>NC_092570.1:617500-987500 GCF_037975245.1 Apostichopus japonicus
TACATGTAGGCTAGTGTATCATACATCTAGGCTAGTGTATCATACATGTAGGCTAGTGTATCATGAATGTAAGTTAGCGTATCTTGAATGTAGGCTAGTTTATCATACCTTTACATGCTTGGCTAAAAGCATACCAGAGTATTCAAGTGTGTCATACTTTTGAAAGCTAAGTCTCTTTATGAAGTACGTCTCTGTACATGTGAATATGAAACAGCTAAAAGCTGAGGAAAATGATAAGTCATCATCTTAAAGTGAATGTAGGATACAGCTACAATAAAGATTGAGTCTCTTGGAATATGTAAAAGTTTTTGCATTGTGATAACAGAATGCAGCAAAAACAAACATAGTGCAGAACCATGATAAAAAATAGCAAATTAGTATCGTTGCTACTTGTTTCACTGGATTGCCTATTCATGTTCAATACCACATAACTATTCTCCATCAAGATACCCCACCTTTAATTGTAATAATCCACATAAATGATTAAATTTACAGGAATCTTGTTCAAGTCCATTCAGTTTCCATTAAAGTATTCTTGGCAATTCTGAAAGTATTAAACATGTTTCCTCATGCAGGACTATCAATGGTGGTGGCGCTCTTTCCTGACCAGTGGCTTCACAGCTTTCTATTTCCTGGTCTACTGCCTCCACTACTCGTGGTCTCGTTTGGAACTGACTGGACTGGCAAGCCGCGTTCTATACTTCGGATACACTTTCATCATGGTCATGATTTTCTTCCTCTTCTGTGGTAAGTAGTCAAGCAAAAACATAACCGAACCGAAATTGAAATCCCATTTCTGATACCATGTTTCAGAGTAGGATGTACACAACACTTGTATTTCATTTTACATTCACGTCCTACTTTCAACATGCATATAGCCAATGATAAGTAGCTAGAAACTCACTGAAGAAACTAAATAAAGTTTGATAGATGGGAGACACCATTAGCTATAAAGAAATTAGCTACCTCAGAAATACGATTATGTGACTAAGATGGAATGATTCAAGTTTGTTCAACAATATCAGCTGTTAAAGAGGAGAGGCGCAGCAGCTGCAAATCTCCCACCGAATGGCTGAATCAATAATAAACAATTGAGTAGTGCCTTCTGTTTGAAACTGCTGTGCATAAAAGATTGTCCTATGCAGCCTAGCTTCAGTGATGCTGCAGCCCCCTCAGCATCTGACGCAAATCTCCCACCGAATGGCTGAATCAATAATAAACAATTGAGTAGTGCCTTCTGTTTGAAACTGATCAATAATAAACAATTGAGTAGTGCCTTCTGTTTGAAACTGCTGTGCATAAAAGATTGTCCTATGCAGCCTAGCTTCAGTGATGCTGTAGCTTCCTCAGCATCTGACTCAAATCTCCCACCGAATGGCTGAATCAATAATAAACAATTGAGTAGTGCCTTCTGTTTGAAACTGATCAATAATAAACAATTAAGTAGTGCCTTCTGTTTGAAACTGCTGTGCATAAAAGATTGCTCTATGCAGCCTAGCTTCAGTGATGCTGCAGCTTCCTCAGCATCTGATGCAGATCTCCCACGGAATGGCTGAATCAATAATAAACAATTGAGTAGTGCCTTCTGTTTGAAATTGCTGTGCATAAAAGATTGTCCTATGCAGCCTAGCTTCAGTGATGCTGCAGCCCCCTCAGCATCTGACGTAAATCTCCCACCGAATGGCTGAATCAATAATAAACAATTGAGTAGTGCCTTCTGTTTGAAACTGATCAATAATAAACAATTGAGTAGTGCCTTCTGTTTGAAACTGCTGTGCATAAAAGATTGTCCTATGCAGCCTAGCTTCAGTGATGCTGCAGCCCCCTCAGCATCTGACTCAAATCTCCCACCGAATGGCTGAATCAATAATAAACAATCGAGTAGTGCCTTCTGTTTGAAACTGCTGTGCATAAAAGATTGTCCTATGCAGCCTAGCTTCAGTGATGGTGCAGCCCCCTCAGCATCTGACTTTTGGCATGATTTTTGATGCCAGAATCAATTAGTTAGCTTCATTGTGTACAAAATGGCATTTCATGACATTTCATACATATCTATGTGCATTACTAATCTGTTAGCTATTTTCTTGCTATATGATGGAGAGCGTTTGTAGATATTTTTTTAATGCATTCTGTGGCTCCGGTCCATAATTGAGTGGTGTTAACCTCTCCCTGTAATTGTCAAAGTGCAATTTTCTTGATGTTCTGCTGTAATGTCTTGCTTCTGCAGGTACCGTTGGTTTCTTCTCCTGTTTCTGGTTTGTGATGAAGATCTATTCTGTGATCAAAGTGGATTCATTTGACAACGGTTTGGGCAAAAAGATTGCCATTGTTTCTGACACAACTCGCCAGGTAGTGAGCTAAAAGAAAACTGACTTTTGAAATAAACAAAATTAACAACCTCAGATTGAGCGTCCAGCTGGTGACAACCATAACTCAATGCAGACCAGGTGTTGTGTTGTTGAAGTTTGTAAGAGGAAGAAGTAACAGAATAAAATACAAGTAAATTCATAATAATAATAAGACACCATTAGTATACTAGCAGGTCTGTATGATAGAAGGAACAAAAAGAGATGTGTTAATGTTTCAACTGGTTTCCATGGAGATATTTTCCTCAGTTCTGGGAAATATATCTCCTATGTCACAATTTACACTGAAAAGCATTCGTCCTCTCGTTCTTCTTTTTGAAGTGCCTTTTGAGAAATCATCTTTTCTTTGCTTTTTTTGACCAAAAAAACATGGATTATAAAGATTACTACAAGACGTAAAGGTAACATGTTATTTTAAGTAAAAGAATGGTAAGAGCATTATTTAGTAGGATTAAAGATCTAAAGTTACTTCTTGTTTGTCAATGTTTCAAGAGAATTTTATTAAACTGATGTTTCCTAGTGAAATGTTGCTACCTGATGTAGTTAGCAAAGTTTGATAGCATTCCAGACTCTTTCAGTGACTGGTTGGCCTCATGGCACCTGCCCGTCCACAGTTTATAATATGTTTAATTTGTTGTAAGGGTGCTCTGGACGCAATACATGCTCTCTTCTGAAGAAATGTCAAAGTCATATTGGAAACAGCGGGTGGGAGAGCTAAACTGGAGACACAGGGTGACAAAAGATGGAGGGGTAGGGGGAGGTGATGGAGGTATGTAGGTTATTGAGTTGATCTGCAGTAACTATGTACCAAAGGGCACCTTTGTTATAATTTGTGCAAGAATTAGTCGAAGATTCAGGTTTTCTGGGAGATGAGTATTGTTAGATTTCATAATTGCTATGGAAATAGCAGTACATTTTAAACAATGTTACCACTTTTGTAGCTAACTTTGAAGTTGTATGTGCAAGAAGAAAAAAGCTCAAAAGAGGAGATTGAAGTTTGTTAGATAAAGCATGAATAGTTTAGAAGATAAACTGAATTCTAACAGACCAAGTTTCATGTTATGATAAAAATATTTATTTTTAAAAATGACTTACATAACATATATGGTCTTATTATATTAAATTTAAAACACAAATTTCCAATGATACCTTTCAGTCCGGTGAACAACATTTGTTTACTAAATCTGGCTTTAAGACTGATATCATTTATACACTCCTTTCCTTTAAAATTCCTTGCCCGAAGGTTCAAGGAATCTTTGCGATGGTGATTGCGTGTGTATGTATGTGTGTATGTGACGCCCTTGGCTCGTAAACATGATAACTCAAGAATGGCATGTTGGATTGAAGTCATACTTGGTACATACTACATAGATGCGCCATAGTGCAAATGCTGCTCGTATAGTTTGTAAGAAAAGGATAAGAGACCATGTCACACCACTACTGGAATCACTGGTTCTATATATTTAACATTTTGGTTTTTGTTACTATTTGTTTTAAGGCTTTACATTTGTAAAGCGCTTTGAGCAGCTTTGCTGATTATTATAGTGAGTAGATGAACCCTATTGATTTTGGTACTCATCTCATGAATAATAATGAGGTCACGGGGTCAAACATGAAAATCTCCAAATGCTAATAACTCAGCAACCTAAAGTCAGAATTTATTCATTCTTAGTACTAATGTGTTGGTAGATAGTGGGTACATGGTAACATATGTTCAAGTTGATATTATGCATATTTATTAGGGGGCGGGGCTTAAGCTTATTTTCACTATAATAGCTTGTAAACACGGTAACTGAACAACGAGAATTTGGATTGAAGTCATGCTTGATACATATATGCTCCATAGTGAGTAGACGAACCCTATTAATTTTGGTGCTCATCTCATGAATAAGGTCACAGGGGTCAAATGTAAAAATCTTCAAATGCTAATAATGCCACAATAAAAATGTAAACATTTTCAGAATTGAAACATACTTTGTGTGAAGGTATTGGTGGATAGCTGGTACATGATAATGTATGTTAAATGTGATATTATGCACATTTATTAGGAGGCAGGGCTAATTTTGCTAAAACTAGCTTGTAAACATGGTAAGTTAACACATTAAGTAGGTAGGTCCACAGTCAGTGAAAGAACCTTGCTGATCAATTTAATCAACAATAAAGAAAGCTTGGGATTATAATTTCAATTGGCAAGGAATTAAAATAAGCCCACTGGCTTTCTGGTTTTCATTGTAAGCATCTCTCTCCTGCAATTTTTAAAAATTATATCATGTTTTAAGTAACAAACTATAATATATTCATATGGATATATAATATATTCATTTGGATTTATTTATCTTTTCAAAGTTATATTTTTGATTCTGGTTTATCTTTTTCGAAACATAAATGATATATTTTGTGTTTCTTAATTTACTTGTCTGTTATACTTCTATTAAAGTATGTTTTATTGACCATTTGCCTTACTTTCTTTATAAATGTGAGTAAACCAACAACAGAAGACTGACTTAGAAGTTATCAACAATGTGTAAAGAGCAAACCCACCTGAGGGTTAATTGTCTTGTGCCATACCAACTGAGCAATGCCGAATAGATTGATTCATTTGAATTGTCCCCTTTCCAATGGAACATATTGCAATTTCCAATTTTGAAGATATGGCAGTTTACAATGTTATTGTTATGACTGTACAAAGAAAACAAAAGTTATTGTCATAAGTTTGTTTAGATCCCTGAGGATCTTTCCTTTGTTCTACCTTACTTAATATCGTCTTGCTGGCCCTACACGAAATCATAGTTTAATACGAGGTGATGCCTCTCTTTTCTTTCAGTAATAATACACAAGTTTAGAACCTGGATGAATCATACAAAGAAGAAACGAGAAAACAAGAACACAAATCATATTTTTATGATGAATAAATCAAAACAAATGGAGATTTTATAGTATTGAACTATATCTTACATTAGTTTGTGTAGATCAATCAATCAAAAAATAAAATCCCTTTGCTCCCTCCCCCCCCCCCTACCCAAGAAAAAAAATATGCTTTAATAGAAAAAAGACTTATGAAATGACAGCTCTAAGTGTTATTTATATTTCTAAATTTTGAATTTAGTTTTTTGAAACAGTTGAAGTTTTCTAAGAGCAACTGGTCAAAAGCATTGCGATAACATTTTCGGCACATATTAACTGACTTTGTTCTTCAAGTTCTAATAATTCCTTACAAAGATCTTCCAGGGTTTCACCTTTAATAACCATTAATCAAAAAGGAAATACTGTCTTTAACCTGCCATTATTAAGACTAATATTCAAGTAACCTCACATGACATATGTATGCAAAATAATTACCCAAGTAACTATGTCTATGAAAGAGTTTGTGAGCTGAATACCACCTAATAATATTAAAGTTAAAATGCCATGGCCAGCCAGCCTGCCATCATCAACATGCCACCGTAGGGTGCCACTTTAGTAATCCAGGTGTTTCCAGTCATAGCTCCAATGTAGCAAGTCCCACAGAACAAAATCATTCCTGCACAGAGCAGACTGCCAACCTATGAATAGGGGGAAAAAACTGGTTTACTGATGATGTGGAACAAGGAAACAATTGTTAGAATGAAACAAACAGTACTGTCATAACAGTCCCATCAAACAGTACTGTCATAACAGTCCCATCAAACAGTACTGTCATAACAGTCCCATCAATCAGTACTGTCATAACTGTCCCATCAAACAGTACTGTCATAACAGTCCCATCAAACAGTACTGTCATAACAGTCCCAACAAACAGTACTGTCATAACAGTCCCATCAACCAGTACTGTCATAACAGTCCCATCAAACAGTACTGTCATAACAGTCCCATCAAACAGTACTGTCATAACAGTCCCATCAAACAGTACTGTCATAACAGTCCCATCAAACAGTACTGTCATAACAGTCCCATCAAACAGTACTGTCATAACAGTCCCATCAAACAACGGAACAGACTAAATCTAATACAACCTCTATAGAGTGTTTTTACCGTTGAAGAGCAACTGAAATCAAGTCGTTGTTTAAGACTTAATGATTGAGGAAAAATGGAAAAAGATATAACTTTTGAACATTTTATAATATAGGCTTCCTTTTCTCAAAATGTACTATAGGAACCACACTTTTTAAGTATGTAATGAGTTTTGTTTGAAACAGATCAATTCTAATATAAAATATCAATATTAAAGTTGCACATTTAAAGTTGAGACAATTGGCACATTCCCTTTGCAAAACCCTTCAATCATTGAAAGAGTGCTAACTCAAAACTCTCAAGGGATAGCAACAAATGCAAGGACCTTGAAGCTAAAAGTTTGAATATGAGAATGATTGTACTGACCAAAGTTGGGTGCCTGGTGAGTGGGACAGCCAAGAGTCCGGCAGTGCTGAACATATGGAGAGATTTAGCATTTTCAAATACCTGTCAGATACAAAAGATAATAAGTGATTTTACTTTATGAATATGTGGGTAACTAGAAGACACTTGGCATGCAAATTATCCCTCATGTGTTCTTGTACAACTCTAAACACACAATGTATCCGACCCTTGGTCAGCTCCCCTCCCCCTTCCCAAGTTCTTCCCCCCCCCCTGCCCTTGGTCTTCTTCCATCCATGGTTCCTCTCCTTGGTTCCTCTCTTTCTAGATGGTCCCTTTCCAGGTTGATTTTGTCCTTGGTTCTCCACCTCCTTGGATCTCTCTCCTCAGCTGTCCCTCTGGTTCCGTACCCCTCCCGGCCCTTTGAATGTATCTCATGGTTCCTCGAGGATCACTATTGGAATGATACCCAATTCTTATAAAAGGTACTTACACCTATTTCTCTATCGTTTGCATTTTTCTTCATTCCTGCAAAGGGGCAAAAAAAATCCTGTGTGTTAAATAACCATTTAAATTATCACGATGCAACCAATTATCCACTTTTTGTGTTGGTCAACTATTTTAACAAACTGATCAAATATTATGAAAAGCAGAATCACACTAGGATAGCATCCTAAATTTTACACGGTCAATTGGACCTAATTCAGTAAAGAGTACATGAATTTGATTCTAAGAATTAATTCTTTCAATCAAATTCATGTGAGGAAATCCTTTATCCAGTCACGTTGTCATAAGATATTAGTATTTAGGCCTATCACATGATAAAGAGCAACTTGTAAACTTTCAAAACTGTCCACTTTTTACTACATTATTTGACAGATTTTTATAACTAATGATACCATTTCCATTCTTTGACATTAAATGCTGACTTTAGGCAGAATATAAATCTTGATATGAAAAACAAAATTGAGTCCTGCTAATGTTTTTCTGTATAGCAATCGAGGTTTACAAGATTTTTTTTTTCTCTAAATATACTTCCAACTCTGGAATGCTCCTTTAATACTTCAGAGATGGAGTTGGCTCTCCTCTGTGCAAGACTTAACAAAATGAATAATACAAGAGAGCACCCTTGGATGACAGTCAACACTATTTGCCATGGAGAAGGTTGAAATGTAATTGTTTAGATGTCATTTGAAACCACAAAAATCTTCTATTTTCTAATGAATGATTGTGTGAGCACTGCATCTTAGCAACTGAGATAATGGTCTGTTTATTAGACTTATTACTCCAGTCACTTTTGTCGACAACCCTCCTATTTAAATGGTTATTTCTCAAAAAATAATGTTACAGAAATCCAGCCTGGGCTGATTGACCTGTGCTTTTAACAGTCTACAACATATCAAATTTACTTTTGAACCTAAAGTCATCCTTTGAAAGGGAATATTTTCTGCACAAGTGATTGATGTGATTTTTCTGAGCTTTAACTCTTGCGTTTCTTTATTCTAAATCATCACTCCGCCCAGAGGAGACGGGATCGGGTGGGGGGGGGGGGTGGGAGGACTCTTGACTCCACTGGGTATGCAATTGCTTACTTACCATGATGCCAGACTGTCCCAAGGATCAATGCTATACAACCAGAAACACCAGCTATACGCACAAAAATGTTTCCAGCCTGAACGAGAGCTGCCATGAGTTTTCTGAATTAACCTTTACATGAAAAGCTGCATTGGAAAATGATGAGAACACAGGTTTCACTTTACTTCCATTACTATTGGTGGTTTGTCATTATTTGATGCATTCTCTGGACATGTGCCTGAGTCTGGGCTGCAAGACATTTTATGCGTCTAAATCTCAAAAATATGAGAACCTGTAGGGAACTGACATCCTGTGGTTTTCTTCGACATTTACATCATTTCTTTATTGACCATTGTAACTCTGATGTAGTAAGAAAATAAACTGCACTGAACTTCTTTTATTTGCTACAAAAACTAAATATTGACAAAAGCCTTGTTCAACCTTATACATAAATATATACCCATGTTAGTATGAATATACTGTAATATCAACAGACTTACGTTGATTCCATTCCACAGATTCTTAGTACTAAAGAAATTATCATTCCTTCTTATGATCAAACTGATTTACAGAGAGGCCTACAGTACAACACTTCAATCTCAACCTCACATGATCAATTTCCACCATGTCCCCTCCCCTAAGAGAAAAAGAGGTAACAACATAAAAAAATTAAGATAATGTTAATGCTATACAAATAAGGCCTCTATTTCCCTTTCAACCCATTTTTTCTAGCATTCCATTGCGGCCAGAAGTGCATGGATTAGTACTAATCATTTCCTATCCTTGAGCCTTAAATTTCTGTAAATATTTGTATAGTGTGTAGGAGGGGGGGGGCCAATAGTATCATAAACATTCTTTGAAAGAAATTTTTAACCAGCTGCAATGGCAATATGATGACATGGTTTATTTTCAGTTCACACACCTGTGTACAATATTGCTAAGTTAGGCCTTATTAAGACCTACAATACACTAACAGTACTTCACAAATTCAAAACTATAGAAAGAATAAAAAAAACACATCTCTTACATTGAAATTAAAAATGAATACTGAGACCGACAGCCATAGCATTTTACCCAACCTCCACCATTCAGCCACCCTTCTAGCTACCTTTTCGTAGACTAACGCCCAAATAACGAGATGATACTACAAGTATGCCTAAGACCTATGACTACATTACGTTCGGTCACGGTTTCGCACATCTAGGCCTATCGGCACTACTTGTAGACAGTTAGCAAATATTAGCTTTGACCATATTTTCACCATACGCCAGAAGACTCAGAGAGTCCGAAATGACTTAACACGATCAACTTGCTCCACTCAACATGTCTTTTCATGAAATTAAATGACATACCAATCACAACGTACTGCACTTTTAGGCCAACTTTTTGAAAGTCAAAAACAATAACAGACTTGAAGTGGGTTGTACGTACATATTATATTTCCACTTCGAATGATATCGGAATTGTTTACATCTTGTTGATGTGAGGACTATAAATCACAACAACCACGATCACACTTCCTATTCGGCGGCGAAGTGACAAAATAATTGAGACCTTCGGATTGGTTGTAGACCGTGGACTATTTATGTGCTTTGATTTGCATCTTGATTTTCTTGTTACTAGTATTATACTTTGCATTAACCGTAGAGTATGGTTGATCTGGGATCGTAGTTCAGAAGGAGAAAATCGAGGGAGAGAAACGGACATTTTGGTAACCTCGAAGTGAAGGTTTACATGGTGATGACGTAACTTTTCCGACCAATCATGAGCGACTATTTACACTTAATTGCAGACCTGTTTGGGGAAAAAATCGCTGTCGGCCGGGGGGGGGGGGGCTTTAAACCATCTACTGCAATAAGTCCGATCACTTGTACCTGGGCTATTGATGACGTCATATGTCAGAGGTCAAACCTCAAAGGTAAAAACACCGAAAAATTGGTTTTTAGCCGCCATTTTCTCCTTGTCAACATGTAGGAAAAGCTATTAAACCACACGATGTGTTCAAAATGATGAGACGAATGTTAGAATAGCACAAAGTTAGGTGTTTAGGATCGGGGTCAAAAGGTCAATTAAGGTCAAATTGTTCAAATTATGCGAAAAAAATGTGTCACGAACTCCTCCTGGCCCGTAATTTCGATCTAGTTCAAACTAGCTGTGCGAATAAATGGCATACCTTTTAGCAAAATTTGGATGCCAGGAGTAAATTCATGGCGGAGATGAGATATGCAACTCCATGGATTGCCCTCTCGTGTCATCTTGAACTTTACAACATTTCATGTGACGACAAATCTCTCGATCAGCATGAAATTCGTCAGATGCCAAGTTACATTCTTGTTCGTCAGATAGGGATATTAACTTAACACCGGATTTACTTTTCATGGTTAATCCCTTGCTTCTTAAAATGTCTGCTAATTAAAACTGTTTGTGGGTTTCATCCACCAGCTTCAAGACTTCCACGAACAACATCAGCCATATGTTTTGATCTATTGTTCATTGTGTTTTTGTTTGTTATGGAAGATCTTTAGTGGGCGTTTCTTTTTTGACACCGGAAGTTAGGTTATATATAACTAGCGCTTGAAAGGTCTGTTTCGGGGACCGAGGAGGCCTGTTACCGATATTGTGTAATAAATCTAAGACAATCACTTTTGCATGTTACATTTCCGCCCCCCCCCCCCACCCAATGAAACATAAACTTGTATTTTCATGGATCCGTATATATTCTGCAATAAATTTAACTTTTACGCAGATTGTCAATTAACCAAAAACGCATGCGCAATACGACTCCTACTGGATTTTTTCATTCAGTCAGCTTAACAGGAGATTGTAAATGTTACGCAAGGAATACACCAAGAAACCCATATTCGGAATTAAAAAGGTATTGTTATTAACTTCTATCTGTAAAGTAACCATGTTATCTTGTTTGCCTTGTAATTTATAGGGGCTGTTAATTCTATGTTATTTGTATGTTCCATTCTTCTATGAATTGTTCAGGGACAGCTGATCAAAGGTGAGCCACGTATTGACTATTGGCTCACTCTCGTAACTGCATGCCAGTTGCCCGTATTTTCAAACGTAAATGTGTTTTATCATACATATGTTACACGAATGTTGCAATTTCACTCAAAATTCGACTCAAGATTGTACGTCACTGGTAGCAATATGTCATATACATACGATTCACGTTATTCCATTGCAGTGAATCAACCTCACTGATAACGTAGTTGTAGTTTTTTCGTTGTATATTGTGGCAGGCCCTCCGTCCATCTCAGCTTAGTTACTGCCATTTCAGCAGATTTTTGTTGAGCCTAGGCCTCGCTGTCTGTATAGGTTTATGTACTTACTAAGCGTTGCCGACGATGCAGTGGAAATTTATGTGCATACTACTACTAGGTGTAATGGTAGAATACATTCATTATAGATGGTAAATAATAGTTTACCAGGGAAGTATTCAATTTTATGTAGTTGTTGTCAAATTGAACAGAATTCTGTCAAAATCAGACAAGCTGTTAGGAATTTTGCCAAAGTGATTCGTCTTAAGTGAGGGGGTGTTACTAAACATATGGCTGAATAAATATGAAACAGATGAACATATGGTTGATTCTTTTAATCTGAAAATTATTTTGGGAGTTGGGGTGTAGTATTGTATCACATTTTCCTCATCATTTGAAATCATAATTCTTAAAGTTGACATCTCTGAACTATATATAGAATAATTTAGATGTACATAGGGTAATTACCATATTTTGTTTGTTATTAAGGACACATGGCGAAGTGGCACCCCCTCCCCTTTCAAGAAAAAAACAAGATGTTGAAGGGTGTCTACTAGCAAAATGGTGCCATATTTGTAGCCTTATACAGGGGTTCCTGCACCTTGAGTGAAACAACATTTCATGATCCAATCAAAAAGTTTAAGTACTTTTTTTGTGCTGCAAGAAAAATATCCTAGTCAACTACTTATATTTAATTTTGTTCCACAAGAAACAAAATTTGCTGGAATGCCATTTGCAGAAATTCATGGCAAATTTAAAATCATTATTTTGTGATCTAGGCTATGCAAACTTTCATTGCTTTCCATGACTTCATGCCCTTTTGGGAAATTTTAGCTAGAGTAACATAAACCACAAAGGTATCTTATCCTTTGATATGTGTTAGGTACGTACAGAAATGCGAGCGTCAGTCTTTTAGTACAGTGCCTCACTTCACACTGCTCATGCTGTCACACATATATACATGTTATATATGCTGGGTGCTGTAGGCAATATTAAAAATTCGCCTGTAAGCCAGTAAAAAATATGACATGTCCAGGAAAATCAGGACATCTGAATTATGTGCCTAGTTGCTATGCATATATGTACACAGAAAGTTTTTAACCTTGACCTCCCTTATTGCAAGGTTTGCTTGATAGGCTGTTACCTGGTATGAGACAATAGTAGAGTTCTTCCAATGTAAATAAAGTTATTCTTCTCATATTGTTTATATCTAATAACATATCTTTTAATAGTCACTGTCAAGGAAAATGATTGGTTGTTTGTAATAATCATGTGCACCTGGGTGTGCATTAGTTTGAAATTTGACAGTTGTTTGGATTAGTTTTAACAAAATGAGGGAACTATGAGGCAAACTGTTGAATTGTTCAAATACCATCTGGAGAGAATTGACAAACATGTATACTTTTAGGAGAAATATGAATTGTGTACTATCTAAAAATAACCTTGTTGCTAGAGGAATAATTGTAGACTGTGTTCCAGGAAGCTTACAATCGAAAATATAAAATAGCTTGCTTTTTGTTGAAATCTTTACATGCATTTCTTTCAAAATTTATTACTAGGTTTTACAATATTGAACTTATAATATTTTTTGTAGTTGTGATTATACAATTTTTCATGAAAAGAATGCATTGCAGAGGACTACCATTGTTCTAACCATATTTGGAGTAAACCTTTAAGATGTAATGACAACCGAAAATTTATTAGGTTTAACGATATTAATATTATTGTTGTGATTTTACAAATTTGCATGGAAAGGATGCATTGTGTGGGACTACCACTTTTAAACCATATTTGAGTAAACCTTTAAGATGGACAAAGGAAGATGTAGCCCAGTTGTGGGCATGGAATTAATCTTGTAAGGTCAAACTGAAATTTTGTGCCCAATATGCCAACCTCTGTTGTATACCTTCATGACATTTTGAGACATTGCATTATATGGAAATTAATTTCAACCTTGCTACCTTGCTAAAAAAAAAAAAATAATAAAAAAAAAAAACCTTGCTCAACTGTGACCTGCCCTAGAAAGCTATGTACGCTGAAATCGTGGGTGCATAGTTGGATCCCTGTGTCAAGTTTCTCAGTATGGAATAATCTTGTTAGTCTATTACTAAAGAAGTTGTTGAATATAACAGGAAGACATTCCTGTACGTTGCACTATTTTTATGTAAAGAGTACTGTACACTTTGAATTGTCACACATTTTGTCCACTTGTTCTACATTTCTGTACTTTTCTGAAACAATTGGGTTTAGCCCAAGTTAATTTAGCGGTACTAAAACTATGAACGTTAACAATCACTGAGTGTGTACTTAATTATAGACTTCCTACAAGAACTTACTGTACCTTCCTGCAGCAGAGAGAGACAGATTAAGTTCAGGTGATGGACATTTGTGATTATACAGAATAATCCTCATTGACAACCTGTATACATGTTCCCAAATTTCATGTAGGCCCTATTGTTCCAACACACATGTACATAAATGCAGATGTTTGTAAACAAAGTATCAATATATTCTTTCTAATCTTATCAACCTGAATCTTATTCAACCAACTCTTATCTGTAGAGTTGTGGAACATGTTTTGCAATCTTTGTTGTTTTTATAGTATCTTGTAAAAGAATGCATTTTGTTGAAGAATTGAAATAGCAGATCTACAGTGCATGTGTGCAGAGTACAGATCTGATAATGTCCGACTCTGTTTAAAAAGGCAGTGTATGATTGTCAAGTTGTAAACTTACTCTGAGTGATTGTGTCAATTTGTCTTGGTTTATCAATCAGTGTTGGACAACAAAAACAAAAACAAGGCTACAGTGTAGTCAGTGAGGAAGCAACCCACACAGATCTTACAGTGCTTAGCTTGTTAGACACCACATATAGCCCCTGTTTGACTCTACTACAGTAGGCTGTACTTACAAGCTAGAAGCTTGGCACATCGCATGGAAACTGAAAAGAAATTAACATTGATCTATAAGTAAAGACCTTCAGATATTATGGAATCTTCTCTTTAACATAATATTAAACCCATTGAGGTATTAGACCTTGGACTTTGCTTGTGTTGCTAAATAGGTCAAGTACTATCAGTCATTCTGCAGGAAAGTGCAATGCTTCTGTGAGCAACCTTTTTGTGTATTATTAGGGTTTGCTTTGCAATGTTATCTCAAGGAGTCTGTCACTTGAACATTGCAGTACATTTGCAAGATTGAAAGATGTACAGCTCTTAAGTTTTGGATCAAGTTGATATACAACTAACAATGTAAAATAAAATGTCATATGTATGTTTTTACTTCACTACTGGAACTGAAATTTGACTGAACAAGGATATGACATATCACAATGTACATGGTTACATGATTTTGATATAAGACAGTGCTCAAGAAAACAAAACCACTTGAGAATACAAAATGTCTTATTCTGTATGTGAAATGACCAGTGCCGTAGTCAAGTCCAGCACTTCCAAATGCAAGTACAGGACACAGCTGTCATGGAAGTCCAATTTTCCACTGTAGTCATGTGTGTATTAAAATGTAGTTAAGCCACTTATCCTACCATACCACTTTCATGGCTATTTGTCAGCCTCACCATTGATGCAATCTGCTGCCTCTCTTTGGGCACACTTGGCACACTTGTGATTAATAATGACTATATGGCCTGATGCTGCCGCACTGTAATCTTGGTTAGCCTGGTTAGGTTCCCAATAATTTCCTTCCTTCCTATGCGGTCATAAAATTCTGTGTAATGTAAGTTTTGTCTAAGTATAAGTTTTTACTGAATTCAATTTTATTTTATTCAAGTATATAGGTGTATGAATCACTTCTTATGCAACTTGCTTTGGACAGATGCAATGGATGAAACAGATTTGACAGAGATCTACTTCATACAAAATGGTTGCCTTTTGTAAAGGGGGAGGGGGGGGGGAGGGCAGTGGTACAGGAGGTACGTCTGAGAGGTAGTGTCAAGTTACAGTACTTGTCCAAACCTAAGTAATTCCTAACCCAACTGCGACTAGAATTTTAAATGAGTTTTTCGGTTCTGATTGATAAAGTTCTGAATTTGAATTATTGTAGTACTTGAGTCAAGATTATATACTTGTAGAGATGGAGGAACATTGAAAGGGGTGGGAGGTGATCAAGGAGGGCTTATGTCTTAGTTATAGTCATTAAAAAGAGACCTTTTCTGTGTATGAAATGGCTGTTTACATCATTTCAAAAAGGATCATGTTTGGGAAACAGTAGCATGAAATGGGATCCAGGAGATCATATACTCCCTATATGGATTATTTGACAGGTTATTGGCACATTGGATAGGTGCTTTCTGAGAAAAGTGTAATGTGAATATTTTCCTAAACCTTCATTGGAACATGGAGCTATAAATTTATAGCTTTTATAGCTCCATGATTGGAACAACTGAGGCCTTGTTCAAATTGAGAACGCAAGGAGGATCAGGATTCTAGTTTACCTAGAGGGGAGGTAATAAAGCTGACCCTAGGATGCATCCACTTTTTGAGAATGGGTGATAGATCAACATCAAACAATACAGCATTCTAAATACAATTGCGAAAGGTTACAATGATTGTTTACAAGTCACTCAGCTAGTTGTTGTACTACGGTATGCCAAACCTAAACTTCCAGTCAAGTTTGTTTTTGTGGAGTTGACAAGGACAAGTAATCGTGTGATCATCTGAGCATTCGCACTACAATCTTGATCACCCCATCATCGGGATGTGAGTCTTCCCAGAAAGGGAAGATCACCATTGGAGGGTCTGAGTATGCGAGTATTCACACTAGTACCAAGTGACTCGTCTTTGCAGTACCAAATTCCTGTTACCTTCTCAAATGTGAACAAGTCATGTGTGCAGTGTCTTTCTTATAGTGAGTACAAGAACTATTATTTTGGGAGGAGGGTAAAGGTCATTTGGGCACAGCAGTGGTCCAAATGTCAAAATATCTTTAGAACTTCACCTTCAAAGGAGATTATATAAATGTGTGGAATTACAGTATACCCAAATGATAAGTAAAATTGAGATCTACAAGTTGGTATAGGTGAAAGCTCATTTAATGTTTGTAGAAGTCAAGCCCTAAGAAATTTTTGAAGGTCGATCAGGTCTCAATGATGATGTGGAACTTCTAAGGCTGATTTGACTTTTCACATATGTAGTAAAACCTCCTTGCTGTGATTAGGTGGAGGTGAAAGGTCAGCTTTGCAGTATGAACTTCAGCCAGGGTTAACTTGCAAACTACTCCTGTGCTGATATGTAATATAATTTAAAGGCAAGTAACCACTGGGAGGGATTTCCTTCTGGTTATTATTTTTGGTTCCTTGATGGAACCTATGCAGTCAGGTTTGTGTGTGTGTGTGTGTGTCTGTGACACTTGCTTGGGTCCGAGATAACTCAACAACGGAATGATGGATTGCACATACTTGCTAGATGTATTATAGTGAGAAGGTGTGCCCTATTTTTTGCCCAGTTTTTGATGCTGCCCTTATGAATATTAATGAGGTTATGAGATCAAACAAAAAATCTTTACATTGCAATAACTCTGCAACCTTACGTAAACTTGATTGTAGCCAAACTCACTTGGTATACAGTTTTATGGTTAAAGCTGCTACATGTAGGCCTAAGTTTTTGGGACCATCTGGGTCCCCAAAACATCTGAGTCCATTTTTGGGCTGTGTGGGCCCAAAGTTGATTTCCATCTCAAATTGCATTTTGGGACCATTCCTTGGGCCCAAATTTGTGGGCCCAAATTATTTTGGACCATTTGGGTGCAAAATTTTATTGAACCCAATATTGAGGAGGGACCAAAATGTTAAGTGCAATTACTCCACAAACTTAAATTTAGATTGTATCCAAACTTGAAATATATTTGTTGGTTACTCGCTGGTACATGTGGGCATAAATATCATAATATTGGTTGATACAACAACTTCATTTTGGGCTCATGTGTTTACTTTTAAACCACAAAAGTGTAGTTTGTTATATAAAGTGACTATTCAAATTTCATATCAGTCTAGTGAACTAAAAGTAGCATTTATTGTTATCGGGATGTGTATAGGGCTAATTTCTAGGCAAATAGCAACTCATCACTTTAGCACAGTGGAATGTACAGTGTGGCTTTCTTTATCTGTGTGATAGACAATTACTGTAACATTGTTGTATACGGTCTACACCTTAAGTCATCAGCTGCCATAAATTATCTCAGAGCAGCTTTTGAGTTTGGTACTCATTGTTACTCAAAATATTGTCAGATTGAATATTGGTCTCACCCCAAGACACCCACCCACCCTTCTAGATTTTGGTTTCCACTGACTGTTGGTATTTTTAGCAAGAAGTTAGTAAATTAGTTTGACTTGTTCTGGCAGTCCTCTTTGCATTGTACAGTGAGGTTGACCATGTCCCATTTGAAAGCAAAGTTGAGTTGTTTTTTGTCTTTTGATGCTTCCTGATCCAGGAAGGAAGATTGTTTATGGATGATGGATTGGATTGACAGTGCCAGAGCAGGTTGGTAGCCATGCAGTATACATCTGTAGGCATTGTTACTGTTAACTCTTGCTGGAAGAGTTTAGAAGGACAGAGATTGTCATTACATCATAACTGGGTCAATTGGGGTTTGTTTCATATCCTGGAACAAACTTCCTTTAGAAAGCATAGCTTATAATACATATTAAAGACTAAACTAGGTAAATCACAGTAGACATATTGAAGCTGTCAGAAAAGTTTTGGGACTAGTGTTGGTAATTATATGTGGAAGGACCATAATAGTAAACACAGGTCAACTGATACATAAATAAACAACACCCAACAACTAATTTTGTGTCAATGCATCTTGAGTATGATTTCGTGTTCAATTCTTATCTGTGTCTTATCACACATATATACTGTATTACTGTACATAGTAGATTTAATACCAACTCCCACTCACTCCCCCACTTATCCCCTCCTCATCCATCCCACTTATCCCACTAATCATTCTTCCACACTTACCCCCTTACTTACAGTATCACCCCACTAACAATCCCCTTACCTAGATCCCATCTGCTCTACTTGTGTTTGTCTTATCTATGTAAAACATGGTACTGCTGATGTGATATCAAAGTCAAGGAACTAGAGAAAGATCTTTTGTTGGAATTTCAGTATACATGGAACATCAACTGAAAAGCTGTCCCTCGGTGGGACTTTTGAAATTTGACTGTATGACAAAGGTCTTCCAAGGGACCTTGAAATTCCATTCCTTCTTCTTTTAGGGAGAAAAGTTAAAGCCAATCTAGATATTATTTAAGGTATTTGCAGTATGGTGGAGTTTGCTGCACCTTTTTCATAAGTGTTTGCTTTGAAGTTTGAAGTATTGTATCCCTTTGACCCAGTAACATTAGTATGACTTCTTGAACAGCCACCTTTCTGGCATGATTTAGGGACAGAAAGGGGCCAGGAACAGGGTCATGCATGGAGGATATAAATTTCAGAGGGGTGGCACACCAAAGTCTAATATATCATACTTACAGTTACTGTACGTCTCTGTTACCAATAATGGAAGACTCATTATACTGTTGCATCAGTAGGGTCGACCCTACATGATCATGTATGTATCAAGTATGCGTTTACATGCAAGCCAAGGATGTCAAATCTTTCTTTGTAAACTTGAGCATGCAATTTTCAAGGATGAATGGCTGTTAAATGATTGAAGACATAAATGATGACAAATTGTCATTTGTGAGCAAGATGTAGGGATGTGATCCATTCTGTAGCAAAAGAAGAAACTGCCCAAAAAAACCCAACCTGTCGCACCAATGCCCGGGCTGCTTTATAATAACACTTATATGATACACTAGGCACACTCCTGGTATTGAAACACCTTCTCTAACTGTATTTCCCCAAATTGAACAAAGAGAAAAACAACACTTGTAAGAGGTCCTACTCCCTAAATACCTTTACCTTATCCTTGCACCTCTCCCTTACCCTTCTATACCCCCTTTAATACCTGTTCAATATCTAATACTGGTTCAGACTGTTGTAGGTAATTTTACATGTATGGTGTATTGCATGTCCATCCAAATAACTTACTGTACTATTAAATGAAGTCTGAGATGACCAAATTGCTGTTTGGAAAACCAAAATCGGCTTTGGAGGTACCTGTAGTCCGACAGGAGACTATCTACTAGTTGTTGACATCAAATTCACATTGCATTGTTCAACTCTCAATTAGGTAAAATGATAAGTTTTTATATACTTTGCTCCTCACTGGCCTTTATTTCCCCACAACCTTAGCACTCTTGCTCTACCTAAGTGAGTTAGTAACCTATAGTAGTTCTGTATGACCAGTCACTTCCCGTGGAAGCACCTAATGATTCTACCAATTAATACCAAGGTGTCTGTAAGTGTTTTTTGCAGACCTCAGGATTTTCCTTTGGATTTGCCCTTGTTTGATAGCAAATCGGACCTTTTTAGTGTTCACCAAGCGGTTTAACAGCTGTAGTCAGTGTGGTCAGCAGTTTGATAGTAGTACTATAAGTATCCTTTTGATTTAGAAGGCTCTTTGTGCGGGAGTTTAGGCCCTGGTTTTCCCACGTTTTCAAGGCTACAAAGCTGGTGTTCTATTCACCAAACCTACACATCACTCCTACAGTGCAAATATTGGTCATTGTTATTTTTTTTCTTCAAAAAAATCATCCTTAAAAATTTGTCATGATGTGAGATATAATATATTCATTTAAATAAGTCAAAGTCAGACAAACGCTCACAAGTATACTTCAGAAAGATATTTATAAACCAGTGTCCCGAACTTCCATATCACACGCATACATGATACATGTGCTTGAATCTAATACAAATTACTGTGCTGTACGACTGTACTTGCATGAGTAAACCTAAGTTTATTATATGATCCAGTTAAACTGTTCAACAGTCTATGAATAATTCCAAGTACAGCCCCACATTTATATTGCAGTTGTTGTTAATCTGTACAGTCTTAACTAAGTTGTCCAAGAAGCCAGCTCTGCCAGTAAACAGGAATCATCTTTCTCCAGTGTCTCCTATTACAGTGCATTTCCTGTCTGGGACCATCAGCAAAGGACATCCTTTCCATACTAACTGTATCTAAATAGTATATCCCTGACATATCAAATTGCAATGCTTTATATACATAATTAATTGTAGTGTTAATATTATATATATACATATATATCTATATGGAAATTCTTTCACAGAAAAATTGCCTTCACTACTCATATTTTTAGTCTTATTTCACTAGTGTATGTTCAGACAGTAGCATTCAACTTGCAGTGTAGTTTATTAGTATTGTCTCTTAAAATCATGTTATCCAAATTCATGTGCTCATCCCTACAAATAGCGAATTTACATTTTCTGCGCTCGCTGACGTACGACCAGTTGTCGTCGGTTGCCATGGGCAAGGTGGTATTAAAATTCATTGCGATGGCAAGTTGTTCTGTCTTTTTGTCTGTGATGGATGGATCTGCCTCAAAATGGCGTAAGTTAGTTACTCTTTGTCCCTCTTCCACGGGTTAAACCCGTACTGAAACGGATTGCTCAGATGGGGATAAGATGCATAATAACTCTGTGGAGGTTTTAGTTTGGTAAATTATTCGAAATCGGAAAGTTTCTCAATTAAGATTTTAATTGGTAATTTAGTCGCTGTGAGTCTGACTCAAGTCGTTCTTCTAAAGGATCTAAACATAAATAGTGTGTATATGTATTGATGCTGTTTTCCTTTGAGGTTTTAAGCTGTTTATCTTTCAGTTAAATAGCTATTTGTTTTCATACTTTGTGTGCGCACCATGGTGATGTTCTCCTAGATCTACTGCTTCAAGCATTGATATATAGATGTATAAATATACAAATGTCCTTGGGTCCAGTAAAATCAAATTTTGCTTTTCTTTAAGACAATTTGACGAATAGTTGAAATGTAGAATTACTCTATAATAAAAGAAGTTTCTGTAAGATGGACTTATGTTGATGTGTCAATCTGATATTGGTGTGTGTTTCTTGTTTTTGTCCCAGTGGGTTAGTGAGATGAAATGTTTGTTACTGACAGCGTCCGGATTTTATTCCTAGTAGTTTGAGTGGAACAGAATGTCAGAAGAAGACTCTTATATTTTCAAAGTAATCACAGTAACAAGAAACTTTAACTGATAAATATGCTGAGAGTTACTGTATGCAAGGAATTTGTAATCAGAAAAAAAAAACATGCAAAATTCAAATCTTGAAATGGATTTCCTGTACAAAGAATTTACTTCACAGTCATTTCTGTAGAGATTCAGAATGATGCAAAATTCTGATAAAAATAGCGGGTGTACCCCATCTTGAGAATGGTAGATTCGGAAGCAAGAGGGTGTGTGCTGTGATCTGTAAGTGGGTGCATAGAAGGGTGTACCCCGTCTTGAGAATGGTAGATTCGGCAGCAAGAGGAAGTGTGCTGTACATGATGGATCTGACTTTGAAAGGATTTGAAATGGACTGGCCTATAGTCAAAAAAAGACTGGAGGGGGCAGTGGGAAGGGGAGGGAGGGTAAAGGGAGGGGCAGGGACACTGTCATGCATGAAATAATTAGAGGCAGTGGTATTAAGGTACTTGCTTGGTGGTATATAGGTAGAAATGCCTGTATTCTGCAGGGTGTTAGTGTTTGGTTTGCATAACTTCTGTTCCTCGTTCAAAAACTAGTCACCTACTGTACCACCACCTAAACGTTGCCGGATTGATCCAAATCTGAAACAGTAAACAGGAGAGGTGTAGATATTTGTTATAAAGTTCATTGTCTCTGCTCACTTTTCTAAGGGGAAGTTAAGGTAACTGAGGACCTGTTTTCACACCTGTTTCTGTTTTGTGGACTTGACAAACACACATACTGTATGTTCTCAGTACTTTTCATTTCAGTTTTGTAAAGCTTATTCCTCAGAGACAATGATGCTGATCAGAGGTACTATAGCGCTGACAAAATAACAAACATTGTCTTACCTGCACCAAAATGAGTGCAAAGCTTCACATATCAAAAGTATCTTTTGGAGTAATGAATGTCTACCTTTCATTGTATTGTCACCAGTATATTCTGGTTTCTTGGAAAGACACTACAGTAGTCCATGTTTGGACTTTAAACATGCTGTTGACAAAGCAAAGAGTCTTCATAAAAATAACATACATGACAATTGGATGACTAATGTCTAGTGACTGTGATTGTTGGATGTGACTGTGGTGGAAAAATGCTTTTAAGGGAGGCGAGACAATTCTTTGAAGTGGTTCTCCATAATGGTAAAGGGTGCCATGTAAGTCTCCTAAATGCCTTAAAGGGGTTTAATACTCTTGCTGGTCGGTCTAAGAAGCAGACGATTGGTACATTTACTTTGGTTTTTCATTCCTTGCTGGAGGCAAAAGGAGCTATGGTGTGTGTGTGTGGGTGTCCCTGTATGTGACACTTGCTAGTAAACACAATGACTCAAAAAGTTAGTGGTGGATTAACTTCATGCTTGGTATGTGGATCTGTGTTATTTACAAGAACACTATTCTTGTCTATGAAGTTCAATGGTCATTTGGGGTCAATAGAGGTAAAAGTCTGAACACTTTGTGAACACAATAACTCAAAAAGTACATCTTTGTTGAACTTCATATAAGGTATGCAGATTCAGCTTGTTGAATGCAAGAAATTGGTGGAGGTCAAAGGTCATTTGCTGTCAACATGTAAAAAATTGTCTGAAAATATTGTTAACATGATACACCATAAGAACATCTCTCTTGAACTACATACTAAGTTAGATCCAGCGTGGTGAGTGCATGAATCCTATTGAAGTTGGTAGAGGTCAAAGGTCACATGAGGTCAACAGGCATCAGACTGAAAACCTTTAATTTACTTCGTTCCCCACTTACCTGTCTCCCCACAACCTAGGCACCGCATTCTACCGTGTCTAGTATGCCCTGGTAATCTTTTAACACTGTACACCCTCACTGACCCCAAAACACCCTTCCCTACAAGAATAGGATACTTATCAGGCTGGAAAAGATGTTGGAAGTCTAGAACTCCTGTAAGGAAACTTCTAGGGTAATAATCCAAGGTATCCGGGCGAATTTCGACGGAAATTTTTCCCAATCCGAAAAACACTATGAGACACTTTTGGTGGTAGAAAATGAAGGAGGTCACTGGGGTCAGTGAGGGTGTACAGTGTTAAAAGATTACCAGGGCATACTAGACACGGTAGAATGCGGTGCCTAGGTTGTGGGGAGACAGGTAAGTGGGTCACTCGTAAATATATAAACCAGTAAGTTTTATAATATACATGAAAACTTCAATATTAAAGCATTAATCTGTGAATTCTTCAATGCTATGATTTTCTTTTGGTGAGCATAGTTTGGTCAAATTCAGTTCAGTTTAGTTTTGTGAAGGGGCTCTATAGGTCTTCATCCAGGTTATGAAATCTGCTTCAGAGTTCATACTGTTGCTTTAAACGTGTACTTAATCCTCCTCTAAGGGTTTCTCTCTCTGAGCTCCGAGGGGTCAACAGGTTATCTCTTTATGGATCAAACTGGCTCAAGAGGTGTAAAAACTGTTGTCTCAGTAAAATTCAAAGTATATTAAACAATGTCTTGTAACTCTGAACACAATACATAAAGGAATTTCCTAGCCCAAATTTGGTAAAATGTGTCTATATATTTCACATTGGAAGACTGTTCTTTCTGGATATTGAAACATTTTTGATTAAACTTCTATACTTTTAAATCCTTTTGAGTGAATGACATGGTCGATACCCACAAGGGATTTCTACAAAGCTTTTCTCAGTTTTCTGACCAGTTCTCACTTAATTCTTGGACAAATTTAACTCACTTGGTCGACAGTAGTCCAAAAGTTACAGTATTTTGAATTTTGAGCTAATTGTCTGATTAAGAATCACACATTTGAGTTAACTGGCTTTCTGGTTACCATTGTTGTAGACATGTATGTCATACAATTGTAACAATAGGAGTGATGCTCAGTGAAAATTGAACCCTTCTTGTAGTTCCCATCTGTTCATGATCGTATTGGTGGAGTACCAAACATGCCCAGTCCGAAAGTCAAATAGTGGTCACTGACACATTGGTGGAGTTGGAGGGAAGAGTAAGTGCTTAGCGTTGATCCGAGGGAGGGTGAATGAGAAGGGCGCAATGCTTAAATGTTACCAGTTACTGGGCGAGGTAGATGTATTTTGTTTCAGTCGAGACAGGTTCTGTGAGTATCAGTACTTATAAATATCCAAACCAGGGAATTCAGTGGGGTTGACCGTTTCAACTTCAAGAAACGTTTAATCTCAAGCATCTCCTCCACAATTAGTAGGATTCTAGTTTTAATGGTCAACTGACTTTAGAGTGTCAATGAAATGCTTGTTGAATTTTGAGCATGGGTGACCATTATCTGACTTCTAGAATTTCGGGGCCAATTTTGATGAGGTCAAAGGTCACTTGAGTTCAACAGAAGTCAGAAAACCTATACACGTGTTACTCACTCACAGAGTGACTCAAGCTTGGAGGAAGTTCATACTTTGTGTATGTATGGATGGCCATTTGGTAAGTAAAAGAATCTTATTGAAATTGGTGGAGGTCAAAGATCATTTGTGGTCAGCATAGGTCTTAGTCTGAATTAAATTTACTGCAAGAGTGAGGCTACATGGATAAAAATTGTACATTGTATGTGCCATGTTGGCCCACCTTACTGAGTATAAGAAACCATTGTTTTTGTTTTCTGTGGAACTAAAGTCAACAGAGCTGGCCAGGTCGCCAGGAGCCTGAAAACATTGTTGTCTAAGGTCAACAGAGGTCTAACCTAATAAATTACCTCCAACTTCAAAGCTTTGATAAACTTTATATTAGCATCTGTATGAAACCATCATGAATTAAATGAACATGTTGTTTGTATGGAGGTCAAGGGACACTTGATATCACCAGAGGTCTCAATCTTACCAGGTGGTAAATATGATGATTTGAAATGTAAAGGTCCTTTGTACTACTTGTTAATCTTATATTAAAGATGGTTGCAGTATTACAGTAAATGTTCTGAATGTAAAATTTGGCAAGGAATCACTAAGCCTCTTGGCCTTCTGGTTGATTATTGCTTCATATGCAGTTTTCCCCACAAGGTTCTTTTGTTGTAAGCACTTTGCAATGATAATGATGAGAGGTGCCAAATTTTTTATTATTTATGAATTGATATCGCTTATGATATTGATTTGTGATGTCCATATTATCCATATTGATTTCAACGGTCATAAAAGCTAAGGTTGTATGCTTACAGTGCAGTTGAACTCAGTTAAAGTGCCTTTGAGTTTGGAAAGTCTATGTACTACCACCTTAGTTTCCTATTTTGACAGTCTGAGAATTCTTCTGAGTGAGGTGAATACTTCTCAAGAAAGGAGGATCTTGTGGGTGGTCAGCAAATATTTTGAATACAAGCAATGATGCTTTTTTAATGAAAACACTGAGAAAACACACCCGGATTTCCCCTCTAGCAAAAGAAAATTGATTTGTATTTTCCTAAAATAAATAAATAAACAAAAATTGTCCCTGTAATATTAAAATTTGAGTTATGTTATGGAGACCTGTTATATTGGTATTTGTATTAGCAAGCAAGTATTATTAGAAGGAGAACACTGTTGAAACATGTTGTTATAATGCTTCAGTTGTAACATATTTTTATCCATCTTCAACTAATGGTTACAGTAGGGCTAAGGGTATAACATTAACAACTATATGAAAAAGTTTGCATAAGTCTGTAGAGGTCAAAGGTCATTTGGAATTTTACAGAAGTCTGAAATTCTGAAACTTGGTAGACACACTAACCCCAATAATGAAGCTGTGATGAATTTCAGATTTTGTAACTACAGTAGATCCAGCTTAATGAGTAAAAAAATATGAGCATTTTGTTGATGTCAAAGGTCGTTTGAGGTCACTGCATGCAACCATTGGGCCGATGAAACATATTGATACTCTTGAGGTGGGTGACTTACAGTTAAACACTCTCTGAGCATCAAGGGGTCAAACAGGTGATATCAAATGTTGTCAAAGGTGTCCTTATTCTCTGGTATATAGGTGAGTTTTGGATTTCGGCAGTAAGTTGCCACAATATCACACTGGTGAATAAATAATGCTGTAACTTTCATTCATTAATAACAATTGTTACATGGATTTTTGGCAGAGCTGATTTGTTTGTTCAAGTACTGTAGGGATAGTAAATGTGTTTTACAGTGTCTAACAGTGACTTTACATATAGTAGGAAGATAGCATTCTCTCTGGATGTTGAAATATTTAGGCATTAAAAATTGTAAATAATGTAATAATAAACAAAATAACAATAAAAATATTTATATAGTGCTTTACAGAAAAGAATATCTCAAAGCACTTTACATGGACTAAAATCTGTATCAATCAGTTTCTAAATTGGTTGATGCCCACAAATGACTATTATAATGTTGTGGTTTAGCTAGGTAGAAATCTCTGATCTTCTCACTTAATTCTTGGACATAATTTCTCTCAACTTCTCTCAACTTGCTCAGGTATTTGAGTGGAAAATTTTATGTCAAGGAATCACTTTCAGCCTTCTGGCTGGCTCGAGCGAGTGATAATACCAAGAAATGACCCTGTTAGTCTGTATATTGGTTCAGCCAACCTGATCATGTTTGTGAAAGGGAGGGTTAGATAAACTATGCAGGTGATTTGAGTGTTTTTAGCTGCTTCCTGTAAAACGCTGAACAGGATATGATGTGATATATCAATTGGGCATAAAAAGTAAGCACATGAAGTGATGACACTTGAGATACTGTGATCTGTCAGTGGGTCAGACTTGTATAACATGCACTGTCCAGTGTTTGCATTGTGATCATGTACTGTAGCTAAATTGCAGCACCATTTTGAGAAAGCTTTGTGACATTTGCACAGAAGGACGCTCATCAATCTAACTAAGACTTGTGTAGATTTTGAAAATGGTTTTGGTTTGAGCTACGTGTCACTATTTTGTGTCCCACAAAATGTCTTATTGAATTATTTTTAAATACCTGACTTTTACTCCAAATTTTGGTGTTGAAGTAACAGAATGATTTACTGTGCACGTCTCTCTTACATGTCTCCACACTAATATTGCACTTTCTCATCTATGTAGCCTATTGAGTGGTGACATTTTAGCACTGCGCCCCCAATTGAGTCTCTTTCAGGTCAATGCCCAACGCCTCTCTCGTATTTACAATTTGCGAAGAACATTGCGTTACCGTAGGAGTGAAATATGGTACTACCAGATTCAGAAAAAATTCAACAGCCATTTATTACCCTTGAGATGTTGTTGTACGTTATTGTGTGACAGGATAGGTCTTTTCTAGAGAGCTAAGAATGTGAGAAACTAAATGATTGATATCCAAATGTTCAGACAATCCTCAAAACATATTTAATTATAGTAGCTGTGCACTTTGTTCCTCTCTTATCTGTCTCCAATCTACATTTGCACTTTCCTATCTGTCTTAACTAAAATAATTGGATTCTAACATCCGACGTTTTCTTACAACAGGAGGGATGGAGATGTGGAAGAGGGTAAGGAGGAGGCAGATGGGGAGAGGGGGAGGAGGAAAGGGATGAGGGATATTGGGAGGAGGAGGGTAGTTGAGGGAGGAGATGGGAAGGAGATAGTGTAAGAATTGAGGTGATACAATGTTTTGCTAAGAGATTACTGTGTATCTTAATATCTTTCTACCTTGCCTCTTTGGAGTACTTGAGCAGTATCTTGGAAACAGAGAAGTCCTGTGAGGGTGGTATTGGGAATTGATAATGTTAGTAGAAAGAGGAGAAGAAGGATCTAGGTAAAGGAGGGGGTGGGGGGAGGCAGAAAAGGATGTATAGTGATTAATTTCACCAACTTGAAGGTTTGGATCTATAGGTGAGATATCAATGTAGTCTGTAAACTACACATATGAGCCTAAGGTCCTGAGCTAATAGTTCTGTCATCAATTGATATGTAGCTATATATGGAGTTACTCCCATCAGAGTTGGTATACAAGAACAGAAAAAATCCAATTGAACCAATTTCATTGCAAATGATTTTTCAGCAGAAAGAAATTGACACTGATTCTATGTTTTATTTCTCAGAGTCCTTTGCCAGTGTTCTCTTCATATAGGGAAATATTTACTGTGATTTCCATCTTCTTAGTTTCATTGTTAAAGCAACATTTATATTGAAAAATGGATCTTTGACTCCCTCCAAACAACAGATACACTGCCAAGTGTTTTGAATATATATTACACTTTATATAACCAGGGGCTAGTAAGACCTGTGTTGTAACAATACCAATTGTACCTCACCAAAACTCCCATGAAATCAAAAGGTCATTGAATTGTCTTCTCATACAGTCTGCAAACTCTAGAAATGGGAAATATTTCTTTAAATTGTGGGATTCTTTTATTCAATTGTGTAAAGGGGGTCACTGAGGTCAAAGATTTATAGCTGAAAAGAAGAGGGTTAAAATGACCAAGCTAAGTCCTTGGAAGACACTACAGTCTTAGGGCAAATCAACCCAGGGTGACAAATCAAAACACAGTAGGAACCTTTGGGTTTCGAAACTCTGAAAGGCATTTAACTTGGCTTCCTGTCCTTGGCAAACTCACATGTTTGACTTGGTATACTAGAAATGAGAAGCATCTGGAGAACACCATTGTCATAGCAGATATGCATACATGCATGGATAACTTATAGTTGAATAAGTGTGAGCACTGTTATTGGCATGATCTGTGAATTAGTTGGACTTGCAACTTCCGGAACCGACCATTTGGTCTGTTATTGTTAGTAATTTGGAAAGCAGATTGTTTAAGTTAGCTTCTTTGTCTTGATCTGCCAGTGTGTCAGTTTAGGTTGTGGGTGGTGGTAGGTAGTAAGGAGTAATAGAAATTTTCCAAAAGTCTATAATGTAGTAAATTACAATCAATGTAAATGTACATGTATCTAGGTGACGTGTGTTTGCACACTATGGGCATACTCGTAATGTACAGTACTTCGATATCAGAAGGAGGGAAACAGATCTCAGATGTCTTCTAATTTACGACCTGCAACCTTGCACACATGGGTGGGACCATAACAACTCCCTGGTGGGACACATGATGTTAACTCTGGGTGGCATCCAGCTTTACTATCCCACCTAATGAGAAAAACCATGTTGTTGAAACATCTCTCTTTTGGTTACCTGCAAGTTTAAGCAACTGGCTTGAAACATTGGTGCAACATGAATTGAGTGAACTAGAATTAGCAAGAAGTACTGTTTGCCGAAACTACAAAAACCATATAAATGTCATACTTGTTTTCTGAGTATGCTCGACGAATCCATTGGATAAACTTATTTTCCTTCTTTCTTTTTTCTCTCTTTTTTTAATTTTATTTATTTTTTATTTTTTTTCTACAAAATACATGAGAATGATTCGGTTTGTGAACAACAAGGGGGCCCTTTTCAGCTCTTTACCACTTTTCCGGCGATCTAGGGAGTATCTTTACTCAAAAAATGTATGTACACTACGCGCCAACCTGTGGTGGCGCTCCGCTTAGATAGTGTCGAAAGCGCCCCTACAGACCATTCTCGCCCCTCCTGACCAATACCCCTAGCTCCACCACTGAGTGCTATATAATAAGTTCACCACTCTTTGGGAATTTCTGTGGTCATTGTAGATTTGGATTTTGCTTGTTTAAGGTGGTTTGTTTTTGATGGGAAAAGCTGTCATTTCTCAGGAAATTGATTGCAGTGGGTTGTGCTTGATGTCATCATAGAACATGTATCTCCTTCAAAAGCTTTTACTTTCCTGTGTGATATTACTGTTGATTCAATTAAATTGTCATTGTCCTGCAATGCAGTTGGAATTTTCATTTAACATGTACTGACTGTGAGAATGCACTGTTAATTTGAAGGGCTTTGTCTTTTGGTTGATAATCGTAACCTTTGAATTCATGATGGTGCATACAGGTTTGTAAACATGATATCTCAAGAAGTGAAGGTCAGACCAATTTCAAACATGGTGTTTAGAAATACCACATTGGTACAAGCAGCCTATTGTTTTTTGTGGAGGTCAAATGGGGTCACCAGGGTCAAATTGTGAAAACCTTGTAAACAGATATCTCAAGAAGATATGCTTGGGCAGACCTCATATTTGGTTTGTAGATGTACCAAATCAAATTTAAGGGGCCTGTTATTGCTTTTGGTGGAGGTCAGAGGTCATTTGAAGTCAACAAATGCCAAACATTTACTTCACTCACCCCTTACCTGTCTCTCTACACACCTTCCTACAGTAAACATAATATCCCAAGGAAAGCTTGGACAGATGGCGTATTTGGTATGTTATTATTTACTTCGCTCCTCGCTTACCTGTCTCCTCACAACCTTAGCACCTCATTCTACCATGCCTATAAAGTCCTGGTAAAATAATAACACTGTGCGCCCTCTATGACGGAACCCCCCCCCCCTCGGTCACTCCTCACTACTCATTCTACCATTAAAAGTGTCTTCACGTGAATTTCTTGTGGATATATTTCCCTTGGATTTCGTCTTGGTTTTCTTTAGCGATCTTTGGAAGTTTCTTTCCTCGGATTCTTAGGAGTATTGCAGTCCTTTCCAGCCCGATAAGTATCCTTTTTTGTTGAAAGGGAGGGTTTTGGGGACTGTTTTTATTCCTAGTGCGTTTCCGCCCTTAGGTTTTTTGCGGGGGTAGCAGTTCCGCGAACTGCCTAGGTTTCCCGCCAATTCCCTTCCCCACGCTATAGGCGTGTCGTTGTATTTTCATGTTCATAGCATGTCTACATTGTATTTCTATTCACGATTTCTTCTTCTATATTTCGCTCTCTCATGTTCTTTTTCAGCTTGTGTTGATTTTGTTAGGCCACTTCGTAGCGTTTTTCGTATTTTGCCGTTGCTAGGTTACGCTACGTACCTCTACTCACCGTTATGTACCTCCCGTTCTCTCCCGTTCTCTTGTTAGTTTGCTTTTTTTCCGTAAGCTTAAGAGTTAAGTCTTTCCTTAATTCGAGCGTTTTAGTTTGTCTCGTAACCAGCTGAAGTTTTTTTTTTTTTAACTTTTCGATGTTTCGGCCAGGCAGAACCTGGGTCGGCTTGGGCTTGGGCAGACCTCATATTTGGTTTGTAGATGTACCAAATCAAATTTAAGGGGCCTGTTTTTGCTTTTGGTGGAGGTCAGAGGTCATTTGAAGTCAACAAATGCCAAACATTTACTTCACTCACCCCTTACCTGTCTCTCTACACACCTTCCTACAGTAAACATAATATCCCAAGGAAAGCTTGGACAGATGGCGTATTTGGTATGTTATTGTACCACACTGAGTACAAGAAGCCTAATGTTGTGGGCAGAGGTCAATAGTCATTTGAATTCACCAGGGGTCAACTTGTGAAAACCATGTTTTACACAATATTTCAACAAGGACAGATGTCATATTTAGTATGTTGATGTATCTATCTCATTATGTACAACAACTTCAACAAGCCTGCTGTTGAGGTCAATGGTCATTTCAGGAGAGCCTGTGTCAATGTGAATTTATTGTTTGTCACATCACACTGCTTTTCACTGTAATAATAAGATCAAGTATATATGTTGTACACCATCACTATACATTACGTCAGATTCATGAAGAAAACTGCTCATGTTACATCATCAAAACCACAATGCATTTTTGCATTCTGTTTTTTTTTTAAAACAAACATTGATATGTTGAACAATTTACATTGGGTAAAACTTGATGCCACCATCATGGGGTTTATCATTAAGACTTCCCTTTCCTGTTAGTTTAATTTGCTAATGATAATTGCCCAAACATCATTGAGTGGGAAGTCCCAACACCTGGTATCATTACCTGATACACAGTCTTTTAAGGACCTCTGTCAATGCTAGAAAGAGAAACTCCTGTGTGTGTGTGGTCATTGCTGTTCTAATCAAACATGCATACAAAATTGCAATGTAAAAATAGCTTCCTTAGATCACATTCATAGCAAAGGGATTTCCCCAAAGGTGTGCACTGTGCAGTTTGCTCAGAGCTAACTTCCTACAGTAGTCAAATGTAGCTCAGGAAATACCGTCATTCTATTTATATATTTTAATTTCATTTAAACAAAGAATTTATGTAGTTTCCCCGACATTTGATTCTTTGCGTCCATGGTTGTGACATCATACATACAGTACAGTTACATATAAGTGAGAAGACTTAGGTAAGGCAAATAACTTACTCATGTACACACGTGTGCAGATCACACTATATACAGTATACTCTGCATACTGTGTACATGTCCATTAGTCTTGTGCTTCTGTACTTCATTGCCTCATGCAGGGGAACGTGAATGAAATATTTTCGTGAGGAACGGACTTGTACTGTGGGAAAAGTCTTTTTTAAATCAGTTTCATTGTAGGAGATTGGTGGAATTATTCCATGAATCATTAAATTTCATTGAGGATTCCTTTATCTGGATTTATATGTTGTTTTGGTAGATATCAGTCAGTTATAGTTCTATTTTAAGTCATCTCTCCAACCCTTCCAAGTATCTACCAGTATATATAATTTACTTCACTGAGGGTAAACTGCTCTGGGTATGTTGATATTTCGTTTTCAGTGTTTTTTAATTGACAGAACTGGGTGCAGATGCAGTCAGTGAAAATGTTTTGTTCAGCTGTATTAGTAAAGACGCAATGTTTAATGTTACTTTTAATTAGAAACTGTTGCATCACATATATTGTGTTTTGTTTAATAAATATTTTACACTGGTAGCTTTTAATACTGGTACATGTTAAATTATCATTCATTTGTCATGCTAGACTAGATACAGTATGTATCTAGACAGAAAAAGAAGAAATATAGAAACTGATTTTAAACAAAACTTAGAAAAGAAAAAAGTCATACACTATTGATCAAGAATAGAACAAACCTGGAGTGTGACAAAAATTTAATGGAAAGTTCAGTCTAAAAGACCAGCAAAATATTTCAAACAATTTGATATGACTATTGAAAGAAGTTATTATTATTATTATATTGGTTCAATAAGGTGAAGTCCTTTTTTCTCAAAAGTAAAGAAAATTCTGATATAGTCATTTGGATTAGAGCATTATTTTAATATTCAGCGGAACTGAGCTCTCTGAAAGCGGGATCTTTTCAGCAGAAAATGGAATGTATTTTTAGCCCTCCTTATGCAATTTAGAAGATTCTAGTTTGAAATGAATCGATATTTACTGTAATCATTCTTTTGGTAGTTCTTGGGAAAAAAAAAAAAAAAAAAAAAAAACAGAAAAAAGAAGACCCAGTATGAAGCTTTAGCTTGTACAAGACTGAAAATGATACAGTTTGGAGTAACTTCACTTTTCATATAGCCTAGTTTTATAAACCTGTCAAACGTTCAATGAACTCGGTGACAAATTAATTTGTACTGTTATTGTTTTGTTTATAATTATTATCACAAAATTGATGATTATTGTATAATTTTGTCACACAGGAAACAAAAGCAGCCATAGGAAGATCTTATCGGAGCTGCATGATTGAGATTTGGGTGACATTCATCCTAGAGCGAGTAAAGTGGACTGTACCATTAGCGAGTACAGCGGACTGTACCATTAACGAGAGTACAGTGGACTGTACCATTAGAAAGACTACCTGACCTTGCTGGGAGTAAGAAGGAGATTCTGTGGGGGCGACTTGTCTGTAAGTATGTTGTTATGAGTAGTGTGGTAGAACATAGGATTCATAGGTAGGATTGCTGGTAGAAAAGATGGAAGGGGGGGGTGGGAGGGAGTAGATTGGGAATGTCCGGGATGAAAAAACTTGGCACCCATCTCTCCATAACTACAGTACATGCAAATCTTCATATTTAAAAAGTTATTTGTGATTCTCTGCTGACAACAAAGAGATCCATTTGATGGTATTGGTGTGCTTGCTTTGTGTGTGTACATGAATTTATTATATGTGGCATGTTAATATGATAACTCACAGTGAATATTGGTTGCTTATTACATGAGCACTGTGTGTTTGGTATCAAATACGCCTCTGATAGTGTTCTTGGCTGCTGTTATTATTATTGGAAGAGGTCAATGGTACATCTCAAGAATTATTGCACTAAGAGAAAAGTTTCATGTGAGTCATAGATGAGCCTTACAATGGTTTTGTTGGAGGTCAAAGGTGAATTGCCTTTATGGTGTACAACAATTAATGCTAATGCTAATAATGCTGATAAGCTGCATTGCAAAGAAAGTTTTAGTATCCAATCTTGTTAAAAAGTTGCCACATTATCAAAACCTACTTTTCAGAAATTCAGTTTTCAGATTCTAGGAGGGCTCTCACTCAGGTTATTTGTTGTTATCAGTCATATTTACAACACGAATATTGTCTGGGCGACGTTACTTTTCTATAAAATTATTCAAGTTTATTTATTACAAGGTAGAAAGTAATACTCGGTAACATGTCTCAACCAACTTGAAAGAAGTGCTTTAAACCAACTTGTAACTAAGCATCATTATGAAGTATATGATGCAGAAAAAGAACAATTATGTTAATGAAACATCTTTAATTCAAAATTCTTGGTGTTTTATTACATGCAGGCAAATTATTTTCTTGAAATGTGAGCAATGTACAATAATAATGGAGATGCTTGTGTAATTTAATTTCTGTAGCCTCCTTTCTGGGACATTCCCAAGTTGGATATCAAAGTAGCGCAGAGTTCATGCCATTCCTGTGCAATTGACAGCGCTGTGCACAGAACTCTGTTAGTACTGATATATTATCAAACTATACTGCCCAGTTTACCACGCTGTGTGCAGAACTAGCTGTGCGATGCTGCAAAAAGATCAGCTCTGTGCAGCAGTGAGAATTTGCAGTTAATTACAAAAGGAACAGATGAAGGGAACATTTTAATTTCCCATACTTCCTTGGGTCATGGAAAGTATGTGGAAATTTCTCCATGTCGTTTGCTACGACTTCCATACCTTGTGATGTTAAGATTGGCCTGCCATGTGTGTAGCGGTTACATGAGCATGGACAATTTCTATGCCACACGGAGGAGGTGTGACAAGAGTCGCACAATCTCCCAGTTACGTCAAGTATTTGAAAAGGATTCTAAGCATCCTGTCATCAACAGATGCGATTTGATGTTTCTTAAACCTTGGACAGAGATCAAACTGTGTACTAGAGTGGGCAGATTAAGTGCTTTAAAGAAATCAGAACATTAGTTACTTATTTACTGTCCTTCCTGCTCCATTCTTCCCCTTTGACAACCTTTCTGTCCCTTTCCCCCTTCTTTTCCCTTTCTCCTCTGTTTCCCACCTGCTTCTGTTTACCTATCTCCTTTCCCATCTCCCTCCTTCAAGTGCTTACAGCTTTGGTAAGCTTTCTCTTCTTGTAATACATGATTTTTTCCCTACTCTCCCATTTTCACCTTCTTTGCATCTCTAATTCCCTTTCATCTCCAATTCTCCTCCCCCCTCCTCCCCCCTCCCTCTGTTTGCCTGTCTTTCCATTTTACGCTGTTTTCCAGATCTGTATAGACTGGTACATTACACACAACCAAGCTACTCTGTTATTGTACCTAACTGAATCTAACACATGTGGCATAGTCAACCACCACAGGACACACTAGAGTCTCTTTCAAAATGTCTTCTCTCCCTTCTAAGTTTGTTAGTATTCAACAAGTATCTCGGGAGTAAATTCTGTGAAAATCTTTCATCTATGAACTCGAGCAACTCTCAGTAGGAGCATGGCACTGGTGAGAGTTCAGGAAGCGGTCAGAAAGGTCATCTGGCTTTAATCTTTTGGGATACATGGTCTGCCTAGTATGAAGTCATTCCTTATCAGATAAAATTATGGTGAAATATGGAACAACAAATAAAGGGGAAAGAAAAAAAGTTGTTTGTGTGGGAGGGAGCAATACATCACAGAAGAACATGAAATTGTAGACAGTAATACCACTGAGCTGGAAACAAATTTATGACAGGTTCTGAGAAGAATAAGTTGGATCAACAGGCCTTGATAAAAAGGAGTATTTCTCAAAGGGATAATGCAGCTGCTTATATTACAGTATTTAACATTGTGATGTTATTATAATGTCATTGAAATCTTATTATTAAACATTCTAACATCAAAGCATTTATAATGTTCTTACTACTTACAAATGAAATACATGCCTGAACCAGTAAGCTTTGGGATTTGTCACAATCTGGGATAGGGGGTGGATGAGGGGTGGGGGTGTTGTGTTTCAATCTGGGATGGGGTAGATGAGGGGTGGGGTGTTGTTTATGTGACACAAACACAATCTGTTATTACTATCTGCAAAATTCATACCAGGATTGTTTGAATTTTGGGGCATCAACCTCATAGGGTTGTCAGTGAAGTATGTGGGACACAAAAGGTCTGGAATGGTGACAAACAGTTGTAGGCTCTACAGTCACACAGATCCCTGGTATCCAAATTTGGGTTGGCAACCTTTTTTTAGGGTTGCCAAAACTTGCCAAAAAGTTTGATGGGTCTGCAAAAATATATGGAAAAAAAACAAGTTGCTGATATTTGTTGAATGAAAGTATCATGTACTCCATGCTTTTCTGGTTCTTGATAGGGTTACCTTATTTACTATTATTGCTTTAAGAAACCAGCTCAGATACATCCTTCCTGTGGTGAAGAAGGGACAGAGGGGGGGATTTAACAGAGCAAATGTGGGCTTATAAGTTTGCAACTTTCACATTATATGTTTCTCCATATATACGTACAGTACTACTGTTCCTTCTTCCGGGGCAAAATAGATTGCTTTTCTCCTTATATATATTTTTTTGTGGACAACAGTAGCTCTGAAGGTAAGTACATAACAGTAGAGAGACCCATGGCACCTGTTGTACTGACTCCTACAAAGCTGCTACTGAGCAAGGTCTCCCTGTTGACCACATGCAAAGCTAATTAGACTTTTTTTCCTTCTTTTTTTTGAAAACTTTAGTAAAACTGTTGTCACAAGAATTACCATGGCAACTAAACTTTGGGCTTATCTCTGTTCAGGCTGTCTATATGTAAGCTTTGGTATGTTTTCAGCCTGTTGTTCCTTTGTGCTAACTCAATGAATGTTGCACACACCATATCATTGTGAGACAGCGAAACTGACAACGGTGCAGTGAGGTCAGCTGTTCAAGTTGTTACCATGGAGATGCATAATGCATTTATAAAGAGATCACTCATGGCAGGATGTGATTGATATCGTCCCACAGACCACCTCACAGACCTCACAGTCAGTCAGTTGTCTTCTCTGTGTAATGTTAGCATAGTCTGCATCCCACAGACCACCTCACAGTCAGTTGTCTTCTCTGTGTAATGTTAGCATAGTCTGCGTCCCACAGACCACCTCACAGTCAGTCAGTTGTCTTCTCTGTGTAATGTTAGCATAGTCTGCTGGATATGCTCAATGTACAGATCTATGGAAATAAGCATACACTGAAGATGAAAATATTACAGTTCTTGTATCACACATATACTGTAGCAAAGTTCAGTGCCCCTCCCCCTCCCCCTCCCCCTCCCCAACCCACCCCCCACCATTATATGGACCTAATTGCTTTTCAAGTTAACACTCATGAAAATGTTATACATTGGAGTTATTTCACTTGTCATATAGACTCCATATGATGGACATTATTGACTAGCAAATGTAAATATGTCAAACTGACATGGTCCCCAAGAACTGAACTCTACATGTTGTTACTTGACCTGTGTAAGGTACCCGCCCCTCCCCCCATCCCATCACTAGATGCAGAGGGATATGATGGCCTTTCAGTTTCACATTTTATGAGCATGTAGATTTCTAGCTATGGGATGTTACATCTCATCACACTGACACTTTCCCTTCCATCATGAGGCAGGCGCGTAGCCAAGGGGGGGGGGGCAAAGTGGCAGCCGCCCCCCTTGAGCATATTTTTAAATTTTTGTTTAGTGTTTTTATGATATCGCTAGTATTTTCAATAGAGAAAATGCTAAGATGCAACTTACAAGGCCTGGGAAGTGCCATTTCCAGCGATCTGGATTCGCGACTGGTTCTAATGTACATGTTAACAGACCACCTGGAGAACCACAACAGCATACTTGACCAAAGGTCATCATTCTCAAAGTCATTCTGGTTTCAAGCTAGAAACTTTTTGTGGATAGTCCAGTAGTCTCTAATCTGTCTGCTAGAGTTGTATCTGCAAACCTTGGTGAACCTACAAGCAACACTGCCTCCTCTTCACTTACTTCCTCTGCCTTCCGAATGTACCATTCGTGTGCTGAACTACTGAAGCAGATTACACATCCAGCCGCCAGGAACCACTTGAGGATCCAATCAAGAGACCCCTGGGAGACATTTAGTCATCAATTGTTCTGGTCTGAATTTGTGCCCCCTTCAAATTGATCAAATCGTGTGAACCTTTCGTTGCATTAGTTACAGCCATTGTACATACCGTTAGAATTAAGAGCTTCTTTTTTATCCTGCCCGAGTTGACCAGAATAATATTGTAACCCTGCAACAGAGCATTGAAGGCACAATTAAACACTATAGCTCCCATTATACTAACAATTGTAGAGCTAATAGACATATCCAGCACTGTCACTTAAAGAGGATGTAACTTATGTTATCTTTAAAATGTGAATAAAATGTTTATTGTTAACCTTCTTGGGGACTAGGGATTGGATTTGATATCAGAATGTAAAATGACTTGCAGTAATTGACAAAATTGAAGCCTGAGCAACAAAAGAGAATACCTAAGGGGCGGCAGAGCAGAGAATTTATGAAGGCCTGGAATAGCCCTTTAATAAATGATCTAATTGTAAACTGTGTTTAATAATTGATTGTGTTATAAATTATATTTACTATGTTAGCAGTGAACGAACAATGAGTCATGATATACGACACTTTTTATCATGGATAAAAATTTGTAAATGTTTATGATATTTAATACCTTATGCGATGACTGGGTTTCGGTTGATTTCTATGTCACCTATTGAATCACTCACTGAGTTGCTGGTCTATGTGCTAACCATGCTAGTCCATCCACTTGCTATATGAGCTTTCAATGTTTAAAGGGTGACTCTTGATTGGTGTTGAAATGTAGCCTGCACTAATAGAAGTTGCATTGACTGGCCCTGTAATATACTCTACGTTTGATCAAAAATCGATCGCTTTGATCACCTTCTGGTTAAGGATATTAATGGCTCTCACATGATGAATTGAGATGTTTGTGAAAATCCATTTGACATGACTTTTGAAAGCTCAGGCCAATCTATATTAGTTAAATATATTTGAGACATACTTTTCAAACAATCAGGTTCTCAAGTTCAGCCTCATTATACATTCAATACCCACAGTCTAAAGAATCTGTGTTTGGTACTGTCGTGAAGTAAATAATTACATAATCATGATGATATATTTCCCTTCAGCAAAACTTGGACCCATTCTCAGAGTAAACTTAGTTCTATAAACAGGGGTCTAAAGAAGATTTGTATTTCTGTGGTTAGTAAGAAGTTAAGAATAACAAAAAACAACAACAATAACAAAAACAACAACAACAACATGTGTGGGCCTAAAAACCTTTCAAAAGAATATATCTCAATAACAAAAAGAGAAAAACAACAGAGCCACATCATGTACCAAATATTTGGTATGTAGATCCTCCTTTATGAGATCACCGATTGTTTTGGAAGTGGTCAAAGGTCACATTAATCAAACTAGATAGCTCCCACATATAAGCTCATTGAGCATCACACTAGAGTTATTCTGGCCCAAACCTAATAACCTGTGGTACATATGTCTTTCATGCTAGCTGTGTCAGGCCTATGAAGTATTAAACAACAAGTAACATGCACATTTTCAAGCAGGAACTTAAGTATTCTCACAGATGTGAACACTGCTATCAAAACTGAAAAGTTCCCCAAAATGGATAGTAACATTCCATTTCTTGAGCTATCAATTTGGTTATTAAGTGATAGACTAAACCTGTTTTAGTGGATTCCTCAAGTAAGATAAACTAAAAATACATTTTGTAACCTAGTCTGTTCATAGAAGTGTGTGAAGACAACGCTATATTAAAACCTAGAGTTGAATACAACCTGATACAACCACCACATGGGGCCGATCCACTGTTATGCACCATCGACAAATTTACATTTGAGACCAAAAACGGAAGAAAGGTGTTCTAAATTATGTTTAGGTCAGAAATCTTTTTGTAGTACCTTGAATATGAACACAATAGTGTCACATATGATAGAATGTAACTGTGTGAAGCACACCTGTTCAGACCAATTATAGCTTCATATGGTGCTTAAATCAGTAGAAAGATAATAACATTTTGAGTGTCGAGAATGTCAAAGAAAGTATTTGTGTCAGTTGTTTTGGGAAATAATAACAAGTTCAACAGAAAAGGGTAGAATTTTAATCTATGGGACGAATCCTGTGCCAAACATTTAAGTTTATGAGATTGTTGCTTTTAGCACATCCCAAAGTGCCAAGATGTTGGATAGCTAAATAATGTTCAGTCATACTCAAAACTTAACGAGACTTAATTTTAACTTCAAGCTGAAAGAATGATCTTACCACCTCTCTGGGATATTGCAGTTAAAGATCATGTGATCTAGGTAAAACACTTGGGTGTTGGTTTTTCTTCTGACAGGATGTCACAGATGGTGCTGACACGCTAGTGACCCAAACTGAAGCCAAATATCACCTCTTAGCATCACACATGTGTGTTAGCAATACTGTCCCAAACTGAAGCCAAATATCACCTCTTAGCATCACACATGTGTGTTAGCAATACTGTCCCAAACTGAAGCCAAATATCACCTCTTAGCATCACACATGTGTGTTAGCAATACTGTCCCAAACTGAAGCCAAATATCACCTCTTAGCATCACACATGTGTGTTAGCAATACTGTCCCAAACTGAAGCCAAATATCACCTCTTAGCATCACACATGTGTGTTAGCAATACTGTCCCAAACTGAAGCCAAATATCACCTCTTAGCATCACACATGTGTGTTAGCAATACTGTCCCAAACTGAAGCCAAATATCACCTCTTAGCATCACACATGTGTGTTAGCAATACTGTCCCAAACTGAAGCCAAATATCACCTCTTAGCATCACACATGTGTGTTAGCAATACTGTCCCAAACTGAAGCCAAATATCACCTCTTAGCATCACACATGTGTGTTAGCAATACTGTCCCAAACTGAAGCCAAATATCACCTCTTAGCATCACACATGTGTGTTAGCAATACTGTCCCAAACTGAAGCCAAATATCACCTCTTAGCATCACACATGTGTGTTAGCAATACTGTCCCAAACTGAAGCCAAATATCACCTCTTAGCATCACACATGTGTGTTAGCAATACTGTCCCAAACTGAAGCCAAATATCACCTCTTAGCATCACACATGTGTGTTAGCAATACTGTCCCAAACTGAAGCCAAATATAACCTCTGAGCATTACACGTGTGTGTTAGCAATACTGTCCCAAACTGAAGCCAAATATCACCTCTTAGCATCACACGTGTGTGTTAGCAATACTGTCCCAAACTGAAGCCAAATATCACCTCTTAGCATCACACATGTGTGTTAGCAATACTGTCCCAAACTGAAGCCAAATATCACCTCTTAGCATCACACATGTGTGTTAGCAATACTGTTCCATATGTTAGCTGTACTATTCCAAAATGTTGACCCAAGTTAGTTAGCTCCACAAACTACCATGTTAGCTTGTACTAAATCACTATATAATAGCATGTACAGAAATCTCATATGTTTAGCATGGACAAAGATTGAGCAAGGTCAGATGCTAACAACCTTGGCAACATGAATGACAATACATTAAACATTAATAACATTGGCTATCCTGCTAATGGTCAGACAGCCTCAGGCAACAACTCTACACCTGTTGCCAAACAGTGATAGGTTCTTTCTTACGAGCATTACTATTTAGAAAGCAATTCATTGAAGACACATTTCTTACAGTATAATGACACTGGATGATTAAGAAAAGAACGTTTATGACATAGCCTATATGATAAATTAATTAGCATTAATTACATCAAAATCGTGGTGACCTTGGATAACACAACTTGAAACACAACATTGACTTTGACATACTTGTAATAATCATGGAAAGCCTATTTTTGTGGTTTCAACTTTTATCATCCTCTCCAAGGGAAATGTTTCTGTTGCCATGTCAACAAGCTGTCTATGTTTTGTTTGTGGTCCTCAATAAAGACAATTTTGTCTCTACTCTGCAGTCTGATTCCGGTAGTTTCTGACCTCATGGGAGTTTGTCTTGACCTCAGATATAAGTTGAAGGAGTCCTCTGTCCAGGAATGTGAGACTAAACCTTTCTTCCTCTTGGCCAAAGTCACTGGAGACAAGGATAAATAGTTTGCATTCTTCGTGTCTCTGACTCTCATCCAGTACTAAGTGTGTGTTGGGTTATGAGTATCCTTTGAGCTGCATACATACTGTATGTCATTCAATTGGTACTAACCTAGAGGTTTAGCCTTGTTTTAGAGGTGAATGAATATCTTGAAAGCCCAGTATAGCTATAAATAGAATACTAACACACTATTATTTGAATCTTCTTGGACTATGATATATATATTTCAAGACTAAAAAGCATCCAACCGTTAACAAGAAATATATTCACAGAATTTTCATAAAATGTAGGCCTACATAGCACATCTTCAATGTATACAAAATAATAATTTGGTTTAAAAAGTTTAGGGATATTGTTGCGTGAGAACAACAGACCCTGTTACCATGGACCCCACCAGGGTTAACCTAGATTACCCCTTAACTATCAAGGCATCCCCAGGGGAGCCTTCTATAGCCTGTAAAGGAGATGTACCTGTCCTGGTTATTACCTATCCCTGTATAGTATAGTGCCCTTAGTACGTCATACATATTCATGGTTGTACCAGACTGTAGTGGGCATACATTGTCATGATGAGTAAGTTTACAAAGACCATGTCATACATATTCATGAATGTACCAGACTGCAGTGGTCATGCATTGAGTAAGGTTGCTTTGCAATACCTGGCCGCAACAAAGTGCAAAAAGTGGTTTTAACAAAAATGTTGTATTTTATAAGCCATCCAGTGACTCAAAACACAAGTATTCCTGAAAGATCAATAGTTCTATCAGTCTGAAATTCACTTCCCAAAGACACCTTAGGAATTTCAACCTTTATTGGAATATTTGGGATATTTTACTCCATTGAAACCTCATGTGGTCTAGGTTCAACCCACAGGCCACATTCTAGCATGTCTGCCAACTAACTCTGGTGGAAAAGCAGGTTCCTTTCATGTATTTGCAACAACCATAAAGAATTTATTGTAGGATTTAGAAAAGTCTGTTGACCAAAATGTGAGTGGCATAGCCAGTCCAACCACCATCTTTCCATGTTCTATATAGCTGGTAGGCATAGTAACAGATCCTTGGTTCAAGTGACAGTTTGCAATGTCTTAAATATATAAAAAAAAAATCAAAAAAGGAATAAATAAATCCTGACCTTATTTGGTGGGATATAAAATTGAATGCTTTGGAATAAATGTTTTGCAGCTTGCTTTATGCAAGGGTAGGTGCAGTCAAGTGGTTTTACCCAGAATAGATTAGTAATAGATTAAAGGCTACCCAATATTAATGTAGGAATATTACATAATTTGATTAGAATGACCAAAATAATTACAAGCAAAGGCAAAATGCAGCTGAATTTGCTGAAAGTTGCCATAGCTACTGATTGACAGCATTCAGACACAGTAAGGAAATTATGATACCTCTGAGGATAGAGCCGCTTGCTAACTTGACTTGAATGTGGTCTAGAGTACATGTACACACTCATCTTAAATTACAAGCACTAAAAGTGGGTTTGTCCAAGCACCCCACTGAGGGCCAGACAGGGTGAACGGGAGCCTCAGGGTCCAGGTGGCTGTGGTTTTCGCACCTTTCACTTAAAACCAATTTCTTTTGTGTTTTAAAAAGCAAAATCGATTTTAGTTATGAACTCAGTATGCTATACCCTTACTTGGGATGATTATGACAGACATATTGCACAGTTAGTACAAACTGTTCTACTTATACGCTATCAAATATTAATTGCAGCTGTGTTTTGTCGTAAATGCTCCGAAAGTACCTAAACTAAAAGTAATAAGCGGTGCAGGACATGACCAGAGTTTTTATCTTTGAAGCAAATAATAGTGTATCGATTTATTTCTATAGTGAATATAGTGTTATAAGTTGTGGAAAGAAGAAAAAAAGGTGTAATATGATTTAGAAACAGAGAAATCTTTCTTGTCTGCAAATGTATTAGGACAAAGGGAAATAAAGGAAGCTATAAAAATAACACAAACATACAAACATAGTATCAAACAATCTTTAAATGTTTCATATTCCAATGCCAGATGAACCACAAAGTAAGTGAAAACATAAGGAAATTCCCGCCCAGATATTCGATTGGATATTCTTTTGTACATTGGTAATGTTTATTGTTCTTCTGAAAATCCGCTAAAAGGTTTCTAATTTTTTATGAAAAATACAACAGCGAAAAAACTTGCACTAAATGTATTACATTTTTGATTGGCCATTAACAAATATTTAGGTTTGTCCTTGGTATTTGACTGCAAACACTCCCATGGAAGAAACATAATGTTAAAACAACTTCAGACAATTAAGGGAATGAAAAACCTATGTATGCAGAGTATCTTTAATATCATATAATAAATAATATATAAAATCATATGTTCTGTCATTAATCTTTCCTACCTGTCAAACAGCTGTACACTGACTCTCTCTTCAAACAAAGTGTGACACCATCCTGGTATTATCCCTACCATAGAACTAAATTTACAATTCTGGTATACTGCCCTCGATAGGTCTTGCAGCCACAGTGACTGGCAACATTTTGATTCTTTTACAAAGCCTGTTTCTTGAACAGATTTAAGTCTCCAAACCTCTTTGTCAATTACTTTTCATCATGTCAGTGACATTTTCAGTACCATTTGCTTGTGTCCTTCCTTTGAGCTGCATTCTAAACCTTGAATTTAAACAGTGCAAATGAATGTCATTGACTCACAATAATTTAACTCAGTTTTATTGAAGTTTGGAGAAGCGTGCACATAGCAGCTGGTATGAAACTGTAACTATAAGACCATCTTAAATCTACATGTTCTCTTTTATAATTCGTTTGTGCTTTTGTTTAATTTTGAATGAAAGTATTAGATGTACTTGTTTATGTTGAGATGGGTTGTTGAACCAGGCACCTGTAGCAAACCTCTGTTGACAACTTGACACCTGCTTCAACATACATTTTCTTCCAAAGACTTAATTCTGATTGTGAAGAACAGATCTGTTTGGTCATCTACCCGTTAGTTTTTCTTTTGTCACGTTTATCATAACTATAACGCTAGCTGTGAATAGTTTACGCCCACGTAACGACGTAATCCTTTGTTTCTTGGCCCAGGGCTGAGCACTCATTAACTAAGTTTGTGTTTGTTTTGTGATAAGTTTCATAGCTTATAACCATGATGTATATTTTGCATGTTTGTGTCCTTTCTCATTCAGGTGAGGGTGATCAGATTCTCTTCATTTACGTCATGCCAGAGTGCATGAAAAAGATGTTGAGTTAACACATGTATGCGAGATTGTATCAATGTCAACAAAAAACAAAACAAAGTAACTCATGAATAAATTATGGCTGAGAAAGGTAACTTGATTTAGATGTTGTCAATTTTATGCAGTGACGTACCTAATTCTAAAGAAAGGAGGCAAAAAAGAAAAAGAAAGGAAAAAGGAAAAACTAATGATAATAAAGATGAATGCAAGAAGAAAATCATTGTCAAATGAGAACATTGTGTGTTATGTCAAATGAGAACATTGTGTGATGTCAAATGAGAACATTGTGTATATGTCAAATGAGAACATTGTGTCAAATAAGAACATTGTGTTATGTCAAATGAAAACATTGTGTCAAATGAGAACATTGTGTTATGTCAAATGAGAACATTGTGTCAAATAAGAACATTGTGTTATGTCAAACGAAAACATTGTGTTATGTCAAATGAGAACATTGTGTTATGTCAAATGAAAACATTGTGTGTTATGTCAAATGAGAACATTGTGTCAAATGTGAACATTGTGTTATGTCAAATGAGAACGTTGTGTGATGTCAAATGAGAACATTGTGTGTTATGTCAAATGTGAACATTGTGTTATGTCAAATGAGAACATTGCGTTATGTCAAATGAGAACATTGTGTATATGTCAAATGAGAACATTGTGTCAAATAAGAACATTGTGTTATGTCAAACGAAAACATTGTGTTATGTCAAATGAGAACATTGTGTTATGTCAAATGAAAACATTGTGTGTTATGTCAAATGAGAACATTGTGTCAAATGTGAACATTGTGTTATGTCAAATGAGAACGTTGTGTGATGTCAAATGAGAACATTGTGTGTTATGTCATAAGGGAACATTGTGTCAAATGTGAACATTGTGTTATGTCAAATGAGAACATTGTGTTATGTCAAATGAGAACATTGTGTATATGTCAAATGAGAACATTGTGTCAAATAAGAACATTGTGTTATGTCAAACGAAAACATTGTGTTATGTCAAATGAGAACATTGTGTTATGTCAAATGAAAACATTGTGTGTTATGTCAAATGAGAACATTGTGTCAAATGTGAACATTGTGTTATGTCAAATGAGAACGTTGTGTGATGTCAAATGAGAACATTGTGTGTTATGTCATAAGGGAACATTGTGTCAAATGTGAACATTGTGTTATGTCAAATGAGAACATTGTGTTATGTCAAATGAGAACATTGTGTTATGTCAAATGAGAACATTGTGTCAAATGAGAACATTTTGTTAAATGAGAACATTGTGTTATGTCAAATGAGAACATTGTGTGATGTCAAATGAGAACATTGTGTCAAATGAGAACATTTTGTCAAATGAGAACATTGTGTGTTATGTCAAATGAGAACATTGTGTATATGTCAAATGAGAACATTGTGTTATGTCAAATGAGAACATTGTGTGTTATGTCAAATAAGAACATTGTGTTATGTCAAATGAGAACATTGTGTGTTATGTCAAATGTGAACATTGTGAATATGTCAAATGAGAACATTGTGTTATGTCAAATGAGAACATTGTGTATATATGTCAAATGAGAACATTGTGTCAAATGAGAACATTGTGTCAAATGAGAACATTATGTTATGTCAAATGAGAACATTGTGTTATGTCAGGTGGTTCCTAGTCTCAAAGTTGTCTGGGAAATACTTGTGGCGAGACAGTAGAAAAACTGAATATATACCTATACATTTATCCAGTTGGCATGGCAGCACACCTACTCTGAATCAGTGATAGAGGTATATACTTCTCATCAAGGTTCATAAAGCACAGACAGGCCAAAGTTTGATCAACTAGTTGGAATGAGCAACAGGTGTTCAGCAGCTGTTGTTATATCTGAGTGTAGCTGTTATACAGTCAAATAATACTGGATGTCTCCCTGTGACTGACTTGTAGCTTTAGATTGGACTTTCTGTATGACTTCCTATGGAGTTGGCCGTAGACTAACCACAGTTATAATAACAAGCGCTGACTGGCTGCTGACTGGCTGGCTGACTGCTGGCTGGCTAGCCATAGCTAGCTGGAATCATTGATCATGCCAACTCAAAACCTTACAAGTAGCGGTGTATCGAAAGAGGGAACTTAAATTCTTACATTACTTGCTTCTTATTTTGTGTACATGTTTGTTTTGTGTACAGCGCATCCAGACTTTGTTGTGTGTTGCGCTTTATAGGAACTGTATTATTATTATTATGATTCATCCTTCATCCCACCACACCAAACCACACCAAACCACACCAAACCACACCAAACCACAAGCCCTTATAGAAGGAGAAAGAAAACATGATGACAAAGAAAAGAAAGGAAGGTGAAGAGTAGAACAAAACCAGAAGAAGAGAAATCCTCCTCCTATCTGGTTCTCCTATCTGGTTCTCCTATCTGGTTCCCCTATCTGGTTCTCCTATCTGGTTCTCCTATCTGGTTCTCCTATCTGGTTCTCCTATCTGGTTCTCCTATCTGGTTCTCCTATCTGGTTCTCCTATCTGGTTCTCCTATCTGGTTCTCCTATCTGGTTCTCCTATCTGGTCCTCCTATCTGGTTCTCCTATCTGGTTCTCCTATCTGGTTCTCCTATCTGGTTCTCCTATCTGGTTCTCCTATCTGGTTCTCCTATCTGATTCTCCTATCTGGTTCTCCTATCTGGTCCTCCTATCTGGTTCTCCTATCTGGTTCTCCTATCTGGTTCTCCTATCTGGTTCTCCTATCTGGTTCTCCTATCTGGTTCTCCTATCTGGTTCTCCTATCTGGTTCTCCTATCTGGTTCTCCTATCTGGTCCTCCTATCTGGTTCTCCTATCTGGTTCTCCTATCTGGTTCTCCTATCTGGTTCTCCTATCTGGTCCTCCTATCTGGTTCTCCTATCTGGTCCTCCTATCTGGTTCTCCTATCTGGTTCTCCTATCTGGTTCTCCTATCTGGTTCTCCTATCTGGTTCTCCTATCTGGTTCTCCTATCTGGTTCTCCTATCTGGTTCTCCTATCTGGTTCTCCTATCTGGTTCTCCTATCTGATTCTCCTATCTGGTTCTCCTATCTGGTCCTCCTATCTGGTTCTCCTATCTGGTTCTCCTATCTGGTTCTCCTATCTGGTTCTCCTATCTGATTCTCCTATCTGGTTCTCCTATCTGGTTCTCCTATCTGGTTCTCCTATCTGGTTCCCCTATCTGGTTCTCCTATCTGGTTCTCCTATCTGGTTCTCCTATCTGGTTCTCCTATCTGGTTCTCCTATCTGGTTCTCCTATCTGGTTCTCCTATCTGGTTCTCCTATCTGGTTCTCCTATCTGGTTCTCCTATCTGGTCCTCCTATCTGGTTCTCCTATCTGGTTCTCCTATCTGGTTCTCCTATCTGGTTCTCCTATCTGGTTCTCCTATCTGGTTCTCCTATCTGATTCTCCTATCTGGTTCTCCTATCTGGTCCTCCTATCTGGTTCTCCTATCTGGTTCTCCTATCTGGTTCTCCTATCTGGTTCTCCTATCTGGTTCTCCTATCTGGTTCTCCTATCTGGTTCTCCTATCTGGTTCTCCTATCTGGTTCTCCTATCTGGTCCTCCTATCTGGTTCTCCTATCTGGTTCTCCTATCTGGTTCTCCTATCTGGTTCTCCTATCTGGTCCTCCTATCTGGTTCTCCTATCTGGTCCTCCTATCTGGTTCTCCTATCTGGTTCTCCTATCTGGTTCTCCTATCTGGTTCTCCTATCTGGTTCTCCTATCTGGTTCTCCTATCTGGTTCTCCTATCTGGTTCTCCTATCTGGTTCTCCTATCTGGTTCTCCTATCTGGTCCTCCTATCTGGTTCTCCTATCTGGTTCTCCTATCTGGTTTTAACAGACTATTTATTTTACAAGATTAACATATTACATGTAATACACTGCGTAATATGCAGAGCTTAATTACTTAATTACTTACTTAATTACTCCAGAAACAATCCTACCCTAGAAATATCTGACAACTTTAAGATACTTCAAATACTAAAAGACAAATTGTTGCTAATTCATCATCTTTCTTCAAGTTCACAATCCTAGACTTAAAGCGAGATATTTTGTTTCTCAAAATATTTTGTTTGTTATCGATAAACTCAACAACGGAATACAAACTTATGAATGTAAACTAGGCTTTTCCTTTATTTCTTGACCTTACCCTTATAGTGTCAGAAATGACCACTTTCATTCCGGTTACCTTTAATTACACATTCATCGCTAGGTCTTCTCAGGTTTGCTACTAAAGTTTAACCATTCCCATGATATCCTGTCATCTTAGGTTTTGAACAGTACAACTTCCTAATCTTGCCAGTATAGCTTTCCCGATAGTCCCTCTCAAAGTTTGTTGTACCATTTCCTAAAATGATTTTGTTCCTTGGTCTAAACACAAACACACTCAATCATACAGAAGCTGATTGTAAGTTTATTGCACAGTGGCTTTCCTCCAATGTGCAGCAGCCTCAGAACAAGAACTGTCTGTCTGAAGGCAGATTAATATTCTCTGGCTACTGAATGATGTCTCTGCAGAACCGAGAATGAGAAGGGGAGAGCCGTTCAACAGCAGCAGCAACAGAAGGTTTTATGTATGTGTATGTGAAAGATATAGGAAGCTTCCACTGTGTAGAAAATCTACAGCAAAACAGGCTTCTATGAACTAATTATTGACTGTCTGACTGACAGAGCCATTATTTCAGTACTGTGCAGTTAGCAGCAGTGTCACTGTGTGTGCATGCATCCTGGTCATATGCATCGTTGAGTGTTTGTGTGTGGTCTCTGTCTCTCACACTCTCTCTGCAGTACTTGTAGTGGTGTCAGAGAAGACATCATTTTCTTTAGTGGCCGGCTTAAAAATTGACTGCAAATTAGGAAGCTATTGGGCAAGAAGACAGTGTAGATATGAATGTGGAAGAAGGAGAGAACTGCTATAATGGTTTGTTCTGAAAGATGTTGACAGCGGAAACAGCCGGAGAACCCACATAGAGAGTGTCGTCGTACGTGAATGTTTAATTTTACTAAACTGTCAGAACAGATTCATCGTTTATGGTCCCAACCTTTGGATAAAATAATGGATATATATTACTATTCGGTGTGAAAATCTCTTCTTATCGGAGTGGATGTTCGAGAAATATCGAAAAAGACAAATAAGCCCTCAGTGTTTTCTGTAGGAAATAACTATATAGTTAGTCGTTGTGTCAAATGAGGAGGAGTGCATGAATTATCTTTATCTTGGATTTAAGGGAAAACTCCGTCTGGAGTTTACCTAATCATATTCGGTGTGGAAATTAAGGGCAAAAACGCCATTTTTCCTCAGCATGTGTTATGAGGTAACATTAATTTTTAAATAGTTTTTATTAAGTTCAATACTGCTGGTTTATAGGCATGTCTATAGGATATTGAAAGACAGCAATGGATAATAAGAGTGTTTATGAAAGGTAGGGTTACTGGTCATTTACCGCAGTTCTCCCAAACATTGAACCTGGCCGTTGATAGTTAGTATCGCGCTTTGTTACTATAGCAAAATTATTGATTGGTCTTTGGACCGTGTTGAGCTGGTACTGGTGTTAATTGAGTGTCTATCATGCCTTTTCTGTCATGTGAGTCTGTCAACATATGTACAATCTGGACGAATGATGTGTTGTGGATTGAAGCATATGGTAGGGTGCAAACTTGGCTATTTGAGAGGTTTTGTGTCTATTATTGACAAAAGGGGATTGGAAATAGAGATGGAATAGGATTATGCAGAGGAGACTGCCGGAAAATGAAAGTATAATATTATATAGGTTATTACGATTGGAATTGATGTTGTAATAGTGTTTCATCTTGTTTGTGTGTTAGTATTGTGATGTACCTCCTAGTTGTTAGACAGTATTACAATAGCATCTATTGTCAAATATAACCTCTTTAAATTGGTTTCACTATCATCACAGATGTTGTCTACTATTTACAAATTCTCTAAATTAGTTTCATGTCTTATGACAAATATCAAAACTTTTACTGTGGCCTAAACAACAGTTTCATAAACAGGCATTTTAAAGGGATCAAGTCTAATTTGCATAATTTACATGACTAAGCTGAAGTGTTGTTGTTTAATCATTAGACCAGTTTTGAGAAGAAAAGACTACATTTCAGCTGTAGTGTTTAAGTATTGGTAGAGAATAATGTCACTGGGTAGTTGTTAAACATAAGGTTGATTATGAAATGGAAGCCATATGGATGAATTTTGCAATACAGTAGATCCAGGAATATGGATGTGGATCTAGCAAAGTTAGTGGATCGAACAGTAGGTATGAATAAGTTTGGGTTATTTCTGGAAATAAATGCATCATATAGACATAGTTTTGTGATAAAACAGCATATCTTTGTGCTCTAGTCCAATAAGGAATCTCTATAAACAATCACTATACAGTTTATTCAGTGTTATAATGTTGCCACCCGATTGGTGTATTCATGAAAATAATATTAAATAATAAAAGTGAGATAAATTGGCAACAAAAGTAAACAACTGTCAGAAATCTAAGTTTGGTTTAGTTGGCAATTTGTTTGTTTAAACTAATGCACACATGAATGAAGTAGAAAGCAAATATGTATTTTTTTTAAAGACATCTTTGATCAAAGTTCAGGAACTTTATCACAGTTACATACAGTACTTAATTTGTATCTGCCAGTGAATTATTTATGGCTTCCGTGTAATATGGCCCATTTTGGACACATTTGGATACATTTGTATTACTGTGGATACCAAAACATATAACAAGTTACTGCAAATGATACTGTAGGTTCATTGCATTGTCTTAATATTTGGTATTACAAAGGTTATGAATTCTTAATTTGTTGGTAAAGAGACTAAGAAATTTTGGTCTTATTATTCTATGGGTTTCATCACTTGCTCTCTGTGCTTGATGAATTCAATTTAAATGCTAACTTGACACTGAACATTCAGAACATTTGTAATGTTTTGCACATTTAGGAGGAAGGAAAAGTAAAAGAAAACTCTCCATCATCATTTCTTTTCAAACCTGAAACCGATTTGTGGGTTAGTTTTGTAATTTCCAATAGTACCGCAGTTTTTTTCTTTCTTTTAAGAGTTAAGGATTTTTCATTAACTTAACAAACTTGACATTTTCATTGTATCTTAGAGGTTATAAATTTGTCAAGAAACTGAGGGAATACAAAATTTTGGTTTTGACTTCTGTTCAGAGCTCAATGATCTTGTCAACAAGTGGTCATAAATTGATATAACAATGTAAGAAAACTTACAACATGCATAAAACAGAAATGTATTAGTAATCGAGGGCTATTGAATTACTTGTGATTGGCTTGTTCTAATGTAGCAATGTTAATTAGTTACTATGCACTTCAAAGAGTGTCGGTCGTGAATATACATGTAGAAAATGTCCATTTGATAGCTTGAAGAACAAAAACTATTGGTACGGCAGAGGTTACTGAGATGAGTTTATTCTCCTCTCACTGAATTCAAGACAAAACACAACAATTTCTAGGAAATTCAGAATAACTTTGAAGGATAACCAGGGCACAGCTAATCCAAGATTTAGGAAAAGATTCCTTCACTGCACCTTCCTTACCTGTAGTATTTTGTTTGCAACGAAATGTCTTTCCATCGGTAGAGAGCTCTACGTATCGGAGGATCAAAGAAACTTATGACTTAAAATTTATGATGCAGTTTAATTCTTCAGCTTAGGAAGTTGATCATAATATTTCATAGGGGGATACATTAGACAGAAAATTCCAAGATACTGGATCATTTTAACATCTGATGATCTTGTGTAGACAACATATGTATGTGTATATATACATGTAAATATATATAATTGAAATCGTAGCGAGTTGGATATATATTTGTGTGTCGTCTGGCAATGTGTGTCGTCTGGCAAGGGTGTTGTTCAATAACAACTTCCTGACATGGACGTTAAATGGATGTGTGCCGAGAGATTGGCTTCGGTCAGCTTGCGAGTCTATAAGCCTTCATGGCTTCTTTCGCGAGTTCCTGCTTGCGGGAAGATCACATATACATACATACATACATACATATTTTATGAATACATAAATATTATTTTCCCCATAAGTGATGGGTTTGATTGATGGAAAGTATAAAGTGATGTATGGTAATTAATGAAAAACGTTAATTCTCTTTTGTCTTTGTTATTACAGGAATGAATCGCATGCCAAATTAGAGAAGTGACCATGTCAGGGTCAGAACCGGTTGTTGCACAACAATACCCATCACCAACCCACACTCAGTATCATGATGTCACCCCAATGAACGGGGAAACCAGCTCAACCGCCAGTAGTGAAACAGAGGCCCAGTTTGTACCTGCCAAGGTCCAGCAGAATGGACCCATCATTGAAAATGGGCCCGATATGTATCATTCTGACAGTTCCATTGACAGCGGTCAGAGCCAGCCGGCCCAGTACCTAAACGGTCCAGTCCACGGTAGCAGAATGTACCAGGACTGTGAATATGACCCCCATATTGAGGGCTCCATGGGTGGATATCCTGTGCCAGCTCCAGGATATGATGGCAATCAAAACATTGAGTATACATCACCAACACCGGAGTTCATTCCTCAAGAACTTTACACAAATCATGCCACAGAATATGTAGATTACCAAGGTCAACAACAAATGGTTGGACAAGGTAAGATGCTGCTGAAAATAGATATATAGTTGTATACATTGTGCTGGCATGGGAAACTGTTGGTTTTTATGCGAGATCCCGTACGCTCCCAGGAAATGTGTGAGGCTTGCACAGATTAGATTGATATCTCACAAATCTTTGAATGGGATGTTGCTGAATGATAAACTTATGGAATGTACTTTGACTTGATATCTAAGTTGGGAATAATTGCCTGTCTCTACCTGTGATTGTGTCTATAAACTTATGGAATGAAACCAAAAAAACAAAAGTTACAAAATTTGAAAAGCATCAAACAAATGTATGGATAGTGAAAGTAACATTTCTGGCACATTTCTAAATTCATTACTTCTTGATATTTCTGTGGATTTTAAATACATGTAGAACTGAAAGTTGATTTGCTTTCAGCCCTCTTGTGTTTTGTAGTTACAGCTATTTGTGTATGAGTACACAGTAGGATATTCTGCAATTAATGAAGTAAGTATTCATAACATGGTACATTATATACAGCTAGATATGCCAAGTATGTATTCTCTGTATGTCAGTTTGTCCATATGTCAGTGGAAATCACTGCAAAAGTTGATGGCATGTGGACTGGCTGATGCCCAAGTCAGTCTCATGGGGACGAGGCAATTGACAATCCCTGCAAAATTGTTGATGTCCCAGGAGTTGATGTATAAATGAAAGATGTGTTAATCTTTAGTGGTGGAGAAGCCTAGTGTGGTTTAAGTAATCCCAGTCTGTTTTAGGATGGAGGACGAATGTCTTGTGCAGCAGTCTTTTATTACGTTGGCACCTGCCAATAAAATGACAAGTGATGATACTGGAACAAAGTGCTTTGAACTGACAATTAAGATGCACATTGATGCAGGAGGAACATCCGAATAAAAGTTTATTTCAGAGATGCATCGGCTCGAAGAGGATGGAATGCAAAGAAGAATTAGTTTATCCCTTGTCGGCTGAGTTTATCCGTTTTCAGCCGTTTCTGGTAAAAACAGAGTCAGTGGGACAAGTAGGAGCTGTCTTCATACAGAGAAAATTTGTGCCGATTTTAATTTTGAAAATAATAGTTCTGCACAGAAAGTTTGAGTATAAATTGGTCCACACCTCCATGTAGACTAGATAGCAAGTTGAATTACTTAAAGTTGTATTACTTTAAGAAATGCTTTAAATTGGGAGGTGAAGTTATCATAGAAGTAGCATGGTGACCAAATTTAAGTTGAGAATGCACACTTCATTAACCCTTCTTGCTGTCACTGTTATATATTGTAGCATTATACACCATGCTTTTACATAGTACTGTACAGTTGAAATTTCAATGTGCATCTCCCCCAGTTTGCAAGACCAATACCTTTTAGGCACTACACTTAAATAACTTTGAAAGTTTATTTTTGTGGAATGGATCGCAGAGAGTAATATCTGTCCCGAGATGGGTTTTTTTTTTTTGTGATTATAGAAGTGATGAGACAATGACTTGGATATAAGCCGTTACCCAAAAGAAAATCTTCCAAAAAGGACAGGCCACACTGGTACTAACTTTGATATGAATCGTGTGGTGTGTTTGTAAATCATGTTGAGCCCTTGGTTTCATGAAATTTGATCTAAACCGAAAATGAACATGTCTGTGAATAGGATGAGGATTTGCAGTGGCCTAGGGCAAGGATTATAAAGTGTCTGTGTGAAGGTTGCAAGCCTACAGGTACTGTAAGATGCCAACAATGTATAAAGAATGGGGGAGAACTTTTGTCTGTTGATCAGCAAAACTTCAAAGTAAGTTCACATAACAGCTTGGTTTTGGTGCAAGGTCATCCTTCCTCTACCCTACACATATATATGTAAGCACAAATTTAATTGTGGGTTCCTTATTTTGCTACCAGTTATTGAAATATAAGTTCTGGTGGGGGAGGGGGAGGATCGTGGTTGGTGGGAGTTGGAAAGGGATGGAAGATGGAAGGGTAAGATTATTGTCTAAATTGGCCAAGTTTATGACATCCATATCAGACAGTGGTGCACTGCTGCTTCATGATGAAAGCTAAAAAAGTTTTGTAGGTTTGAGACAGATTAGGGAAAAGAGCTTAATATGAACTTCTGAAGCAGCCTCTGAAACATCAGACCCACTCACTTTTAACTACCTGGCCTTTTGCAGTAGATGAGCAGTTTTTGGTTCCTTGCTAAAAGCAAAGGAACCTATGTATTCAGGTTGGCGTGTGTGTGTGTGTATGTATGTGTGTGTGTGTGTGTGTGTGTGTGTGTGTGACGCTTAAGCTTGTATGCACGATAACTCAACAAGGGATTGACTGATCATGATCAAACTTGGTGGGTGGGTGGCCCATAGTGAGTAGATGAACCCTATTGTTTTTGGTGCCCACAAAGGTCACCAAAGGTCAGTTATGGTCAAAAAATCCAAAATACTAAAACTGCAATAACTCCCAGTGCCAATGTGCGACAAGGTTGATATTTTGGGACAAGTTGTGAACTGGTTAGGGAAACATTTTGAAACTTAACGGTCATGTGATCTGAGGTCACCAAAGGTCAATTAATGTTAAAAAACTAGTTTTTTTGCGATAACTTGAGAACGAATTGTCCGTTAGGGTTGGGAGTTGCTTCAGTGTAATCGAATTGTCGACCCACATCTGGGTGACCCTTGACCTCAATTTGACCTCTGGTGACCTTTTCATGTTTTGGGGATTTTCACAGTTTCGATGCTATTTTCAGATGTCAAAGGTACCTTCCGATCATAAATATTGATAGGTTGACCCCCGTGTGACCTTTGTGTGCGAACTTATAAGGGGTCAAAGTTTTCGGTCGGAGTTAGGATGGCTGTACAGACTTATCGTGTTGATTTTTGGAATCAGCAGATCAAACTACATTTGAAACCAAGGTCAAAAGGTCAAAGGTCACATTAGAAAAAATGTGCTTAGTTTGGGAGAAAACGGGCGAAAAAGAAAATGTTTGGTTTTGATGCTAGATTTGGATATCAAAGGTACCTTCCGATCAAAAATGTCAATGGGTTGACCCCCGTGTGACCTTTGTGTGTAAAGTTATACAAGGTCAAAGTTAATTTTCCGACATTTAATGCAATAACTCCCAGGGCCAAGGCGTAACAAGGTTGATATTTTGGGACAAGTTGCAAATGGTATAGAGGAATATTTTCAAACTTAACGGTCATGTGATCCGAGGTCATCAAAGGTCAATTAATGTTAAAAAACTAGTATTTTGGGTGAGAAAATGGGCAAAGAAAAAAATGTTTGAATTTTTACAGTTTTGATGCTATATTCACGTCTCACCAATCAAAAATGTCAATAGGTTTACCCCAGGTGACCTTTGTGTGTGAAGTTATATGAGGTCAAAGTAAATTTTCAGACATTTAGTGCAATAATTCCCAGTTCCAAGGTGTGACACGGTTGATATTTTGGGACAAGTTGCAAATGGTATAGGGGAATATTTTCAAACTTAACGGTCATGTGATCCAAGGTCACCAAAGGTCAATTAATGATATAAAACTAGTATTTTTGCGATAACTTGAGAACGAATTGTCTGTTAGGGTTGGGAGTTGCTTCAATTTAATCGAATTGTCGACCCGCATCTGGGTGACCCTTGACCTCAATTTGACCTCTGGTGACCTTTTCATGTTTTGGGGATTTTTACAGTTTCGATGCTATTTTCAGATGTCAAAGGTACCTTCTGATCATAAATGTCAATAGGTTGACCCCCGTGTGACCTTCGTGTGCGGAGTTATACGAGGTCAAAGTTAATTTTCAGACATTTAATGCAATAACTCTCAGTTCCAAGGTGTGACACGGTTGATATTTTGGGACAAGTTGCAAATGGTATAGGGGAATATTTTCAAACTTAACGGTCATGTGATCCAAGGTCACCAAAGGTCAATTAATGTTAAAAAACTAGTATTTTTGTGATAACTTGAGAACGAATTGTCCGTTAGGGTTGGGAGTTGCTTCAATTTAATCCAATTGTCGACCCGCATCTGGGTGACCCTCGACCTCAATTTGACCTCTGGTGACCTTTTCATGTTTTGGGGATTTTTACAGTTTCGATACTATTTTCAGATGTCAAAGGTACCTTCTGATCATAAATGTCAATGGGTTGACCCCCGTGTGACCTTCGTGTGCGGAGTTATACGAGGTCAAAGTTAATTTTCAGACATTTAATGCAATAACTCTCAGTTCCAAGGTGTGACACGGTTGATATTTTGGGACAAGTTGCAAATGGTATAGGGGAATATTTTCAAACTTAACGGTCATGTGATCCGAGGTCACCAAAGGTCAATTAATGATAAAAAAAAATTGTATTTTTGTGATAACTTGAGAACGAACTGTCCGTTAGGGTTGGGAGTTGCTTCAATGTAATCCAGTTGTCGACCCGCATCTGGGTGACCCTTGACCTCAATTTGACCTCTGGTGACCTTTTCGTGTTTTGGGGATTTTTACAGTTTTGATGCTATTTTCAGATGTCAAAGGTGCCTTCTGATCATAAATGTCAATAGGTTGACCCCCGTGTGACCTTTGTGTGCGAAGTTATACGAGGTCAAAGTTTAAAAATATTAATGAGGTCACGGGTCAAACGTGAAAAACTCCCAAGTTGCAATAACTTGGCTACTATTTATTGGAATTTCGTCAAACTTGGTATGATGATATTGGTAGATAGTCTCCACACACTGATGTGTGTTGCAATTGATATCATGCATGTTTATAAGGTGGGGGGGGGGCCTAGCATTATTTCGTTATGAAAAGTTTGTATGCACAATAACTCAACAAGGGAATGACCAATCATTACCATACTTGGTGAGTGGGTGGCCCATAGTAAGTAGATTAACCCTGTTGATTTTGGTGCTCATTTCATGAATATTAATGAGGTCATGGGGTCAAACGTGAAATACTCCAAATTGCAATTACTTGGCTACTATTACTAGTCGGAATTTCGTCAAACTTGGTACATGATAATGGTAGATAGTCTTCACACACTGATGTGTGTTGCAATTGATATCAGGGCTTAGCATTACTTTGGCAACAAAAGTTTGTGAGCATAAATTACTGTTGTTGTATTAGGGCTTTGTTAGAAATTTCCCTATGAATGGAACTAATGAACAGCAGCAAGGAACCATGAAATGTTTTCATTCTGGTTTTTATTCTCTCAGTGTGAGCTTCTATGAGAACTGAAATATGAAGTTGATATGCCTTTAGATTTGAAGCAGAGAAGTGGATATTTACATGACAAGGGGTACAACCCCACCTAAATGTCAGGGCCCTGAGGCCATAGTTGCATTTTAAGGCATTCAATCCGTAATTCTTTTGCCTTTAACACCATGTGCATGCTTTGCTCGGAAATGCTTTAATAGTCTCCTATAATCGAAGTCGTTTATTAAAATACTTTAAAATACAAAATGCAAATTCACTTACTACTAGTAATACTATACAACTGAGATCTGGTGACTAGAATCCTACTCCTTAAAACACAAAATTCACTCTTCAACTCTTCAACTCTGGTAAAGCAAACGTTTGGTCTCTGTATTTGTAGTAATACATTATAACACAATACTAATACTTTCTATTAATGTATTACCCATGACGCAAGTTGCTAGTGTATGTAATGCACATCGACAAACATTACCTCTGGGCAGTATGAAACTTGAACATCTCGTAAAAGAAAGTGATAAGCAACTCAAAACAGGCAATAAAAGCATTAATGTGATGACTTCATCATCATCATCATTGGCTATTTTTAGGATGAAAATGGAAATATTTTTAGCTCTGTACCAAAGCATTACAACTAACAGTTTACTGTTATGGTTTTATTTTTCAAATATTCATCTGTAGGATTGGAACAATTTTTTGTTTCTTTTGAGAAGAAATTGTGGTTTCTTAAAAGAAATAAAGATGTTCATTAATAATGTGCTTTGTTATCTTTGGTGTTGTAAGGTGTGTGTCTTGTGGTTTGTTTCTCAAAACATAAAAAGAAGTTGCAGCCTCAAGATGTTTCAAGACTTTGCATCCCTGGCTATAACAGTATGTACCGGATGCAGATTTCTTCGTTCGTAATAACGCTGTGTGGCTTCCAATGTAGCCTGGCTTCTGAAACACAACTGTAGAACTTAATAATAGAGCTGGGCTTTGCAAAATATGGCCTAACTCCACTGCAACTTCCAGCTTGGACTCCTTTTTTTCATATTCAACGTATTTTCTAGCTGACTTCACTTCAAAACAATTTGTCTTGAACAATTGAGAATCTGAAAATCATGTTATCGAAGTTGTTTCAGAACTCCTTAAATTTGTACATTTTACCAAGTATATCTGATGTTATGTAGAAAACATCCCCCCAAAAAAATCAATCATGGGACGCTTGGCCATGACTACTGCATTCAATGTTTTAGACAGGAAGAACCAATTATATCATCATTCTTAGAACTGAGATAGTGGAAATTAATCAGAAATGGTACATTTTGACAAGAACGTAAATGAAAATGTTTTTCGCCGTACAGAGCAACTTTGTGATCAAGGAACATAACTACTTTTAATAACTTCATCACTGACTGTGGAAAGCATGGATGTTAGTGGACTTCATGCACAACATTCTCTTTACATCAAGTGTAGGTACATCCCTGCCAACATATATGTTGTAGATCATGTATGCACCTGCCATCTCTGAACAAATATCTACTTCTTTTACAACCTCAGGAAGCTTGGATCATATCATAATTGAGTAATTCAAAAGCTGTTTTGTGAAACTGTTTCCCGTTGTTGTGATTAACAATGGGACAGGGAAAGCTGAAAGTGTTCTTCCATATGATATCAAGGAGACAATCTTTGTTTATCAGTCCTTATAATGCTTAGACTACTCTTCCTGTATCCCTCTATAGTCTCCTGAGCTCTCGTCTCCTGCACCACCAATACTCTAGAGTCTGATTACTTCCTTCCTGCAAACATTGTTGCATGTTCAGTGAAACATTCTTTATATCATGGTTTGGTTTATAATTATAAACTTGTTCTTATCTGAAGGAGGCTGTGAGTATCCTCTGTGAATCCATATCTAGGAACAAAGAAAATCCTTGTCTTCTAGAAACTTCCTAATTATGTGAAGATGGTATTTTGTTAAGTGACCAGGTATTATGTTTATAACATGGATTGTTTTGTGCCTGATATAAAACCTGGAAGATATCAAGGGTGTCAATGACTTGCTGCAGTTTGTTAACTTTGCTCAAAGGGGGTCTGGGAATGTGGCTATTTTCTTTGATGCACCTCAAGTGATGTTCACTGTTTTTGGGGTCAGAATGGTAATTAATTAATTTTGTCAAGCTCTGGTAATAAAGTGAAGTTTATTTCTCCTTTTGGCTTCTGAATTGTTTTCTGACATAAGAATTAAGTAACTAGAAATTTACTTTATAGAATATACTATATAGAATATACTATTAACCATTGTCAATAGATAGGTAGTAGTTATGAACGAACTGTCTCCTTGGAGAGATCTATTCGTAAGAAGGGTTTTTCAGTGAAGTAGTGATCTCTCAAATATATATCATATCCTTATGAATGACATATTTCATACTACTTTCCCATAATATTATTCAAGAGAAGCTTTACTGACTTAACCACTGCAGTCATTCCTAAGAGCCAGGATTGAATGCATGTGATTGGATAGGTATACATGGTTAATTGTACTAGGATAAATGGTAATGTTGAAATGCAAATAAGTGACTACAGGTAATTAACACAATAAATCTTGACAACTTAGGTAGATACAGATCTTAGAGTGAAGTAAATACCTACATTGCTTGAGATTTCCATCGAAGCATGCTCATAGTCTTAGGTTATCTACAAAAATGGGAAGATAATTTAGCTAGTATTCTACCCAATCAAATATCCATTTTGGCTCTTGTTAAAGCAGCTGCTTTTCAACACAGCAATATACTTCACTCCTCTCTTACATGTCTCTATCCTACGTATGCACTTAATCTACCTAGCCTACCACAGAACTTTATGTACATACAGATCAAAGTTACCATGCATGTGCAGAGTTCGGAATTTGACTGGAGACTTAGACTAGATTATGCAAGGTCCATCTTGACCCAGTTTCTGACCAGTCAGAAAACAAAACACATGTTGTCATGCATCATTATCATCCACTCCCCTGGCACTGCCAGGTACCACCTCTCTGTTCATTGGAGACCAAACTTACCAAAGCTAGCCTAGTTTGCTTACACAAGTTCTATTGAGTGTGTGTGTTAATCTGTCAATTCTCAGTAGTGTGGCATTCCTCTGCCACATCCACTGAGAGCCAGCCCATCTCTACTGTAAATAGTCAAGTTGTTTATTTATGTAAGAATGCTGGCTGTGCATATATATATACATCTGTGTGCTGCTTCTTTCTTCAGACTTGGATAGGTGATGACCCAGTGACTTCTGGGATTCTCAGAAGGCACATATTAACTTTTTGTCCTTTGAAGTTCTCAGTTGGGTGTAAAACATTTTTTTTTTTAAAGGAGCAGTTCAGAATCTGAAGAAAGAAATGTGCAGTCTTTCTCTTCCAGGTTTCATACATGATAATAACAGGAAGCTTTTCTTTTAAACTTAGAAAATTTGCAAGTCAGATAGTTAGATACAAATAAAGGGATAAAACATTTTCAACTTACATAAATTAGAGAAGGAAGCAGATGGTTGCCAGTTATGTTCTCAAGTTGATTTTAGGAGAGAGAGAGATCTGTGCATCATGTGTATGTCTTTCTTGTGTGTTTTGAAGAGATGCATTAAATTCGAGAAGACATTACTGTAGATGGTTGACATTGGCATGCAGCACCTTGGCAAACATCCCAAAGAACTTTGCAGGAGATAATTGGAAAAATTCTTGGCACAGCATTTTCGTAGTGTAGTTGATGATTCATTTGCAAGACCTTGTTTATTGCGGAAAGGATTTCAAGAATGACTTTTGTCCAGATTATGTTTTTAGTTCCTTGCTGGGGGGCAATGGAACCTATGCAGTCAGGTTGGCATGTGTACATGTGTGTGTGTCTGTGACACTTGCTTGGGTTAGTGATAACTCAATAACATAGTAATGGATGATGATTGTCGTACTTGCTATTTAGATGTATCACAATGAGAACGCATGCCTTTGGCACAGACCTTATGAATATTAATGAGGTTATGGGGTCAAATGTAAAAATCTTTACATTGCAATAACTCTGCAACCTTACATCTGTTGTAACAAACTTGGTATACATTTTTTTTACCATCTGGACCCAAACCCATTCCAGGCCCATTTGTTGGCTGGGTGGACCCAAACTTTCCACCTGATTTGCATTTTGAGACACAATCTTTGGGCCCAAATTTGTAGGGCCCAATAGTTTTGGGACCATTTGGGCCCACAATATCTTTGCACTGCAATATCTTCACAACAGTAATTCGGTTTTTAGCCAAACTTGGAACACAGTTGTTGGTTAATTGCTGGTATATGTAGGCCTAAATATTTTGGGACCATGGGCCATTTTTGCCTGGGTGGGCCCAAGCTCTTCCCACTAATGTGATGAATTGCCTTAAGTATCACTAATATCACTTAGATATTCATATAAACTGTAAAGCTATGATGTACTTTCCATGATTTAATTGCAGGTGATGATTTCGTCAATACAGAAACTTGAGTGAATTATTTCTGTAATAGTACAGTAGTTAATGCTGTGAAATAACATCTCATTCATATCACTGATGGTGCAGTTAAATGTTAATTAACCAATTCACTCTAATTATGACAACAACAACTTCCAGCTTGAAGTATTCATATATGAATATTAAAGCAGTAGCAAAGCAAAATGGATCCAACTCCTAGCATCATAGTTTGTTGGGTTGTTGAGAATGCATGGACTTCACAAAGGACTGGTCTTGTGTTGTCCGTTAAATTGAAATGATTCTTAACCTTGGGAAATAGTTCAACTTCTTGGTGGGATGTCAAAGGTCATCAGTTAATATTGGCCTTAAATATGCTAGAAAGTATAGTAATGGTCACCCATGCTCCAGCATTTTGCTACCCACTCACTAATAATGAAACACCCTTACCCCTCTCTCCTTCCCCCCCCCTCCCCTGTTCTATGTAGTATATTAGTATATTGGTTACATCTTAGACTTCCATAACCCTCCAGTGCTGCAGTTCACATTATTTTGTAACAATCTGGCACCATTTTCAACCTTCAAAGAAGATAAGGTATCTGGCAACAGGTTGTTACAGTTTCAGTCCATGAAAATGGCACCTAATTAACCAATCTGTTGTAAAGAATGCGTAAACTCGACATGAAAAAGAAACGATTAAATTGAAGATTTCCTTAATTATGTTTGATTAAGCTGTTATTCCAATTAATATTCTCTAATAAGAAGCTGCTATTGAAGTAAATTTTTTTTTTTTTGGCCTCTGAAGAAGATCCTGCTAAGATGGAAATGTCAGGCCAACTTACTTTTACACATTTTCTTACACAAGCAGTTTGCTAACAGTTTTTTTTTTATTTTGAACTTAGTATTTAAGTAGATTCATGGTACCCCCATTTTATGTGTGACTAACATTGCTTGGTTAGAGTTGCGACGCAAATTACAAGCCAACACAACACGCAGGGTGTTCTTTTGGACAATATTTGTTCTATATAGTAAAGTCAGCTATGAATGTGTTGTATCTACACGCTAAATGTTCCATTTTCTTGCCTTTTAGAGATTAAACTGACATTTTTAAACTGATTTTAGACATCTAGCTGTTATAAACATGAATATTCAAGCTTTAAATTTATACTATAATTTCTACTGATGTATATGTGTGACACAGTCTTCAACATGTACTGTACAAGCTACCACTGTACTGCACAGTGATTACCTCTAGAGTGTATACTTGTCTGTTATAATCCATCAGCAATAGATATCTCCACTGCTGTATAGATCTCTATACAATCTTACACAGTTACACACGCACAACACAGACAGCATTGTAGATACATTATTACTGTATGCATGCCTAACTGTGAGATATATACTTGATGTATTTATTTTGCCAACCAGTGGCTTGGGTTGAGAGGAAGCCACTAATTGACTTCGCAGGCAGTCAGACCCTATGTGTATGTGAAACATCTGGAGATACTTTTCAAGGCTTTTGGCGTGATAAGTAGTTAGATGCTACCATGTCAATGACCTTTAAATAATATGTCACTGTTGCTATGACTTCAGCCAGCTGTTACTAAACTGGCAAATTTGTGTCTCTACTTTATGGTCAGCTGTGATATGGAAAAAATGTCAGTAAATTTTTGTGAAATGATCAGTGCAGACGATTGCTCTAATTTCCAGTGTCTTTTCTTTTCCAAAAAAAGATAGTTTGTTTTACTTTAAGAATTGTCAGCATTTTGTACGTATGTATGTTGAGTATTGAACATGCGTACTGCTGTCTTATATGGTTGAGGCATAAGTTGAGAATTGATTGTAATTTGATGCAGAATTAATTACATTGTATGATTCAGGGCATAATTAAGTAAGCCGTACATTTGCATCGTGCTCAAGTTTTCATGTCTTCTGATTATGTTAGTTTTGTTACTGTAGTTATGTTATGTTATGTTAGTTAGTTATGTTAGGTAGTTATGTTAGTTTATAGAATAATGAATGATGCTACATACAGTTCTGTGTATGGAAACTAAAATACATTGTCGTATTTGTCTCATCAATTTGGTTGATGTTTGCACAGCATTTTCCTCTGCGATACCAGATAAAATAGATGATCAGTCAATGAATATTCATATTGATTATGCTAATTAGAGTCATATCGTTAACAGTTGCTGTTTCATTGTTTGCTATTGACAGTCGGAGAGGATGCAGGTCACAGTCCAAACTCAGCTGGCTCTCCACCTCAGACGACAAACCCCGGCGGTGAGAAACAGAAGTATGTATTTTATCTCCACATCAAGCAGGGAGAGGCATTCCCGGTGGAGAATGGAGACCAAGTCAGATATATTCATGGTAAGCTACAGAGAGAACGTGTAGGGAACACCTCTGAAAGATGATACAGAGACACTGTACACTATACACTGTACACTGTATAGAGTATACAGTACACTATGCAGAGTATACACTGTACACTGTACAGCGTATACACGTACAGATGAGACACTGTACCATTGCCAAATATTTAAGGATTTTGAGGGCAAGTTTTATTGTCAAGAAAAGAAATATATTGATTGGAATGTCTCATAGTAATCTAGTATGTTGCAAAATATCACTGAAAGAAACAAACCTAAAATAAAACAAGTGAAAAGTGACAATATGACAGAAGAGAAAAAGGTATATATCCTATTACCTGCAAGAAAATCATGTAGAAATAATTTAAAGTATTTTATCTGAATCGTTACACTCTACTTTAGCCCAATCATCTTTCACATACATCCACAGTAAAGACATCAAGAAAATGGGGATATAACTGGAAAATATAACTAACCAAGAAATAATATTAAGTAAATAATGCAGTTTCTCGGTTCTAAAATGGTTTCAATACCCACCCTGACTGAATGACTGAATTTAAAGAAAGGCAAAATCAATTTTATTGGGGTGGAAAGTTGTCAGATTTTTAGAAACTCATGCTGTTTTTATTGTCAGGCTGATTCCCCTCAGAAAGGACAAGAATAGCTGTTTGACCTGTTTTGATTTTGATGAAGTGGTCAACCAAAGTATTTATACCATGACACATGAACTCCAGGATTGAACTGTCAAAACTGACTTAGAAAGTTGCATCTTGCAACAAATTTGTCAAGTTGTCAATATACCTCGACTTCAACTGCAATAAAGGAAATAAAAGGTACCCTGAAAAGGTAAAGAAAAAGGTACCCTGAAAAAGTTAAAGGGGACACAGATTCAACCATCATCTTGGGCCAATCTGACAGAGATCATTCTGAAACACAACTTAAGAGATTTCAGTGCCTGCTCTTATTTGAGCATTGAATTAGCATCTCACAATCTGTAAATGCTAGTGTGCCCCCCCCCCCCCCCCCAGGAAGTCAAACTAGGCAAGTCGAGAACTGACATTGCCCAGTTTTCAATTTTTGGAGAGTAACTGGTATGTAAAAATGAAAACAACCAACAACAATGTGCACAGATATGTTTCAAACCTTTGGTGAAAATGTTTTCATGACATGGCATGGTTTTCTGGTATATTTTCAACAGTGTTTCAAAAATTCAAGTCATTTCATATGAACAGTTATTGCATTTAGATCCCCAGACAGTGACAGTTTAACTTTCAAGCCTGGTGCACTATTGTTTGGTAATCTCATGTGGTGTTTGAGATCTCATGTGGCGTTTGAGATCTCATGTGGTGTTTGAGATCTCTGGGTTCAGATGTTAATTGTTCTTGACAGATGTCTAGGTGGATGAGCGCTTCCTAGAGTCTGACCCTGTTGTACCAAGGGTCAAATAGGAGACTTATTCATTCTCCTGGAGAGATTGAATTTTGACCAAACAGACACCATAACATTCCAGGAGTGTCCCTGGGTACTACAGAGCTGTCAAAACATCAGAAAATCAGAAAACATTCCCATCATATTAATCAATCAAATTTTGTAATTTTCTGTTTACCAAAATTTTTTTTTTACCTTAGATTTTGTAACCACCTTTTGACAAGTACAAAATAGAGTGTGGAAAGAGAGATAGAGAAAGAGATGGGGGGGGGGGGGAGGGGGGAGGGAGACAGAGCGAATACAGCTAGACAATTGGCTGGTAAACAATGGAATAATCCCAAAATATTATACTTACAGTGTTTGTCATTGTGGTAACACCTTTGAGGAGGTAATAGTGACTAGATGTATACACATGTATTCTATTCTATATATCTCCCAATGGAACTGAGATTTTTCTCAGCTGTTTGGGAAAGTTGTTCATAGTAGTTGTCTCCATCACGTAGATCAATAATGACAGTTGGGTTTGTGTCTCACCTTAAAGTGACTGTGCGTATCACAATAGGAAATACTTAAAACTTTACATTTTCAAAAAATGGAACTTCGTTTATTCTGTTTATCTGACAAACCATGAAATATGAGGAGGTTTCACCAAACTAATTTTGCCAAAAATGCTACAGTAATAAGTGTACAAAACCTAGCCTATGGTCATGCATAACACTACACTTGGTATCACAGACCTTCAATCATCTTTACTATCTCTCTCTGACTAGGTCTAATAGTGTAACTTTACTAGAACTAGGCCTGTGACTAGGCTACTAATATTATAGACCTAGGCCCTACTAACACTATAGCAATTAGCTCAAGGTCTGATGAAGCTGATTGAAGGAACACTGACTTTCCATCTTTATTGTATATTCAATTAAGCAAAAATCTTGCTTTTAAAGTCCTATGATATGAAAAATTGAAAATAGTTGTCCTGTGATAAACCCTAACGCAGAGGAAGAATTTAGGCGAGAAAAAACAACCGGTATCACTAAACCTACTAGTATCTAGCAGGATTAGTGTGTATAGTATGTATATGAACAGTATACATACCTTAGCAGTGCATTAACATTATCAGTACGGAAGACTTTTGCCGGACCATGGTGCTAATGAATACAGGGCATGAGGCAGTAATTATTACGCTGCTAAGCGATGGATTACAACTTCAACATTTTAATTCATAATTGGAATCTAATCTTGAGTAGTGTGCATGTGTTACAGCGGTGACACAGTACTGTCTAGTGTTGCATATTCATTACTATACTCACATCTAGGCGTGGTCTAGCTCTTATAAATGAGAGCCATTTTATCAAAATTGTTTTCAAAATTTTACTGTTTTTACACCGTTTCCGTTAGTTTTAACAACTATCGCTGTTATTTTTTTATATTTTTTTAATCGAAGAACAACACCGATGGTACATTTGAAACATAAAGAAAACAATAAGATCAAACATTATCTTAATCACTTTCAATAAATACTGAGGATGTGATCAAACGGAATCAGTGCTGTTTCCTGGAACGTGTCTCGGTTGCAATGGGACATAATTATTTAGTGATTATACAGTGGTAAATGTGGAAGTTACCGGGGGGGGGTGGCCTTTTAGCCCCTAGGGGGTCTGGAATCTTCAATGAATGTATTGTATGTTGAGGAAGAGAAGCACTGCAATGATTTCTCCTTGACTCTGCAATATTAGTAGTCCACAAAGGGACCCCCTGACGTGACCAGTCAAATGTTTAGTCTCCAGTGCAAAGCGGCGGTTTTTGCTTACATGTAAGCCGACACATAACTTCTTTTGCCAGTGGCTGCTCAGTTTATAGAAGGGGTGATTATCAAGGGGAGAGTACAGTGTATTGTGTCTGTCTGTTTTATAATGGTCTGCTTTAGAGTCCAAAAAGAGAGAAAGAAGATGAATTGATAAGATATATGGAACTAAGGATACTCAATTATCTTGTCTGGATAATATATTTAGTTCCAATGCTTGGATTACAGTATCTTCAGACGTAGCTCTTAGGTTGTGATCAACACAATATATATTATTGAGTTATTAGTGAATGGCAGCTGTCAGGGAATTAATGGAACCTATACTGATCCAATCTGTAAGAGATGTTTGTAGCAAAGCATATTTAAGCGTTTTATTAATACCATTTGTTTAGGGGGGAAAAATCACCTTAATCGAAGACTCAAAACTCAAAACCCTCTTGATACGACTCTGCAAGTCTAGTAGATTGTAGTCGTTGATAAATTGCTTGTTCCACATAGCTTGGTCATACCAGAAAAAACATTGACTTACGTCAAGTCAACGTCAACTGTGGTATTTGGCCATAATGCCTGGCAAAATTGATTAAAAGGTCACGGTTCGTTTTGGTGGTTTTAGGTTTCGCAGCCAAACTTGCCTGTAGACAGTGAACATGAAGACATCAATAAAATAATTGAGCATCTCATTGGGAGAGTAAAAAGTAATAGAAATTTGAAAGAAGGAAGCGGTCCATTTGTGGTTGTGAAATTTTTAGAAAACTATAAAATATAATATATAAATAAACGCATAAAAGCAAACCAAAATGGTATTGTAGATAGAGGATACTGTTGACTTATTGTACCCCCCTGGCTCCCCCCCCCAAAAAAAAGAAGGGAGGCCGATTTTCAGTTTCAAAAGGTTTATCGAAGTTTGCTTGAAATGGATAAAACAACCGTTTAACTGACACCGTTGAGGTTTAATATCGATTTTAATTTAAGGACTGGATAATCCTTTCATTGACAGGTTTTAACTTCAGTTATGAATGTTTTCTTTTTATCTCTCGCATACTTTAAACAAGGGACAGTGCTTTGAAGACAAGCTTCTTGTTGTCACCATGGTCACCAGATAATCTCACAAGAAAGTAGAAACAGGCCGCTCACAGTCATTTACCAGACACAACAATGTATTATGAAATGTTTCTCTACACAACAACCTAAAACTAATAAGACTACAGGCACATCTCTAAAGTCCAAACTTTTCACAATTTTGCATATTTCCTATTTAGTGTCATACAAACAATCACTTCTAATTTTAGCCCCCTAAAGGTAATCGTTAATAATAACTGGTCCCTTACAAATGAAGCCCTTAATTTAATCAAGGCCAGGAGAAAACTGAGAAGGGAATTCCAACATACTAGAATTTTTTTTACTAAAGACTAAAATAAACAGAATCAACAATGAAATTAGCAACTAAATTAAAATATAGAGAAAATAACGCATTGAAAAAGAGTTTAATAACATATCAAAAGTAAAAGACCCAAAAAAGGTTTGGAAAAAAAATTAATGCCATCATTAAACCAACAGAAAACCCAAACCTAGGAATCAGCAACAATTATTTAATTGATAAAAAGGGGCACAAAATTCAAAACCCCAAAGAACAAATTAAACTCTTCGCAACTACCTTTAATAATATCTTTACTTTCCCGACTGACCCTAATTTCAATAACCTCTTTAAAGAAGAAATAGACAAATTTGTCCATAGAAATGCCAATAACCTTCTCCCATCCCTCAATGGTACTTTAGATTACCAAAACCCCATTACCAAACCAATTAACCATAACGAATGGAAAATGGCAATAAATAAATCAAAACTAGTTTTCCAAAAATAAACTCAACACAACGAGGGTCTTCCTTGATGCTGGAAAGGCATTCGATAAAACCTGGAATAATGGTCTCAAATACAAATTATTCAAATTCAACCTCCCAGTAAATATCACCAGACTCCTTTCTTCTTATTTAAATAACCGGTTTATGCAAATTAAGTACAATTCCATCCATCCGATCCTTTCATTCTAGAAGCTGGCAGTCCCCAAGACCCAGTACTAAATCCTCTACCATACTCTTTGTATGTAAACGTAAGCATAAGCATAGCATATAGCATAAGTTCTGCAGGAGCTGGGCTCTGCCCAGTTTGATCAGATTCCACACACTTTTCACACCTTTTAATTTTAAGGCACAAGAAATCCAGCTAGAACAATCACTATCTCATCAGCTCGCATCGGAAAAATTCTAAACTTCAGAATTAACGAATGGTCACGGTTTCCTTGTGCCAGTTTGAGTCTTCTAACCTAATTAGTTTAGCATACGACATGCTGGGCAAAAGGGCATTGTGTACTGCTGATCAAGTTTAAGCTACTAACGGTACCATTGAGAGCTTGGGTGTGAAATAAGGACTGTGTCCTTGGCAGCAACAAATCCACTTCAAAGAGAATCGCCCTTGTTGGATCCCCCCCCCCTCCCCCTCTTATGAACACATACATCACGGGTTGTATTAAACTCAACGAAGTGTTTATGATACTAAATTAGCAATTGAGTAAACCTAAATATAAAATGTTATTGTGTGTTTATACCAATCATACAGGCAGTATACACTTGTGTGCAAATTTATTTATTGTCAGAAACTCACACAACAGATGTTCAAACAATTAGTTTACTTTGAAACATTAACATTTTCAATTAAAGCTAGATAACAATTTCATACACTGGTGCATGCATGCATGCGGGCTAAACAGAGTTTGTATTAAAGGTGTGTATGCCCAGTTAATGTGAGCAGGAACAATGCACTAATATATGCATGAAAGAGGAGGAACATCACTCCAGACAAAGTGAAACAAGGGAAGTTGTTCATGACACTCTATCACCTAGACAAATGATGATGGTTGGGTTTGTATCTACTGGCTTTGGGTGAGGGGGAGGGGTGGGGTTGGAAGTTGTTCATGACACTCTATCACCTAGACAAATGATGATGGTTGGGTTTGTATCTACTGGCTTTGGGTGAGGGGGAGGGGTGGGTGGGAAGTTGTTCATGACACTCTATCACCTAGACAAATGATGATGGTTGGGTTTGTATCTACTGGATTTGGGGGGAGGGGTGGGGTGGGAAGTTGTTCATGACACTCTATCACCTAGACAAATGATGATGGTTGGGTTTGTATCTACTGGATTTGGGGGGAGGGGTGGGAAGTTGTTCATGACACTCTATCACCTAGACAAATGATGATGGTTGGGTTTGTATCTACTGGATTTGGGGGGATGGGTGGGGTGGGAAGTTGTTCATGACACTCTATCACCTAGACAAATGATGATGGTTGGGTTTGTATCTACTGGATTTGGGGTGAGGGGTGGGGTGGGTTGGGAAGTTGTTCATGACACTCTATCACCTAGACAAATGATGATGGTTGGGTTTGTATCTACTGGCTTTGGGTGAGGGGGAGGGGTGGGGTGGGAAGTTGTTCATGACACTCTATCACCTAGACAAATGATGATGGTTGGGTTTGTATCTACTGGCTTTGGGTGAGGGGGAGGGGTGGGGTGGGAAGTTGTTCATGACACTCTATCACCTAGACAAATGATGATGGTTGGGTTTGTATCTACTGGCTTTGGGTGAGGGGGAGGGGTGGGGTGGGAAGTTGTTCATGACACTCTATCACCTAGACAAATGATGATGGTTGGGTTTGTATCTACTGGCTTTGGGTGAGGGGGAGGGGTGGGGTGGGAAGTTGATCATGACACTCTATCACCTAGCCAAATGATGATGGTTGGGTTTGTATCTACTGGCTTTGGGTGAGGGAGGGGCGGGGGTGGGCGCGTTCTGTATGACAAGCTAACACCTAGACAAATGATGATGGTTGAGTTTGTATCTACTGGCTTTAAGGTGAGGGGTGGGGTGGGAAGTTGTTCATGACATGGGTTTGTGTCTACTGGCTTTGGGTTGAGGGGGGGGTGGGCGCATTCTGTATGACACACTAACAGCTAGACAAGTGATGATGGTTGGGTTTGTGTGTGAGTTAACTAAGATGCAAAAACAGATAGATGGACATACATATGCAGCAGTATGGCATGTAGACATAATTTATTACAAGGAACTGTTTATCAATATTTTGAATAAGATATAAACAGATATCATGATACTGCCTGCACCTGACTGTTGCCTACTGAAATATTTCATTTCAGCTCTTTTCGCTTGTCTGCCCAAGAAAGTCGTAGTCAATATTTGTTTTCAGCTCCCACAGCCTTCGACCTGGAAATTATGCTTGTCAAAATTCATAGATCTCAGAGTGATCTCAGAAAAGCCTAAAAAATGAACCCTCTAATTGTTTTGCCATTGGTTGCTATCACTGTCTAAGAGGAGTGGGAATAGGTAACTTCCACAGTAAACTTGTACATTCCAAGTAATAGATTTTCATTGTCAAGTGGATCGCTATGGCAACAGTAATTATACCATCTCCTCTTCAAGGTGGACAGGACTGTGACTAAGAAAAACTGAGCTTTCTTTGCAATTGTAGGTATTTGTCAGTTTGTTAGCTGATATGTCTATAGCAAGTTTGCTAACCAGTGCTTCCTTTTGAGAAAGGTTAACAAATAAACATGTTGGGGGGTTATACTGACACATGGAGGGTTTGATAGATGAAAACAGGATGTTATTGGTCTAAAAGCTTAGAGAAACCCTCAATCTGTGACCTGGCAGTTTCATACGTAATTTCTTAAGCAATAACAATGCCTTCCGTCTTTTCCCGATCGCTTCTTTAATTTTAGAGAGAGAATAATTAGAAAAAATATGCCCCAACATCTCTGATCACATTGACTAATACTAATGAATGCACACTATATGTTAATTTAAAGCAGTGCAATTTGCAAAACATCTGCTTCCGAGTTTGCGTTTGAGTTTCTGGTTCAGTATCAACTGGAATACAAGTTGAGTTATGCTTTGAAAACGACGATTTCAAAATTTATTAAAATTTTATTCACAGCTTCATAAACAACTTGTCTTTTCCATATGTTCATATTTTGTTTGTGGTAGAAATGTGCACACTTAAAACTCTGCTGACAGAGGGGTTACCACTCTGTGGGCTCAGGGAAATACTTTTATATCCCCATTGGATAGGCTTCCTGTTGATGGTATGCAACACTGGAGAATTCAAATAGGTCGTTTCTATGCTTTCATCACACAAAGATAATTATCTATTTAAAGTTCTGTAAGTCGTCTTAGGCTTGTCTGGATTGAATCTTTCTTTTCATCAGGTCAGCTTGGAATTACGTTCATGGTCTGAGTCACTCATCGAGAAGATACCTATAAAGTCGGTATAGTTAACCACAGTGGAGCCTAACCATAATTTTCACCATGTTGCAGTTGCCATGGAAGCAGGCAATGCTTGGCTTAACTTAGCTGGACTTTATATTAACATTTTTAAAATATGACTCATATGAATCAAGAATATGAGAGGTTTCGAGTTCTGTCTGTGGCATGTAGGATGTTCTCTTTTCAACCATTTAGGTTTTTTTTTTCTTTCTTGTACATTTCAACCAATGCTACAGTCGACATATTAAAAAAAAAAATTCCAGGCTGTAATTGTGGTGATAGAAACCTAAGAGCCTTATTGTCACTATGTACAGAAAGTGAGAGTTAGGACTATCATAACCCTGGATATAAAGCCAAGCATTTACCATTGACTCATAGACTGCCACATCAAGATAAATGACTGTTAGTATTCTGAGTTATATATAGCCTGTGGGATGGACCTCAGCTGTAATATGCTCTCCTTTTTGGTTCCTTGCTGAAAGCAAAGGAACCTATGTATTCAGGTTGGCGTGTGTGTGTGTGTGTGTGTGTGTGTGACGCTTAAGCTTGTATGCACGATAACTCAACAAGGGATTGACTGATCATGATCAAACTTGGTGGGTGGGTGGCCTATAGTGAGTAGATGAACCCTATTGTTTTTGGTGCCCACAAAGGTCACCAAAGGTCAGTTATGGTCCAAAAACCCAAAATACTAAAACTGCAATAACGCCCAGTGCCAATGTGCGACAAGGTTGATATTTTGGGACAAGTTGTGAACTGGTTAGGGCAATATTTTGAAACTTAACGGTCATGTGATCTGAGGTCACCAAAGGTCAATTAATGTTAAAAAACTAGTATTTTTGCGATAACTTGAGAACGAATTGTCCGTTAGGGTTGGGAGTTGCTTCAGTGTAATCCAATTGTCGACCCACATCTGGGTGACCCTTGACCTCAATTTGACCTCTGGTGACCTTTTCATGTTTTGGGGATTTTTACAGTTTCGATGCTATTTTCAGATGTCAAAGGTACCTTCCGATCATAAATATCGATAGGTTGACCCCCGTGTGACCTTTGTGTGCGAACTTATATGGGGTCAAAGTTTTCGGTCAGAGTTAGGATGTCTGTACAGACGTATCGTGTTGATTTTTGGAATCAGCAGATCAAACTACATTTGAAACCAAGGTCAAAAGGTCAAAGGTCACATTAGAAAAAATGTGCTTAGTTTGGGAGAAAACGGGCGAAAAAGAAAATGTTTGGTTTTGATGCTAGATTTGGATATCAAAGGTACCTTCCGATCAAAAATGTCAATGGGTTGACACCCGGGTGACCTTTGTGTGTAAAGTTATACAAGGTCAAAGTTAATTTTCAGACATTTAATGCAATAACTCCCAGGGCCAAGGTGTAACAAGGTTGATATTTTGGGACAAGTTGCAAATGGTATAGAGGAATATTTTCAAACTTAACGGTCATGTGATCCGAGGTCATCAAAGGTCAATTAATGTTAAAAAACTAGTATTTTCGGTGAGAAAATGGGCAAAGAAAAAAATGTTTGAATTTTTACAGTTTTGATGCTATATTCACGCCTCAACAATCAAAAATGTCAATAGGTTTACCCCAGGTGACCTTTGTGTGTGAAGTTTTATGAGGTCAAAGTAAATTTTCAGACATTTAGTGCAATAATTCCCAGTTCCAAGGTGTGACACGGTTGATATTTTGGGACAAGTTGCAAATGGTATAGGGGAATATTTTTAAACTTAACGGTCATGTGATCCGAGGTCACCAAAGGTCAATTAATGATAAAAAACTAGTATTTTTGCGATAACTTGAGAACGAATTGTCCGTTAGGGTTGGGAGTTGCTTCAATTTAATCCAATTGTCGACCCACATCTGGGTGACCCTTGACCTCAATTTGACCTCTGGTGACCTTTTCATGTTTTGGGGATTTTTACAGTTTCGATGCTATTTTCAGATGTCAAAGGTACCTTCTGATCATAAATGTCAATGGGTTGACCCCCGTGTGACCTTCGTGTGCGGAGTTATACGAGGTCAAAGTTAATTTTCAGACATTTAATGCAATAACTCTCAGTTCCAAGGTGTGACATGGTTGATATTTTGGGACAAGTTGCAAATGGTATAGGGGAATATTTTCAAACTTAACGGTCATGTGATCCGAGGTCACCAAAGGTCAATTAATGATAAAAAACTAGTATTTTTGTGATAACTTGAGAACGAACTGTCCGTTAAGGTTGGGAGTTGCTTCAATGTAATCCATTTGTCAACCCGCATCTGGGTGACCCTTGACCTCAATTTGACCTTTGGTGACCTTTTCGTGTTTTGGGGATTTTTACAGTTTCGATGCTATTTTCAGATGTCAAAGGTGCCTTCTGATCATAAATGTCAATAGGTTGACCCTAATGTGACCTTCGTGTGCGAAGTTATACGAGTTCAAAGTTAAATAATATTAATGAGGTCACAGGTCAAACGTGAAAAACTCCCAAGTTGCAATAACTTAGCTACTATTTATTGGAATTTCGTCAAACTTGGTATGATGATATTGGTAGATAGTCTCCACACACTGATGTGTGTTGCAATTGATATCATGCATGTTTATAGGGGGGGGGGGGGGGCTAGCATTATTTCGTTATGAAAAGTTTGTATGCACAATAACTCAACAAGGGAATGACCAATCATTACCATACTTGGTGAGTGGGTGGCCCATAGTAAGTAGATTATCCCTGTTGATGTTGGTGCTCATTTCATGAATATTAATGAGGTCATGGGGTCAAACGTGAAATACTCCAAATTGCAATTACTTGGCTACTATTACTAGTCGGAATTTCGTCAAACTTGGTATGATGATAATGGTAGATAGTCTTCACACACTGATGTGTGTTGCAATTGATATCAGGGCTTAGCATTACTTTGGCAACAAAAGTTTGTGAGCATAAATTACTGTTGTTGTATTAGGGCTTTGTTAGAAATTTCCCTATGAATGGAACTAATGAACAGCAGCAAGGAACCATGAAATGTTTTCATTCTGGTTCCACCTGTGGTCTGGTTAAATTTGTGAATTCACAATTTTCTGGTTGGTACATATTTTGTCAGTGAATCATAAACATTGAATGTAAACATCTATGACAAGAAAAATGTGCAGGTAGCAAGGAGATCACTCTCATATGAAGATAAAAATGCCAGGTTATGATATAATTGACTGCAAAGACCCTATCTAACTCATTGTTTTTTTAATTTTTTCCATGGAGTTATCATTGCAAAGTTAATCTATCAAAGCTAGGACACTTGCCCAACCATCATATTTAAATGAGAAGAATAACACCCCCAAAACATCAAAACTACACATGAAATGTTTCCCAAAATGTAATAAGGGTGGTATTGAAGAACTTAGCATGCATAGACTCAGGATGTGTGACCTTATTAATTCACTTTGGCTTCGGCTTTGAGTACAACATATCTGTATGCTGCCGTGTTGGATGCATCTAACCGTAACAATAATTACGGACTTTGCAATCCACGTTATAGTCATTGCCGACTTTGCAATCCACGGTCCCCCTCACAATTTTACAAGGTTGGAGTAATGTAGTGACTCCATAGTTTTCCCTTTCAGAAAACGAAATTGTTGCCCTGTCTGGGAGATATCTTTGTTTAAATATCGTGTCTGGGAGCTGTCATTTTGTAACCTGTGAATTGATACTGCCACTAGGACCTGAAACCTATTAAGTACTATCTTTCTGTTTGGTTTTTATTTTCCTAATTCAAGTTAGTTTGTTAACTGACATTGAAACCAATACCATCATTAGGTCATAAAAAAAAAAGATCTTGAGCATAAATTATTACAAAATCCGTTTCCATTACATAACATAATCATTGTAAGAAATGCATACAAATATGAAACCTTGAAGCACATGAATGTGGATTAATGATGTCATATTTAGACTTGATCAATTATTTCAGCCATGTGTGTGAAAGACTGTCAAATCTGTGATATCACCCAGTATGGAGTAAGATTTTTCTTAGCTGTTGGAGAGGGGGCAGGGGGGGTGAGGAATGTGAAATGAATATACAGGGGTTAGAGCACAACTGGTAAATTACAATATTTGCTGACATTGAGAAGAGAAAAAGTAAAGGGCTGAATTTTAGGAAAGACTTGAAATTGATAGCGTATTGACATTTAAGCAGGCATTTTAAAATGAATCGAATATCATAGGGTCGTGTAGATCAAGATCATGAAAGGAAGTGGAAGCTGAATTGAAGATGATCTAATTGCCATGATGACATTTTGGCAGAACACACCCACATTATTCTGTTCCTGGAATTAACAAAGAGGTTTAACCTTTCAAAAATGTATTACTTTGAAATAGCAATGTATCAACAGTTAGATCAGAACAGAAATATTTTAACTACTAAACAACATGATTTTTTTTTATTTGTTTATGAATTCCTTATTATACAAGTGTTTTGCACGTTTTGCATATTGTGCATTCAGTGATTTTAAGGCTTCACGAAGCGGCGCCTGTCATAACAAATCATGGGGGTGCTTTAGATAATAGATTTACTGCTAATTAGAGGTGAATTACATAAATATTTGTTCAGGACAGTAGTTTTTATGTTGCGCAAGATTAATCACACAAATGTTCTCTTTTCCATTTATTTAGAACTATTTCAAGTCGATGCCTATTATTTCATTATTTGTGCTGTGATTTTATATTGGTGGCCTCAAGTTGTAGTAGAATTTTCCTTGCTCCTCGCTGAATACCCTATTCGGTATCCCAGATGTGGGAAATAGAGGGCGCAGTGCCTAAAGCATGTCTAGTTATGTACTTTAGGTAGATATGAAAATGAAGACATATATGTAGATTTGGTAAAATATCGTCGCATGTAAATCCTCAACCCATTTAGCAGTGGGAATTATCTTTCAAGGCATCTAAACCTTCCCCACCCCTCAGCCCCACCCTCTCCACTTATGCTTCAGACAGACCATCACAAATTGCAACTCAGAAATGCAGTCTTAAAGTCAATAAGTCATAGAATTTGTTGCAAAGTGTGTGCCAATATAATATGTTTAGAATACTTAGAGTTTATTACTGAGAAAGCCCTTGTGGAAGACAAAGGGTAGAGTTCTCACCTCTCACTAAGAGATTTCATTCCAGACATGCAGGGCCAGAGGAATTGTTTTGTCATTAATGAACCCTTGAGAAGATCTCCTTTTTACATGACTCATGCATGTTCTGTCTTGCAAGTTGTCTCTGATTTCAAATGTGATCTTAAATATTCAAATCTTTGAATTGTCGCGGGAAATTAAAAGTCTTCTCCGTGTAATGGCTTGGTTTTTTGTAGTTCAGTCTGTCTGTAAAGAATTTGAAATTTTTTTAAAACACGAGCAACAGAAAGAAATGAGCAGTTTTGGGGTTTTATTTGTGTAAAATATTTTATACCTTTAAAGGTATCATCTGGTTTTTAGCTTAACGTTTGTAGAACTCTATGTGTGAAAATAGTCAATATATGGATGTGGTAAATAGTCAGAGCTTGAGAAATGCGGAATAGTTGTCCAAATCAGGAATTATCTGTACAGCAGTCATATATACTGTTGAGCCACACATCTGATTCCTGTCACATATGGCAATCTTCTGACCATCTTAATATGTGATAGGAGGTCAAGGCTGTGAAGGAAGAGGTCAAGGCTGTGAAGGAATCTACTGCTGTCCGGTCTCTTGAATGGGATTTAAGTCATTGCATTTAACTGTATACAACTTGATATGATTAAGACCTCCTTTCCTTTCCTGTGTGTAAATATGGGTGGTGTTTTTGTTGCCTGTTCACCGTTAACTTGTAACATATGAGGCACATAGAATGCCCGTATGTAACACCCACATGCAGAGAGAAATGTACACAGTTCTGCAGGTGGTTGATAAATCTCTACAATTATTTTTTTCTGTGATACATGAGGGTGGCCAATCAAATAAGGGAAAATTTTTGGTTTAATTGGTCTTTAGTTGTTGGTTAAAAACAAGCAAATTATAACAAGACCTATTTTGTACAATTGAGTAAAAGTCAACTGGATGTGAAAATCTTAAGACTTTATGTTGTTAAAACCTAAAGAGGAAGTTAATCCTAATTCCCTTTAATACTCAGCTAAGACTATCTATCTGCCTCTTTCAATCAGGTCCACATAGATTTTCCCCTGTACTAATCCTTAGATGATATTAGTACCTGGTACTACCAGCTACCCCTTCAATGTTGAAGTCATCCTAAGAAGTGATAGTTTGGCTTCTTGCTTCTATGTTTCTCTCCTTGGTCCTCTACCCTTAGTCTCAATCATCCTCTTTATGTTTCTCTTGTCTTATTTTGCAGGACCAACCATGGTTCAGCTTGTTACATCCTCACCAAACCCACCCTCCATCCATATGGTACAAACCGGTCTTGGCCCAGTCAACAACATTGGCACCGGGAGCATTCCTCTCCACACTGCACCATTACCTCCAACAACAATGCACATGCAACCACCAATGCAGGATCCTGAGGGCGTCCCACCTGCCGTATACAACACCAGGACAGGTACGGTCCCTCCGCACATGTACCCACCCATGTATCATCAACCACCTCCTGGAAGTAGTGGGGTTTATCCACATCTGGTTGGCTTTCCAAGCACTGCTATGCAGTCCCATATGCACCCGCCAGGTACACAAATGCCTGGACTTGGTGGGGGCGTTGTCCATCACCATCAATCACCACCACATGGTCACGTTCAAAGGTATCCCCCAGGGGCGGGGCCGCCATCTCATGCATCATCAAACCATCTATCCAACATGGATCATTCAAACAGGCATGGTAAGTTGACACATCTTTGCTTTTGCTTTTTGATTGCTTGCCGGAGGTGGTGATGCGTGTGTAGGTATATGATGCTTAACTCAAAAAGGTTCATGGTGGATTAACTTCATACTTGGTATGTGGCTCCATCTCATTAAGTACAAGAATCCTATTCTTTTATGTGAAATTCAGTGGTCATTTGGGGTCAACACAGAGGTCAAAGTCTGAAAACTTTGTACACATTATAACTCAAAAAGTACATCTTTGTTGAACTTCATACTTGGTATGTGTATTGAAATTGGTGGAGGTCAAAGGTCATTTGCATTCGACATTAGTCAAAAGTCTGTAAAACCTTGTTAACATTATGACTGAAAAAGTACATATTGTGGAACTTCATACTTAGTATATAGAACGGACTTAGTGAGTGCAAGAACACTATCGAAATTGGTAGAGGTCAAAGGTCACATGAGGTCAACATGTGTCAAAGTACATAATCCTTATAAACACATTACTTCAAAATTATAGCTATGATTACTCTGTGATTTTACCATGCTATGATTTTCTTTTGCTGGACATAGTGTGGTCAATTTCAGTTCAGTTTAGGGAACAGGCCCAATATAAAATGGATCTCAAGTGTCTTCAGCTATTCATTCATCCAGTAAATAAAATATGCTTCAAATAGTTCATACTCTTGTGTTGGAAGCCTTAAAAAGACTCAAGTGGCCCTTATCAGTTTTCAGCTCTGAGTTTTAAGGAGTCAACAGGTTATCACAAATGGCCTCACATTTGGCCTTATTCTCTGTGATTTATACTAGATGACTTTGGCTTTGGCAATGTGTTGTGAAAGAATTTACAGTGTACAAACAATGTCATGTACAGGCAGCAGGATGAGGATGGGGATGGGAGGGGGGGGGGGGGATGTGAAGTGGATGTACAATATAGCTTTGACTGATCTCTATTATAGAATGATGCATACTTTTGGCCATTAAACAGGATTAATAGTAAATAATAACTAAATTCATGCCTTGTATTCTCATCTGCCAGGCATCTGGCATCAATTGTTATTTCTTTGATTTGTCCGACTCTGATCAGATGTTTGTCTGTCAGCAAACTGAGGAAGGCAGAATGAGGTCAGAGAGAGAGCTACAGGATGTTCATTGTAAGAGATACCCTCAACCTCATTACTGTTGTAGCTGTTTCTCAGTGTGAGATATTCCAGTTACAACGGTGTCTCCATTACAAGCCTCATTGTGTGGATGTCAATAGTTTAACTTCATGTTCAGAAGATTGTGCTCCACAAGAAGGCAGATATTATGTCCATAACTTTGTCAAGAATACCAGTAGTGAATAGCTCGCTGGGCAGCTTTATAAATGGTTACAATACGTGTTGTTTTCATGTGCAAATAATGTACTGCACAAGAATATGTACCACATTACTTTAACCTGATATGGACTACCAATATAGTGAATATGTCGCTGAACATCTGTATAAATGGCTACTATATGCATAGAGCTCTGCATATTAATACACAAGTTATGAAAGGAATATCTCTTATCTTGTCAGCAAGCTGTTAATGGTTTTAGTTGTACAAGTGTGTATTGACCAGTCTGCTTATAAAGTTGTCATATGCACTTCCATAAAGTTACCATCCATTTCACTTGAACTTCATCGGATCAATCTGTAGTGAAAATGTTTCTGGACAAAACACTAACTGGCTAATGAATATGCATGGAGTTGTATAATTGACTATATGAATATGCATGGTTGCCATGTACAGAATAATGACAGCAAATGAAAGGGAAAATTTCCAGACTGCAGAACTTGAAATAAACAGGAGTAGGCAGATGACATCCATTGATGACGGACAGAAATAACACGTAAAATGTTTCTGAGATTTTTAGCGATGTGCTTGACCTTAGATCTATTGATTCGTGACTAAAATTGTATTCTTAATGTTGCAAAGAAGGGGGGAAAAGGAGTAAGAAAGAAATAATATGACCGGTTTTGTCGTACCTGTCTCTCTACACAAATGCACCTTTCTAAACATAATATCCCAAGGGAAGTTGGGACAGATCGCATATTTGGTATGTAATTGTACTTCATTGAGTACAAGAAGCCTAATATTGTGGGCAGAAGTCAATAGTCGTTTGAGGTCACCAGGGGTCAAATTGGGAAAACCATGTTTTACATAAAGGACAGATGTCATATTTAGTATGTTGATGTATCTATCACATTTAGTACAAGAAGCCTGTTGTTGGGGTCAATGGTCATTTCAGGAGAGCCTGTGTCATTGTGAATTTATTATTTGTCACATCATACTGCTTTTCGCTGTATTACTAAGATCAAGTATGTTGTTCACCCTCACTATACATTACGTCCGATTCAGGAAGAAAACTGCTCATGTTACATCATCAAAAAAACAATGCATTTTTGCATTCTATTTTTATTTTTTATTTTTATATTTTTATTTTTGTCTTCCACGAAATGTTCTGTCAAATTTTGCAGTTCACGCATTGTTCACAGTAGATCACTCTTCTGCCTAAGGATGTGGGAGGAAAAATCCGCCTTTTTCTATCCCAATCTGTTAGATTGTTTTGAGAGATGGCTTCTTTTTTTAATATTACCCTCCAATTCATTCAATACACTGTATTAAATTTGATGCATTTCCTGGAGTGGGTGTTGAAATCATTGGGTTTCCTTTCTTGTTTTGCATCCGCTTAATTAATCGCATTTGATATATTTTTGGTTCATCGGTCGTCTGTGTGTACATCACTTGATGAATATGCTACCATATGGTTAGCTTGTGCTCATTATTCTATAGGAAAGAGCATCAAGCTGATAGTCGGTTAGTTTTATTGTTACAAAAATGCAGATATGACATGGACATCATGAGGTAGTTGAAAAGTCCACTAAAATAACAAGCAAAATTGTGGAATTTACGCATAAATTTTGAATTTTTGGATGCTAAAAACAAGACATAATAATAAAAAAATGTGTGACAAAGTTATCTGCATTTGAATTAATTTGTGTAGAAAACTTTGTAATAATTGATGTAATGGTTGTAACCGCATGTAACCGATGTAACCGCACTAAGACCTGGTTAATTTAGTTATTGGTGGTTTCCAGGAAGCTGCCTGTGCATAATGAACAATGCATGATTTGGTGAAATCTTATAATTAATCCAGTGCAGGAAAATGAAGCTGTAAGGAAGAGGTGTCTTTGCACGTTTCAAAGGAAAAGTGAAGGAGTTTGAGGAGACTGTTGTCATGGTTTGGGAGGGATTGGGAAGTGGAAAATAGTTTTTAGGAAGGAAATTTATCATATTCTTTAAAAAGAGTTGTGGGGATCAGAATCTCTCACCTTCTTGCTTACCTGTCAGTGATCTTATTGTAGAAATGTAACCATAATTCTGTTGTAATTTGTTGAATGATAGAAAAGATGACAAATAAAATTAATTGTCTTGAACCAAGTATGAAAAATATATAAAAGATATGAGGACTTGACATTTTTGTCCAAGGAAAAAGCAAACAACAAACAGGCTTAGGGCACATTTAAAGGATCAAACTTACTCACTTCTGGGTGGGGGGGGGGGGTGGGGTTAGCGATGTCAAACCATCAGTACTTTATTATTCAGCTCTTTAGTGCTGTTGGTTTGTCAGTTCAGATTATCTCTTGCCTGGTTTAATATAAACTCCTCCATTATCTGGTATGGGATGTATTATGCATATACTGAGTGGACATCCTTCAATCACCACCTCTGCAGTGGCAGGGGATACCTATTTTGGGAGAATCAGTTGACCTTTTAGACTTGCTAATCTCATTTTGGTCTATATTTATATTGACCTAGCTGAGTTCAGGTAATAAATCCGTCAATGGGGGGAATTCTTCAGTCTTGTGTTTGGTGTCAGGTGCCTTCTGTTTATAGCTCCATGGTGAGAGTAAGAGTAGAAGTCACAAGTTTAGAGTATACTATCTTCCCTGTATTTAATTATATTTAAAGCACTTTACCAATACATGGAATAATAAATCAATTATAGGATATAATTAGCAGCCTTCTCTAAAGTAAATCTATAAATGCCACCTTCTTTTTATCTTTTCTCCGATTAAAAAATATCTTCCCACCTCTCAACCCACTCACTCTCTCTTAGCTCTCTCATGATCACGGACAAACAAACATGATTAGATTCTCTCTCCTCACAAAGCTATATGTAAACAGCAGAAGCTTGGTCAACATGTGCAATAAGAGGAGAGAAGATTTGTGGAGTAAACCTCATCATCTGTTGTTTTCCACTAGAGATGGTTGCTAAGGAAGACATGTATGATATGACATGATATATATAGATGACTGGATTTTTTTTAATGTTATCTTTATTGAAGCAATATTTCCTGGCCTGATGAGGGGGAGGGAAAGAGGGTTTGATTTCAGGGAGATATAGCCCTTGGGCCAGGCCTGTATCAATGGAGAAATGGTTTATACATATATAATATATGTGAAACACTTTCACAAATTTTTTCTCCCCTTTAAAGGAATTATACAGCAAACTTGTTAGCATATGTGATGCACGGGACATATCTCCATGACTAGTGTGTATTGACCTTGATACTGTTTGTATCTTTCTTGGAGTATCTGATCATGATGAAATGTTTGAAAGGAAGAATAAAACTCAAATCACAGAGTATAGCAGAAATGGTTCCATTCCATTCTCCTTTAATAAAGAGCAGTTGTGCGCTTAACATGGCAGTGTACCATTGTACCTTAAAACAAATAACCCTTCTCCATTTATACCCCTGGCCCCTGGCCTCTATCTTCCTGAACCCAAACCCCTATCCTCCCCCACCACCCCTCCCCCACCTCCCCCCTCATCAGGCCAGGCAATATTACTTTAATAAAGATAACATAAATCATATCAACAGTCATAAGGAGCATTTATGCTACATTTGTATTGGCTCATTATCTGTTAAATTATATTTGTTAACTGACTTGACCTTCAGACTGAAAATCATGTCATGCAGTTACCAAAACACTAACAAATTGTAATGCTGACTTACTATGTAAACTTTTGCTAACTTCCATCCACCACTTGTTTGGAAACCTGTGCTAGCTTCCACACAGTGTGACTCTTTATGATCTAGTACTATACTGAATAAGCACACATATATGTACACGTACGTACACTGTACTGTTTACAGTAAACAGTACTCATTAGACCAGTTTACTGCATTCAATAGAACTCAGCAGTTGTGTATGAAGAATCCACCTGTTTCTGTAAATGCAGAAGACTTGTATTGATCCACTTTCTGTGTGATACCAGAAGGATCTTATATAGCAATAATGGCAGAACCTGATGATATTACCAAAGGTAGGCTAGGCCAGCTCATGTTGAAAATGATGTGAATATTATGATGTAGCCTAGCCTAGCATACTAATCATACCATATGTTTAGTAAAGAACCTTGCTAACCGACAGTTACTCCAATTGTTACACTGCTGCCAGTATACTTTGATCTCAATTGAAAAGATAAATCATGTTACCACTTACACTGTAGTATTTTGTTTCACTTATTTTGTACATGTGGGAATTTTTTCATCTTTCCATGCATGATTTTGACATACTGTAGATCCCGTGCAGACTCACTTTAGCCTAGGCCTTACCTTCATTACAATGTGCTATTGCAAGCTTATGATACCATCATTTACAAACGAAGAGACTTGATTTGTTCCACAAATTTTCTCAATAACACTGGAAGCTTTTCTAAAGATTACTCACAAGCACAGGTCTAGCTTAGGCTGTATGTTTGCCTTCATTCATTTACACCCATAGTAAGGCATTTATGAGTTAGATCATTAAACCATGAAGACAACACAACATACATCATACATGTGTACATACAAAGTATGCTCAAAGACATACATTCACCTTGAGTCTGTTGTGTAGGCTGTGCATAGCTTCTGTTAGTAGCTTTGCCATTGGTGCCAAGTTAATAATGCATTAGCAATGATCTGTAGTAGGTAGCGAGTGCCAGCTAATCCTATGTGTTGTTTGGTGGTATGGTACATGGTAATCTTACCTGTCATATAAACCAGACTTCCCTCAAAGGTTAAAAGGTCATGAACGACTGCCAAAATATATATCAGTATCTAAGAATATAGGAAGTTAACAATCTTGTGCTGCCAGTGGGTGGGATTTTCCCACCACAGTTTGAGGTTAGTGTATAGGTTGTAGCATTTTAAACCTAATCTGTTTTTTTTTTAAATATGATGTGTAGTCCCTCTTAAAGCCTGATAAAGCCTTGTTCTGCTTTCCATGATGAAAAAGGTATTACTGATAACTTAATCCAAAGTTTTGGTTCGGATGTTTGCCAGGTATGTTAGAGTTCAATTGAGCTAACCCTTTCACCATCTCAACATTTAACAGGGTACTGTTGAAAAAAGCGGATTTTTGGTACTTCTAAATGGTAGGGGTTATTTTTGGCTTCTATTGTTGTACAAATCATAAACTATAAACCATGTGCAAAACAGGAAAAGCACATTTTCAAAATTTGAAAACTTATGAACTTCCCCTCTGCTCTATGATATGAAAGTGGAACAGTTACCACATTTAATACCGAAAGCTTTGGAAAACTACAAGGGTTACAAGGACTTCTCACATTAAACTATGCAATAAATCTAGAAAATTCTTTCAAGTGTTGCTCATAAAGAGAAATTCAAAATTCTAGAAGAGAATTTTTTTTTTTTGGGGGGGGGGGTTTCATTCCCCTGAGGTTTGTCAGCTAGGTTAGAGGTGTAGTTATCCACCCAAATTTTTCATTTCATTATTTTCTGTGAAGTTCAGTGGTCATTTTGGGTCAACAGAGGTCAAAGTCCGAAAACTTTGCCAGCTCAAAACGGGAATGGGTAAAAGAAAATGTCCTCTTATACCTACATATATATATATATATGTGTGTATATTTCACATAGGAAGACGGTTCTTTCTGGATATTGAAACATTTTGGAAAACAAATTCTATATTGTGAAATCTCTACCAGTGAATAAAATGGTTAATGTCCACAAGGGAGTGCTAAATGAGTGAAAATAAGAGCTGAAAATCCCTGATCTTTCTGCTCCTCACTTATTTTGTGGACAAATTTAACTCACTTGCTCTACATTAGTCAGATAGTTAAGTTGAATTTTGAGCAAATTGTATGGCAAGGAATCACAAAGCCAATTGGCTTTCTGGTTACAAACCATGAAGCCTTTAAGGTGGCAATCTCATAGCCAGAGTTTTATTTAGTAACTTATATATTTATTTTGCTTTTTGTGGGGGGGGGGAAGGGGGCCACAAGTGTGGGCTAACATTCATCCTTGTGAGGATTCTGAGAAGAGAGTGTGCTTGCTACGATCCTGATGGGGTAGGACTGAAAAGCCATTGGAAAAAATTATCATCACTAGAGCTGTTTACAGCTGTGTGATTGCTGAATGTTTTTAATGAATCAAAGTCTGCTTCATTGACTGAACAAGGACAAAGAATAGACAATATATCCACACCCTGTACATGGATTAGACAGATGTGGAGCTCATTGACTCTTGAAGTGGGCGGTGTCTTGGCCTCTTGCCCAATCTGAGTGAATTCAAAATATCAAACTATTTTGGAGACATTTTTTTTAATAAGCATGATAAATCATATATATTGCAGACACTTCATGCTTCACTATCCATCTTAGTTTGCTTCAAGTGGTAGTTTAATATGCATAAAATGGTGGAAACCACAAGCATAAGGTTCATCACTTCAGTTACTTATTACTCAAAATGAGTAATCCCTGATCAAAGTTTTGTTCTCACCAAATGACTGCTACTGTAAATAGAGTGTAATTTAATTAATTTGATTCTGAAATGTCCTTGCCTCTAAGACAATTTAGCAATTATTTTTTGTGATAACATGTGAAAGTAATATATTTTGGAAAGACATTTTTTAACATTTTCCATCACTATTTGGTCCTTATCAGGTTTAATACTTAGTTTGGTAGATTTGCCAGCCTTTTTGTGTTTCCTTAGATACAAGGGCCACCGACTGTCATTACTTTATTAGAAAGGCATATTTTTGATGGGGTTAAGGGTCTGGAGGCGGAGGGGAAAGTGGGTTATGATATTATATTAGCAAGGGAGAATACTGCTGAAACACAGACTGTTATGATAGATGGAGCTTGTATTCATATGTTCAGAGGTATTTGGTACAATGTTTTAGTAATTCATGATGCCGAATGTTCTTTAAATATTTCCACTTCACAGAGCAGAGTCACAGGCCTCTTCTTCCACGGTCACGGTCCAGAGACGAAAGAGCTGATAAACAGAGAGAGAAACTACAGAGGAAATTGATTGACCGAAAGAAAGAGAATGGTGGCTATATCAGCAGTCCTCAAACTTCGCCAAGGTCAGTAGTCTTAACAGGGTGAAGGAAATGGAGGGTGGGGAAAAAACAGGAGATGACTGAGCTGACACCCCACCCCCCTACCCCCACCCCTAAAGTAAAGGAAGATTGCACCACTGTCAATAAATAGTCTTTAGACTAGGTTGTAGTTAGTACTTAGGTGACCTGTCTACCAAATTCTTAGTGTATGTGTATGGAGGGAATAATTTGAAGCTTTACACTTCCAGAATGGAGGTATGAAGGAGGGGGGGGGAGAGTGGGGGTGAGGACAGAGTGGGGGTGAGGACAATGGTGGTAGTGCTTCATCTATTTCTTACCTTATGACTTCCGGTACTTTTACCATGAAGATTGACAGTCCTTTTTCTCATCGGATCTTTTTCTTCCATTAAAAGGAAACTTAAAAATTGAATGTTCTTCTGATTTCACAACCAAGTGGAATTTTTATACATGTGCTGATGTATAATGTTGACTTCATCTTTGTGTATTTACAAAATCAGGGGTCACAGTAGCAGCTCTAGTCGTGGTAGCTCCACATCGCCGCGAGAAAACCGTAGTACCAGCCACAGACCAACAGAGAACGGGACAGGTAGCAGAGGCGGCCACCAGAGGAGGAGACGACAAAACAGTTCCAGTCCAAGGAACGGAGATGCTGAAGGTGAGTCAATGTCAATGTTTCCTTCAAGGAAAGAGGTGTGAAAATTGCAATACCAAGCATAAAGCTTGAGAGTTTGTGCCTCTAGTATGTGCCTCTTAACTAGTTTCACATGTGGTCTATTGATACTTCAGCATCGCTAGTATAGATCTGTGTCATTGCTGATTTTGTTTTTCAGTACCAGTATAGAATTATTGTCTCAAGGTTGCTGTTGGAATACATGCACAGGAGACTTGCACTAACATGTGCTATGGTTAACAGGCAATACAAAATGGGGAGTTAGCTTGTCTCTACATCATCTCTTGAAATTAAGCTGATTCCTAACAATGCAGCAAATTTGAACAGGATAGCAGATAGTTTACTAGAAAATTGTAGATTCGGGACGGACATAGTAAGCTGGCAGTAAACTGTAAGTGTGTTGGGGAGGGGGCATTGCTAATGCTACTAATGTTTTGCAGTTCAGGTGATTGAAAAGTGCACCGTTTGGAGGGGAGACAGGTAAGTTCTTGTTGTTGTGAATTCTCAGACCAAACCTAAGTTTTGGGGTTCCTAGAACACTGCCCAGGCTTTCTTTTTCATTATCAGTTCTAATTGGGTGGTTACTTAATGATCTGTCATAACCTTTGACTTTATTTCATCATGATTCCATTGCCTGAATGAGAACAAATGCCTCACTGCATACAGTATTTTGTTGTGTTCACTCTTGTATTTTGCTGCCGCATTCGTACCATTGACGTTACGTAATATCATGGCAATCGTGAGCAGCTTTTCCATCCGTTCCTTGAGATTGACACATCTAGACAACTCTCTTTGCATCTGCTTCCAACTTCTGATAAAACATGGTTCGCATTTTCACGGAACTAAACGAGAGGAGTCTCTCACCGATTACCCTAGTGTTTTGTCCATAGCCGTTCTTTGTTAGATTTAGTACAAACACGACCAATCAGATGCAGGCTAATTGTCCCAATTATGCCCAACAAACTTCGTGAGGTATTGATTCAGTAGCGTCCATTACAGTCACGACGACAAGCCTGTTTCTGCAATGTTTCTCCTGTGATGCCAATGACCCCAAGAGAATTGAGATCAAAATATGTTTATAGGGCAGGTCTGTGTCGTCTAACCAGTAAGCTAAGATGGCACTCCATGAAGACGTCTCCTCCCTCTCCTCATTTATAATGTTTGTTTATGTTAGGCCGCTGGAATGTAGGATGTTTTTTCTCTAGCCTTCTTTCATTATGAATCGCCCTTACCAGTTCAGTGAATGGAGATTATCTGGTTTCGTAGAAGGATCAGCTGAACATGTCACTGGCTATGTTCTTGCTTTGTGTTACAATGCATTTATATACTCCTCTTGTCATGTAAACTACATCAGTGGTAAATGGAGCATGACATTTTGACCAAAATCTCTCAACAAAATGATAAGATATGGAGTAGAAAGGAACATTGAAAACTGGGAATGAGACAAATTGTGTGTGTGTGTGTGTGCAGTGGGTGGGGTGGGTGTATGTGTGGTGGGATGGGTGGGTGTATGTTGGGTGGGTGTGTATATGTGTGGTGTCTGTGAGTGGGTGGGTGTATGTGGGTTGTGTATATGTGGAGGGGTTGTTGTATGTGCAGTGGGTGAGGTGTGTGTGCCGTGGTGGGTGTGGGTGGGTGGGTTATATATGGTGGGGTGTATGTGCAGTGGGTGGGTGGTGTATGTGGGGTGGGTGTATGTGGGGTGTGTATTTGGTGGGGTTGTTGTATGTGCAGTGGGTGAGGTGGTGTGTGCCATGGTGGGTGGGTGTATGTGGGTGGGCGGGTTATATATGGTGGGGTGGTGTATGTGCAGTGGGTGAGGTGGTGTATGTGCAGTGATTGGTGGGTGTTTGTGTGGTGGGATGGGTGGAGGCTATGTAGGGGTGATGTCAGCAACTATGATCACACATTATTCTCACATGTATATGATGTATATGATAATGTATGTTTTGCAAGAGCATCCTAAAACTGTTAGCAATGATGGGTAGTATTTATTGCCAAAACAGTACTAAAGAAATGTATCTATATTTAAAACATTGACCTCGCACATTTTCTGCAAACGAAACAGCTACCCCCTCATAACTGCTCTTGAGTCTTCCCTTAACCATCAAATTTTCAATTACCATTTTCCAAAATCTCACCTTACCTTCATCCATACCTTTTGCCTTATCGTCAAGTGAGTTTATTCAAGGACTCCTACATCTCTGTTTCTTGGTAAAAGACTTCAAATCCAGTCCACCATACTTTATATATACCGTGCAGTGTTACAGAAAGAAATAAGTTGAAGATTTTGATGAATTTTTGGATGCTATTTGTCATTGGATATGAAAATCTCATGACTCTTCAAGTTAATGCCAAAGTTACCTTCTTAAATGTGGATAGATTGTACTAATGTGAAAAGTATCAAAGCAACAAAATGTTGAGGTGCTAATGAAAATCCATACACAGATATACACACACACTGTATGTATACATGTATACAACAAGTAATCAGAATTCAGCATCTGATTACATTCATCTTCCTTGTCCTCCTCCTCACGATATTTAGCTAATAGAAAAATGAAATTCCAAAGAAATTTATTTGCTTGGCACCTGAAAGTAGAAAAGTCTCTAGATTGGTAATGTGTTGGATTTTTCTCTTAAAGCAAACTTTTTGGAGTGAGTTTGATTATTGTTTTCACCATACTACCATGTTGCAAATCCAATAACCGTGTATATTATTGGCTGGACTGTTGTCAAGTTTCACTTGAAAATAATTCAAGAAAATGTTGAAAATTGTTTGCAATATACCAGATTTGATTTGTAATTGATGTAACTAAATGCTGATATATAAAGAACTGTCTAGGCGAGGAAATGTTAAGAACCAAAAATTGGATTTATGCAATATTTAGCTGCTCCTACAACTTTTCTTGTTACAAAAGGTCTGTGATGGTATTTTAATTTGTATGAATATGCAATCATATTTATGAGCAATACGCTGTAGGTTTGGCAAAATTAATCATTGACAAAAAAAAAAGGGCTGCTTTAATGGAAACTAACGGCATTTATAAAGAGACAACGTACCAAAAATACCTCTAGCCTGCCCACTCGAGCTTGAGAATCAAACCACATGTTATTTCCAATTATTGGCATATTCTGCACAGTGCTGTATCTCAGTTGGGGAATATTAATGTCAAAGCCATCAGGCAAACGGTAAAGGCAGCACGTTCTTATAAACTGTCATCTGGTGTGGTAAAGATAGCAGTGGAGGATGACCTTAAGCAGGAGTGAGTCCTCGCTAAATTTAGCATTAATTACAACTCACATAACAGTGCGTAGGTTTTCCGTTGTTTATTTAAAGAAACAGGAAAATATCGTGTAGTGAATGAAATATATATATAGTCGCCTTTGAAGAATTGTTTTAGGTAGAATTTTTAGTCTTGATATGTTTTATCCAAAGGTAAAAGAAATTTTAATTGTTCCCCTCTCACCTGTACCCAGTTTACGTATGTACTTTCCATCAGATCTACAGGAACTGATTTGGCATCCCCCCCCCACACCCCATTTGGAACAAAATTTTAAAATAAAAATGGAAAGCAGCTGTTTTATGTAACAAATATGTACGTACATTGCCAAATCAAGCAAATTTTATCGTAAACAAATTATTCTGTCACAAGTGTGTTGAATGAATACAGCCCATTCTGTACTCAGGTCAGACACTACGAATATATTTACATCATATTTATTCATAGCTTTCGGGGTGGGTAAATGATGATGGACATTGACGAGGGTGAGATTGGTGGGTGGGTAGAAAACCTCATTACAGCATGTCTTTCTCTGTTTAAACCCCTTAATGTTCCCATTCCATCCTACCCTACTCCCTCCCTCTTACCTTTTCCCTCCAGTGGGATGGTTCACTCCAGTTTCAAGACTGAAGACTTTGCGGTTTCTCATAAGTAGAATTGTTCATTTTGCATCAAAACTTGCCTTTTTATATGCAATAAGTAAAACACACCCATAAACCCTTACTATGCAAATCCTCAGTAGACATCTCTTGGCATTTAAGGTGAATATTTTGAGAAACTTTGATTTGTATGTATGGTTGTCTTTGGCTGATATCTATTTATAGAGAAGCAATAATCCGTGCATCTTTTTGTACTGGGAAAGAAGAGGGAAAAACTTATCGCAGTCTTTTAGGGCATCAGGGAAACAGACCTGTGACGTAAGGACAGTAAATTGCCTTGGATGTGACGTTAACAGAAGAAATGGGGGACAAAACAAGAGAAAATGGAATAAATTTTAGTATTAATACCCATAAATGTCAAATTGTGTTTGCGAATGCCACAGGCTGTGTCAATTGTGTTGAAGATTGCAATACTTCATATGAAAAAGTAAAAGAAAAGACTCCTTGCACAAACAGAAAATGTTTTAAAGCAAAGAAAAAGTACAGGAAATTGTTTCATTAAAGTAAATTTATTTCCTGCCATTTTTGGTTTCGATGATAATCGTAACCTTTGCAATCATGCGTGTGTGTATGTGTGTGTGTGTGTGTGCGTTTGTGACGCCCAGCTTGTAAACACGATATCTCAAGAAGGGAAGCTTGGACAGTTCTCATATTTGGTACATAAGAGAACCTTATTTAGTACAAGAAGCCTATTGTTTTTGGTGTAGGTCAAAGGTCATTTAAGGTCACCAGGGATCAAATAGTGAAAAGCTTGTAAACATGATATCTCAAGAAGCAAAGCTTGGATTGATTTCATATTTGGTATGTAGGTTGACCACATTAAGTACAAAAAGCCTATTGTTTTTGGTGGATATCGAAGGTCATTTAGGGTCACCAGGGGTCAACTTGTAAAAACCTTTTCATAATATACGGTATCTCCCATCGTCCAGCCTATAAGTAGCTGACATGGCCGATTCGCCTCATAAGAATAGGAGAGCCTATTGACAATTGAAAATGATCTTATGGGCATCCGTAGATATGAATCTGAACTCGCGACAATATCCCTATTGACTTAAGTGTGTCGCTAGAAGTCCTGAATTGCTATGTACATTGCTACATACATATTATTTATTTCAACTTTATTTTAAGAGGGTAGCTCGTTTAGCAATAGCTAATCTTCCACGTGGCCCTCTGATAAGACACATAATAATATAAAAGTATGAAAATTTAAGAAGTCATAAATACATTAATAATGCTTAATAAAATAGTTTTTAAAAAAATAGTTTTTAAAAAGACAAATAATAAAAAATTATTTTTAAAAAGACATATAATAATATAAAAAGTATGAAGATTTAAGAAGTCGTAAATACATTAATAATGCTTAATAAAATAGATTTTTCTTAAATATTTAAGAAACGTGTACAGAGTAAAGAAACTTAAGAAATTTGGTAAAAATAAAAGTGAAGTAGGCCTAAACAATGTGTGTGTGTGTGTGTGTAACAGTGTCCTCCAAGGCTTGCTTGCAGACCATAGATATATAAAAGTGCTAGAGCTGCAACACTTGTCACTCATCCGTATGGATATTTTGCTAAAGAGTTGATGTGATTTCGATGGAATAGTGCACTTGAATGGCGAAGCATGCCTTCTCTAGAAAATATTTGTAGATCATTGGTAGTTCTGGTTGGATGTAGGTTGCACAGGTACCATGAATTTCAAACCCAGCACTGACCTAGGATGTAGGTGGTGTGGTGTAATAGATGCAGTGCAAGTCTGACATGGCTGATATATTGGGACAAGTTGTGAATGAAGTTGGGGCACTTTTTCTAAAAAAAAACGTGATGTGATCCAACTTGTGAAACTACCATTGACAGGGTCCGACATGGTTGATATTTGTGGACCAGTTGTGAATGGGGTAAGGGATTGTGTCAAAACATAACAGTCATGTGATCCAATGTCAACAAAGGTCAATCAGGGGTCAAAAACTAGTATTTTTGCAATAACTTGAGAACCAAATGTCCATCAAGGTTGGGAGTTACGCTATTGTAATACAATAGTCGACCTGCATTGGGTGACCTTTGACCTCAGGTTGACCTCCAGTGACCTGTATTAGTTTCTTTCAAGTTGATTCTTTGAAGTTTCGTGAGCATATTCCAATCTAAATTGTCCATAAGTGGACTCCTCTGCAACCTTAATGTGCGAAGTTATTAGAGATTTGGTTTGGTTTGTAATACTTGGTGTGCGGATTCATAACATTGAGTACAAGAACCCTATTGTTTTTGATGGAGGTGTGTAAAACCACGTACAGACTGACCTGTGTTAGCATGCCATAGTGTTATTGTAACAGCTAGTTCTGGTTATACTAACAAGCAGAAGTCTAGTGCATTGAAGTCATCGAAACCTCAATGCATTTTGCATTCTGGTTACGTTGGTGAAGTAATCTGTTTACGTTTATTCTGTTTTTGGAGAAAATATTCAAGTAAGCCATCTGCAGTAGGTCAGATTTTTGCCTCCTTAATACTTTCCTGTCTGCCCATTGACATGACATTCTGATAACACTGTGCTCCTGAATAAACCATGGAACTGCAATGCTTTGAAATACCATTAGCCCATGCAGTCAGATATTGCTGTTGTTGCTACAGCAATGTAATTAGTCTTGCTGTGAGCAGTATCCAACACGTTTTGTTCATGTACCTTTTCAGCTAGATAAATTAGCCAACAGCTGGTTGTACGGCATGGCCCATTCTAAAGGCTACTGTTTGGGCCCCTATGCAGGACAAAGTTACTGTCATTAATGTTTTAGTACACCCCAATGTGTAATAGTTCAAATGCAAAAGAATTCACCCGTGTACCTTTTCAGCTGAATAATACCATATGGGCGGGCCCCTTTTGGGCTACTGTCTGGGGCCCCATGCAGTCAGATATTGCTGTCATTGCCACCATGATGCAAGGTACCCTCCTGGGTATAAACCCCAGAAACTTGTGTGCTTGTACCTCTTCAGCTAAATAAAAGCATATTTTGCCCCCTTATTTTGTGACTCCCTCACCTACCATGCAGAGTGTGCCCCGGCAGCAACACATTTTATTGAAGTTTGGCCACCTACCAACACAATCAGGCCACCAAACCTTTTGTACCTCTTCAGCTGAATAAACCTTCTGGGCTCCTGGACTACATCCTCAATCATTTTATTCGTTGGAGATTAAGTGGTGGATAACAGGAAGTGCCACCTGGATATGCCATACTGTAGTAGGGGCATGGAAATTGAGAAGTCACATATCTTTATTTTTATTCCTTTTTAGCATTGGTACATATTCTAATCTTTCGTTTCAACGGTTGAATACAGAATATTACCGTTCGGCCAAATTCACTTTAAATTGCAGCTATTAGGCGGCTGATGATGATATATAAACCACTCGTTCGATTTCTGATCAGTTTTTTCACTATCAGTAACAAGTGACAATCATTGTGATGAGAGCTTGTTGAGTATTTTGTCTATCCAAGAAGGTGCAGTGAGCTTAATTAGTTTAGCGTACGGTCATATCCATGACAACAGCTACTGGTCTATTTCTTTTGCCAAATACTGTATTGAACAAATGTATATTTGTTTTGATATGACTTGTTGTGACGTACAAGTGAACACTATAAAAATGAAAAAAATAGATCGCACTGCTATAAAAATGACAAAATAGATTGTACTACTGTGTACATAAATGCCAATAAAATTAACAACAATAGTTTGGACGGTGAATTTGTAGAGTATGTGTACAGTATGCTTGTGCGTGGCAGTAGAATTTACATACAGTAGCAAACAAATCCATTTCTGCTCTCAAATTGAAAGAAATGATGCACATAGACCTGTACAGTACTCTTTAATAAATGGAAATTATTTATTACCAACTGGTGCCTTTGTGAACCGTCTAATCCTCAAGTCTACCATAATTAATTTGACATTGACGTGGGTATGATGATCTATATAAACTGCTAGGAACTTAAAAATGATAACGATAGGAATAAGAATATACAGTTAAAATATGAACATAAAAGGCTCTTGTACTTTTCAAGATCAGATAAAAACATCTTCTCTTGATTTGTCCGACCGGCTTTGTCGATCATAAACTCTGAGCCTCCGTGCACATGTTAATAACAAATCCAGTGGATGTAGGAACTGAATGACTTAAAACAAAGCTTGCTATCGTTACCGTCGGCTGCGTCTCTTACGTCAGACGCTGATGATGTCGTCATCTGTCAATCTGGCTGCTTTTTCCCTCTGCGGAAGGCAGGAAAAACGTCGTCTTAACAAGGGAATAGAAGTGCTTCAGGTTACCGTGACAACCATTTTCCTCAATCTCTTTACTCTTGCACGTTGCAATTTGCTATCAGATTCTTACTTTCTAATGCCAAACTGTCGTCGTCTGTTGCCGTCAGTAAACCCGTCAGAAGTATCTAAGGAGAGTAAATATCCTCAACTCAACCATCTAGGAGAAAAGGCGAGTGGTAGATAGAGGAAGGAGAGTTTGCTACCCTGTTTCTGAATCTAAGCTGGAGAATGTTAACCTCTGAAGGATAGTGACAGTGTTTACCTTCTGTGTCTATACAGTAGATATAACCAGTAGTTGGACAAACCCGGCCCCTTACATTGTCTTAAAATGTGTTTCAGACCAAGCCGTAATTATTTTAATGAAAAGGAAAGAATTTCCAATTTTCTGCATTAAATTAAATTGTTGCGAAAATGGAAGCCTCAAGAATTGAGCAATGTCTACTGTCAGTGATCAAAGTCACACTACTTTTCTTGAACATTTATGATAATTTAGATGGCATAATGTCATTCTTCAAAAGGAAAGAAACATGGGGAATTTGTGCCACTTTTAATTTTCTTTAAAGTTTTTCATACATTTTCAGTTTTGAAATTAATCCTATGTTAGATTTTTTATATTTGATATCTTGGTGATGATAAAACTTGTGCCTTTCCTAGAAAGAAGAAACTTGAAATTTGTACTTTACTGGGGAGAGAAGAAGCACTGTGTAATTGATGAATTGAAAAAAAAAAATTATTTAATGCTAAATTGGTTGCTCGATAAACCTTTGTCATCTTTGCACTCTTTCTATAGGTTTCCGAAAGCTGACAGAGTTCCTTTCTACCTTGAAAAGTCCAGAAGTGTTTGATATTAGCACCAGGTCTGCGGTTGCCCAGTGGTCACCTCCCACTGTCCAGTCAAGTGATGAGAGAGAGGAGAGGCAGATAACCACAGAGTTGAGCTACGTGCTAGAAATATCGGACAAAGGAAAAGGCGGAAATGTGAAAACATTTCATTGGTAAGATATTGACTGATTCCGTCCTCCTTCACTCTTGGACACAAGACTACTTTTGGTCTCCTGTGTTCCTTCTGTTCTCCAACTTTCTGTCCCTTCTGTTCTCCAACTTACTCTTCTCCAGCAACTTTCATCAGTTTGTCAAATCTACCCACGATTGATCAGAATCAAAATGACTTAATTCGACAGCCAACAATGTCTTTTCAGCAAGTTGACCAAGTAAATAACAACATTTCCTATTGAAGTTTTGTTGCCCAGACACTTAAATTATCATAACGTGCAATGAGCACATCAGACAATTTAGAAATTGGAATTGTTTCCTTCATTTGTAAAAAAAAGGTAAAATCCTGATGGATATTAAAATTGTATTGAAAAAGTGACAACTACAACACAAACAACTGTAATCAAAAGTTGTATCATTAGCATTAATGAGTTTACAATGCTGATCTCTGTGGTGTGTGAGTACCCTATCCAAAACAGCAGAAATAGATCGAGAATATATTCCTTAAATATAATATAAGGAAAAACAGAAAAGGAAGATATTGGGTAGAGGTGAATTTTGAAGCAATGGCCTCAGGATATGTATTATTCTATTCTCCTGAGGTCACTGTACAAGTTCAAAGACTAGTTCAATAGAATAGTTATATTGCTTAAAGATATAGTCCAGAGGAAAATTTTACTTTCCACAAATTCTAAGCAAACGAATTTGAGGTTGACATGATTTATACACCAAGTGAACTTGAAGCTAACAGGTGTGATGTCATAGAAGTGCACTGACAAATTTCTTTTCATGTGTTTCTATAAAATAAACATCCAATTTCATACTTTCAACATTGGCATATCTCTTAATATGAACAGCAGTATTAATATTAAATACACATGGTTTTTAGTAAGTGACAATTACATATCAAAGATTTCTCAAAGATTTTGATGTTCCACTGGCACTTAAAGACTCTCGGTAAGTCACTGTACATGACTGACTGCATATATATGAACACTGTGTGCCTAAAGTTCTGAGACTTGGTCTACCTGTACTGTTACATTGTTGAAATTCAGTGCATTATTGTATTCCGATTCGGTCTTCTGATGTTAGTATTCTTCACTTTATTCTTTACCTCCAGTGAGGATCCGACCTGGAAGTTGAGTGACCTTAAACCTGCTACAGAATATTTTCTGAGGTAAACATTCCTTAAACTGTAAGTTTGTTTATGAGTAGCTGTTCCTGTATCATATAACACGCTGCTGTCATCGGAAATATTCGATAAATAAGATGGGGAAAGTACCTTTGATAATGCTGGAAGTAAATTGCTACTTTATTATAAACATGCAATGTCAAAATGCCCTTTTATGATATTCAAGGGTAGTTTAGTTTCTAAACCCTTGACTGCATCACAATGGATTGCAGCATTTAAATATTCTTATGTGTGTTTTTAAGCTCCTTCTTCATGATACGGAAGATAATAAAATACAGTTTAACCTGTATTTAATGACAGTTAAATACTGCACAACCATAAATAACCCAGTAAAGTGTTCATTATTTTACCACATTGCTTTTGCTGCACAAGGTACTTTTTCACCTGCAATTGATCACAATTTGTGCAGAAACTACTATTAATATTAGTATCAGCACTAAATTCATGATGTCATTGTCTGATCAGTCAGAGCATGTTTATATAAGGTAGAACATCACTTTATTGTTGATATCTGCTAGATCATCAGGTGTGACTTTGTTTAATGTTTGATAGAACATTACTTTTATTGTTGATACCTGCTAGAACATTAGGTGTGACTTTGCTTAATGTTTGATAGAACATTACTTTATTGTTGATATCTGCTAGAACATTAGGTGTGACTTTGTTTAATGTTTGATAGAACATTACTTTATTGTTGATATCTGCTAGATCATTAGGTGTATAGTTACTAGGAGTTATTCCATGGTATCATTATTAATAGTTCTTGTCAGGTTTCTGGCCTAGCTTTGGTCTGTGACTCTTGTGAAGAAAGACTCTCTTGCTTTTCACAAATTTAAAGAAAGAAAAACTTACAAAGAAACAAACAGCTGGTTAGGATATAAGACCAGGATATAGTCAGCTGATTTAGTTTACACATTCATTCACATTACCTTGCAAATTCTCCGAATAACCATAAATGTACTGTTATCAGGTCCTGTTTCATTTCAGAAGGGTTGATTCCCCAGGTAGATATTTGAACAGAGAAGGTTAAAATGTCATGGCAGAAACTTGAATGCTTTTGTTATGTTCATATCCTTTGTGATGTCATATTCCTTGTTATGTCTTATCCATTGACAACCTGTTGTGGCCCACCTGTCAGCACGCCTGTCATGGAGAGAAATATGACTCTACAAATTATATAGGCAAAACGATTAAAATATGCTCTCTCAAACTCCAGGAAACTTTTTTCTTTAAAGTAAAAAAAAAAAATGTTAGAAGTGTTATAAAGGGATTGAATAACTGTAACACAAACATGTCTTGTTATTTGGAATGTCTTGATCACTCTGTTACTATGGTCCTTGTAGTCACAATAGAACAAAATAAGGCCAGTAATTATCATGTCTGTCGTCATGTGAGTTGCTTGGGACAACTAGGACATGATTGGTGCGTCCTTTTACCCTAGTTTCTCCACACACAGGTGAGTCTTGATCGTAATTATCAGGTAACTCGCAGACAAGGAGTTGGATCTGTATGGCTTTAAAATCCTACATGGCCTTCACTACTCCCTGTAGAGCTGGCTACTCTGCCCACACATAACACATTGACAGATTGTATTCTGTCAGTAATTTCCTAGGGCTCATCACAATAGGAAACAATTCTAGCATTCCTCTCCATTTAGTATGCCACATAGATTAATGTCTGGCCAATTGGAAATGTTTATTTAAATGTTGTCTGGGAGACTGGGAGAGAATTCCCAATGGGAGAAAAAAAAATGATCAACCTATACCTCCAAGCTTCTCAAAGAAAGATATTTCTTCGCGAGACATTAAAAGGATTCTGTCATTTTATGATTTATGATCCGCGGATGATCTCCCCATGCACCAAACAGCACTTCTTGTTATTGATTTATGTCAGTGACTTACTGAGATGGTTGATCAAAGTGATGTTTATTCTCCTTTTCCTTGCCAGTTTGCAGTCTACCCTCAAGTATTTGATTAAAGCTTCCCAGAAATGAACAGTTAATTGTTCCGATAGTTACTGAAGAAATGTAAACCAGATATTCCACGAAACTGACTTCCCACAGAGAGCAGATAAAACACACAGTAGATTAAAACGTATAGTAGATGAAAACAAGTACATTTACTGATTATAAAGGAGGTCGCCCTGATGGCTTTATTTCACAGAAACCCCGTCTGACAGCAGTGTAGCACCTGTCAAGCCAGAGATTTATGTTCAGTAGTACAGGATGTGGTCTAGTCTCACCACAACACCTAATTAAATTCATTCAAATCTTATGAGACTAAACCAGATATTGGCAGTCAATTGATGTTATGGAATCTGTGGGCCTATAAGGCTTTTGGCCCCTGATGATGTACATCATGTTAACTTCAGTTACAACAATGATTAACCTCATACAGATTTGGTTAGCTTTATAAATACATGGACACCAAAAGAATTAAATTTATTCAAATCTTATGAGACTAAAACAGATATTGGCAGTCAATTGTGGACCTACAAGGCTTTGGGCCCCTGATGATCATGTACATAGTGTTAACTTAAATTACAACAATGATTAACCTCATACAGATTTGGTTAGCTTTATAAATACATGGACACCAAAAAGCTTACCAAATTTCAGGATCGTTGTTGAGGATATGTATTTGCCATAATTTGATGCTCAAACTGTGTAAATCATTTAATTGCCTCAGTACGGCAACACGTATACATGTTTAGATCGGCCACATGTCCATTCAAATTGCAAAGATACGGTCTCTTTAAACTTTGTCATATTCTTGAGCTTTTTGATGCTCCTCCATAGCAACCATTTGAGTTTTAATCCTCCTCTCATTCATCACAATGTGTGAGTCCCCTGCTGTTGATTTCATCTCAGTGTGCCAGTGCAGTATTCCATGAATTCAGGAAATGATAAATATTGCAAGGTCATTGGTAATGTTAGAATAAACTCTAGGTAAAGCTGGTGCTGTGGACTCTTTCTGCAACACCACCTGCAACTCTGTAACACCAGCAGATTCCCAAGGACAGAGCAGATTTATGAATGTCTAGAGAACAATGTCAGTCTGCAATGCGCATGACTGTTGTCATAATTCATGATATTAAAATGATTAAGCTGAACTTGTAACACCATAGATGTCTGGGCAAATTGCTTGTTTACATGACATTCTCATTTTCACTCTGAGGGGACAGTCTCTTGAATTTGTAAAATTATGTAAATTAACATATGATTATTAAAGGAGTATAGGGTTTAGTTGTAACTTAAACATGTAACTTTTAATTTAGTTGTATGCAGCAACTGTACTCATACATCCTTGAAAGTCACATGCAAAAAATGAATGTAATAAAAGACAGAACAGCTCCTTCAAAATATGTATCTTTGGAAACGGCTGAAATATAAACTGGTCAATATAAAGACAGTTATGTAGTGATGAGATATAACTTAGGCCACAACAGCCTAACATGCTGTATGGTATGTATTTCATTAAATGAATAACAAGTATTTTTAATTTCTTTTCTGGATTGTTGTTTGTGATATCATAAATATGTTTCTTTTTTCTTCCATTTCTGCAGTGTGTGTGCAATATCTGAAAACTTGAAAGGTTCACCATCAGAGCCCACTAGTTTCTCCACCCTGGGATGTCCACCAGACGTTCCCACCAAACCGATCCTGATAAACAGGACTAAGAATAATCTTGTCTTAAAGTGGCAGCCACCAGCCTCTAATGGATCCAAAATACACACCTTTATTCTCCAATGTGATAAGGTGAGTTATTGTAAAATGTAAGAGTGAAGGGTCCACTAATGAAGGACAGTGTATGGTAACCCTCGCAACGCTGAATGTTCTTAATTATGCGCGAATGTTCTTTAATTATGCACAAATGTTCTTTAAAAGAACAGTAGTGGTAATGACAACCTCTCTGATTTTGAAAGTGATACGTTTCTTTCCGTTGACTGAAGCAGAAAATTTCATTGTAATGGGCTTGAGTCTCAACGGCTTGAAGGGAAGGAAATTTTTCTCTCACTTGGCACATTAATTTTACTGTAAAATTCCAGTTAATTGGTGAAATAAGCCAATAAGAGTGTTTCAAACTTGTCAAGTGCCCCAAAAAACAAAATTGATGTTTGCGTCTTTCACCATAAGCAAGTTACGCCATATTCATTGGGGCTATGTAGGGAAAGAAAAGTGCTATTGGAAAAGTGCTTTCCATTTGGCTTACAAGGACAGTAGCCGCAGTGTCTATAATTGCTGCTATATACGCATTACACAGTACAGAAGGTTAGGGAACAAGCCATGTTACAGTGCACCCCCACACATCGTTTAATGTGAGAAGGAACTCTCCATACTTCTATATTTACTAGGTGTGAGACCTAGCTTTATGGCAAAGGTAGCTATCACCTACTAAGTTTACAAGCAACAGATTCAGCAATCAGATCAAACCTGTATCAGTGGTTGTCTTCAAAGTGCCTTATTCTAAGAAACTTCTTTGGTTTGTTGTACCCACCCACCCCTAGATGTATGAAACTGTGCCCCTCTATTCAGCAAAGGATTCGGTTCAAGATTCAGTTTTGCTTTCTCAGCCTCCACAGAGGCACCAAGGAAAGGGTCAATCTTTCCACAAAGCTGTCACGCTGGTATTCAAAGATTGATTTAACCGAACAAAATGTCTGTAAAAGTTACAACAAACTTGACAAGGATGTAACTGTTGACATTTCCATGAGGGCAATAAGTTTCCACCATTCAGTCGGCCTATTTGGAATGTCCTGGAAAATGGCCCTGGGGCAAGATGAATTTGTAATCAAGGGAATGAGAAGTTGATTCCAAGAGCTGCAACAATATGGCATTGTTTCTCCTGGAAGCAAAATGGGTTGGTTGAAGTCGCAAGACCAATAGATCTATAGATTGTCGTCAGTAGATCCGATTGTGTCTGCAGAATCAAGTTGTGTTGAATAACTTGTTTTTAAACATTGAGAAGAATCGCCAAGGGATGTATTTGACCTTTTTGACCTAGAAGTGTCTGGCAGCTTATTTATTTGGGGGTGTTAGTGTAAACAGAAGTGGGATAGAATTTTCATAAGCTGTTGATGTGTACTAAGCTTACAATAAAGTGAAATCTTACAACCCAGCAGTGCTGGGTGTAAGTGCCACCACCACCACCTACCTACAGTGAGCATTGAGTACACACAGATCATTGTTGGCATTAAAGTATTAACCATACCATAGCACTGCTGAGTGTAAGTGCCACCACCAGCTACCTGTGAGCCTTGAGTACACACAGTTCATTGTTGGTATTAAAGTATTAACCATAGCAGTGCTGGGTGTAAGTGCCACCAAAACTACCTACCTGTGAGCCTAGAGTACACACAGTTCATTGTTGGTATTAAAGTATTAACCATACCATAGCAGTGATGGGTGTAAGTGCCACCACCACCACCACCTACCTGTGAGCCTTCAGTATACACAGTTCATTTAAAGTACATTGATATCAATGAAGATGGTTGGGTTATTAGGATTAGTATCGTGATAGTGCTAGATTAGTACAGTTCATACTTGGACCCACTACACATCATGATATGCAGGAGTGTATTGCACTGACAGTTCAAACTACATTGATGTTTGAATTGTGTGTTGAATGATGACTTGTTGACTTTTGCTTACAATCCTAACACCTTGTTTTGGAGGATTACAGAATTTCAATACACTCATGTTATTTTAGTGGTACATATCCAGCCTCTGTTCCTTTCAGGCTAAAGTAATCTTGAACATAAACAATTTCATTCTTGGAAATCTGTCTTAGTTCTCCAAAACAACTTATATGTCAAGGCCTGAAATATAACAGCTTTTAAACCTGTACACTTAGCATATGAAAATCTGGATAAATCTCTCATTGTCACACAGTGTGCTATTTATCAGCCTTGTAGAACTTGGACAAGTATTTTCATAGCATTAGCAGGGATCATTGCCACCTGCCTCAACATTGTCACTATAAAGTATAAAAACTGAGAATGTTTCTCATAGAATATGTCAGGCTTTTCTTCTGCTTCTGTTAGATACTCGTTAAAAACCCTTCTCGGGTATCACAACGAGGATGTTGGTGCGCAGCGCAGCAGTGCTGATAATGCGTGGGCAATCTTGTCTTAAACACCCCAAGACTTGGGCTCTCTTCTAATCATCTTCAACTTCTTCTTCTTTGATTATTCTCTCTCTTTTTGTTTTTATCTTCTCTTGCAGGGTGATGGGTCAGGAGATTCTAAGACTGGTTTCGTCACAGTGTATGAGGGACCAGATAAACAGCATAAGGTCACCAGGCTGCAACCCTCCACTTGCTATCAGTTTAGAGTCCAGGCAGCCAATAGCCTTGGAGCCAGGTGAGATGAGATAGAAAGTTACTTATTACATCATGGTACTCTTTGTTCTCTAAAAACCATGGAATGGAAGAATCCTCTATAGTTGGCTTGAATTTTGAAAATTTTGAAAACCTTTTTATAGATAATTCTAAATTGAGAGTGCATACTGCATGGCTGTCAAACTGGGATGCGCAGGGCGTCTCTACCTTACCTAGGAGATTTATGGTTGGTTTATCGGTCCTCCTTGTCAGTGTAGGATTCGCAACAGCAGGTCAAATAAGGTGAAGAGATGAAAACCATGCTAAGTGTAAGTGATGGACCATGCACATAGTGTTTAGGCTGCAATTTCCATGCATGTCTTATCATTTTAAATGTGGTGTTGGTTGGAAAGCAGTAGTCAAGTTGAACAAATTGAAATTGTAGTCCATGCTCATTGAACCTTTTAATCTTGCTACAGGAAATAAAGTATCATCTCTGAACCAGTTGAAATTGTAGTCCATGCCCATTGAACCTTTTAATCTTGCTACAGGAAATAAAGTATCATCTCTGAACCAGTAGAAATTGTTGTCCATGCTCACTGAACCTTTTAGTATTGATCATTGGACAATGCTAACAACTCAGTCTGAACATTTTTAATGTAAAAACTTTACTGTAATACCTACAGAATAATCAACATATGTATTTTGGTGATGTAACTTTTACCCAGCAAGGTGCAGTGTAGTTGCTTATGTTAGGAAATGATATTTCAGTTTCCATTAGATTCTCTCCATCAATTTATGTAGTTCACACTAGCAATGCTATGAAGTGAGTATATCATTGGCCAAATATCAGTATCTGTCTATTCAATTATTCTGTCTAGTCAATTATTTCAGCCTCTGAAGAAGATCCTGCTAGGATCGAAACGTTAGGCCCTCTTACTTTTACACATTCTCTTACACAGGCTCTTTAGTGGATAAACAGTTTGCTAACAGTTTTGTTTTATTTTGATTTATTTCAATTATTCTTATTAGTGAAATACCCTGATCCTGATGCACAACAATAGGCTACAAAATTGCTCTGAAAGGGTTACAGACATATTCTTCTTCTTATTGATATGAGTTAAGATTGCTTTTACTTATGAATCTCAAGCAACTACACCTATCAGTACTGTTTTCACATCTCGTTCCCTTTCAGTGGCTTCAGTGATGTCTCGAGGATATATACGTCTGGGAGTGTCCCTCCTCCCCAGGATCCACCCACATTGATAGAAAGTACTGCACATAGCTTGAAACTGCAGTGGCAGGCATGTACTGGAGATGTTACAGGGTACCTGCTAGAAATGGAAAAGGTAGGTAGAGTAAGGTCATTTGAATAGAAAACAGTGAAAATTGCTGTTGCCAGATTCCATTATGTGTTTTTGGTTTTAGTTTTTTGTATGGTTGTTTGGTTTTACCTGATTAATTAATAATTGGTATTTGTCAAATAAAAATGTAACAAACATGCACACAAGAGAGAACAGGATTGTTTCCTAAAGTGTAAATTTCTCTGTACTGATAAATTTGATGGATTTGTGATTTATTTACCTTCCTTCCAGGAGTATGGTTTCCAACCTGCTTACAGAGGTGATGAGACGGTCTATACTTGTAAATGTCTTGCCAGAAATGCCGAGTATAGATTTAGGGTAAGTACAATAACCTTAAGTAACTAATCGAATTGTTAAACTTTATGCAAATGAAATTATTCCTTCTTGAAAAGTTGCGTTTTGTTCCTGTGACGTCATAACAATATTGATCAGACAGATTTCATGGACGTCTGTTCAGACTAGAATGAAAAATCATATTTTAGTGACAGCAACCATTATATTTCAATTATCTTGCAGTTATGTGCCTTCAATGATGAGGGGAACGGTCGCAGGAGCAGCATAGTTGCCTTTTGTACCAATCCTGATATCCCGAGGTCGCCCCAGCGACCCTCCCTGAAGGGAAAGATCCATTCCAATTCTTTCAGAGTGACTTGGGGTAAGAATTTGTATATTTGTCTGAGAGAGGGGGAGGGGGGGGGGGGGTATCTCTTAGGTCAGGGTTTGTCAACTTATTTCTATGTCAGGAGAAACATTTGTTGTAGCAAAGGACCAAAAAGAACCCAAATCTCTACCTGACTATATTGAGCAATGTGCAGGATGAATCAGTAGAGTGCCCAGCCTAAGGCCTCTCGGCCCACACACCCCATTTGTTAATGTTTGTGGGACTTTTGGGGGGGGGGGTTGGATTGAACTGCTTTTTTGGTCGGCAGGATTTGTCTATTGGAAATACATGCCTCATGGGCTGTGTGGAATGGTGTGAAAAACTTAGTACAGAATTTAAACGTATTAATGATTTCTACATTGTGGTTCCACTGCATAGTCACAACGTCTCTCAGCATAAAGGATTGTTATGCACAGTTTTGGGCTCCATTCCAAATTGAATATACCTGACAGGATACCTTCAAAATATATAAAGAGTTGAAACATATCATTGGAAGAAATAAGAAGAAAAGACAAACGGTATTACTGCCATCAAATGTGGGAGGCTTTAAACCTGCAATTGTTTCTCAGAATTCAATATTTCTTTTTCAATTTGAGACATCATAGGTCCTCAATTTCATTCTGCTTTGAGCCATCCTTAAGGTATTAGCTACCTTAATGACATGCCTCTATATTTGTTTATGCAAATCCAGATTTATGTTAACTCATATCGCTCTTGAATCTTGACAGCCTACAGGGGGTATCCATGTTCTGGTGAATGAAAGATTGGAATTGGAAATCAAGTTTTGGCCTTTCCAGAGTTGATCTTGTGCTATACTTTCCATAGAAAATGAAACAGAGAATTTTGCTTGTGATCCCAAGAAAAAGAAATATATTAAATCAATGTTTCAGCTGATTTTGATAATTTTGACAATTCCATCAAAAAATAGGATGTGAGAGCTATATTTATGTAGAACGATTTACAAAAGTAACTAGAATTCATTCCTAAAGTATGATATGTGATTTTGTATTGTATCATTTCTTTCATTTATATTGTTAATTTTTCTGTATTGTTCTTTCTTTCTGCAGAGCCCCCAAGAGACACCGGAGGATCAGATATAACATCCTACTTACTGGAGCTTTGTGATGCCTCAGGTAACACCCATTACAGGGAAGAGGAGAGGGGGGCATGTGACCTACAAGTGCCCCTTTTCTTAGTAAAAGTACCCTTTTGTCATTTCTGTAATGGACAAGTGCCCTTTTGTTGCATCATTGAAACTGTTGGAATGTGCCCTTTTAGGCCATCAGCTGAAGGTCGAAATTCGCTTGTTTCGTTCCAGCAACTGCGGGTCTAAAATTTCTCTACAGCATCGAATACATAAATTAACTAAGATTAATGATCCAAAAGTTCTCCATGTACTTTCCTGCAGTTTTTTTGCAATTCCGCTCGAAAGATCGAACTATATTTTTTATTGCGTATGTTAAGAAACCTGCCGTTTTACGTTCAAAAGTTGTGCGCCAGTGAGATATCTGTACCATGTGATATGAATTGTCCAATGAGCCATGAGTTCTGTGTGCAATCTTTGTAGAAAACAACAAACATGGCGGCTCCCACGGGCGCTAGTCAGCCTCCGACACACGGAAATCTACAGTGCTCAGTGCACATTGAATCTGTAAAATTTGAAGCAGTCAAGGCACTGACGAATAAACGATGGACTAAAGTTACTTCCTGCGCTAAAGATTGGCTTAATCTCAGCGGCGGAGACAGTGATATCGCTGTACTACTGATTACTCCATGGCCTACTACGATCAAGCGTGTGTTCAACAGCATAGTATGATGGGGTTCCACGATAAGTGTTACAGGCGGTTCATTGATAGCAAGCACATTGCTGCAAGAAAACGGACAGTTCCAGAGGAGACCCCATATGATTTTAAACGAAGAATTGACGGAAAAGATCGAGGAAACCAAGCAGAAGCTCTGGTGTATTGCCTGTTCAATGTATTATATGTGGGAAAAGAAACAATACATTACTCAGCGTTGCAAACGGGTGCAGGACAAGCTGCAGCAGGCAGAGACTTTCGATGGAGGTAAGCCTAAGCATACTACACGACTCTACTTGTACTTCTGTGGCATAGTTAAAGTGTTAAGAGAAGTTGCATAATGCAAGATCAGTAGCTCTTGAGGGATAGAATCCAAGTCAAAGGGCACAGTGTTGGACCTGAACATAATATAATTAGTGGCATGGTCATCTGATTTGTTTTGTTATAAGGTGGTAGGAACGGAAATTTGTTTCAAATTCTCCATCTGGGGCACTAGCCTAAGTGTTAAATACAGGCTTCATAGTTTTCTTACTGTGGCCCTTTATTTGAATGATAGAGATATTATATTAGTTAGAAAAATAAGTGTAACAAAGGTGCAATAAGGTTAGGTTTGCAAGGTCGTATGGTCAGCCTGTCTAGCTTTACCAAAATGAACAAGTATCTGTCTCCTTTATTATTAGTAACAGATATAATCTACCATTGTATAATTTAAACCATAACATTAAGAGATAATGTACTGTACTGTCAAAAAAAGCCTGTTTTAATTCTTTCTTGCATGACACTGGTTTGCAAAATTTGAATGTGTCTTTGTTTGTCCATAGAAGATGAGCAGATCACATAAAATTGTCTTAGTTCTTATTTGTTCAAACTTACATTTTGATCAACAGAAAATGCAAAACAATTTGCTTTTTTTATTTCATTTTATTAAAGTATTGCTTCGACAAGCAGCAAAGCGGAAAAAAGATGAGCCCAGATTTTATGAATATTAGAGGAAAAGACCGTGTTGCCATTGAAGTGAGGTACCACTCTCTATGTTGAAGCAACTAGATACAATTCTTGACAAGGAAGACATACAGATCTTGAAAGGTAAAGTACTCTCTTCAATGTGTGGTTCATTGAGTGTTCAGGGGTGGATCTAGGACTTTTGGAATATGGGGGTCCTCCCCCAAGGAAAATTAAAAAATTCTCTAAACGCTTTGAGATGCAATATCAGGTTAATCTTTCTATTGAAATTATTAAAGTAATTTGCAACATATTTCTAGCTGAATTGTAATTATATTGGTACCCCATCATAAAATGTGAGACTCAAAAATATCCAATTTCATGGTACAAGGTGTTCTGTTCATCTCCTCCTCAGAGCAGAGTTTACCACCAACAAAAGATGCTCCGATCCAGCATGTTAAGCGCTGCACCAACCAGGCTGCTATTCACAGTAGGGCATTGCAGCAAAGGATTGATGCACTCTTACCAGAGGGACATGGATGAAAACTTGAAAATGATGACCTTATAATCACTTAGATGACGAAGCCACCTGACCCAGATGTTTTGCTTCAGTGTGTCAGCAGTAGCTGTAGAGTCGGCAAATGTCTTAAAGGAAGATGTTCCTGAATGAATGCACAACTACCGTGTACAGACCTATGTAAATATAGAAATTGCAGCAACTTCCAAGAAGATGTTGAGATTGTTGATGCAGGGGAAGATGATTTGGAGGATGAACTGTGATGGTGTTAACTCTTGATATCTTAGTCTGAAATTTTAATCAAGTTTGAAGTTTGTGAAGAGGGTTAACTTTTTCAAAGTCATGTTGTGATTATTTTGTTCCCCAGAGTTTAAAGGAACCAGAAAACATGATCTTATTCATATATTCATTTTAGCTATTAGTAGTTTTACGTAGATTACCCTACCTAACAGACACCTTATGATAAATATCCACATTTTCTTCAAATCACACTTTTTTTGCTGAGAGGGGAGGGGGGAGGAGGGTGTTATGGGCATGCTTTACCTCTTGCATATTCACAACTACATTTACTGATGACGATGACGCAAATACCACATCCTGAAACCAGTCAGAGGTTTATATACTGTTGTTGGGGAACCATCGCCCCTGACCATGTTCCAATATCACGGTTCTTTATTGTTTTGCCGTAACATTTCGTTACCTGTTTTATTCATATTGTTAACACGTTTTGTGCATCTGTTCAAGTTTTGACTGAAGGATATTCAAGTCTTTAGTGACTTTTATTTCATCTAATTATCTTCACCTCTACTACGGAATGGACTTTCCCTTTTCCATACCATATCTGACTTCCATGCAGTGAATTGAAGTGGATCCTGTTATAACTAGTACAACTGTCCTTGGATGAACTTTTAATCACTTATTAATTCCTCGCCGCGCCTTTTGATGAAGAACCTGTATCTTGAATCATCGCAAAGGCCAGCTCTACTACACCATTGAGTGTATCGACCCAGTCTTAATAGATACATTATTTCTTTCTATCTGGGGCTTAAGTTAACTGTCTTCGTTATTCACTTATTTGTACCATTCACCTTTATTATTCATATTATTTGTAGAATATAGAACCATTATTATTCAAAATACCATTCAAAACCTTGTGATCTTTTCTTTTATACGTTAACTCCCTTGGAAACACTTTTTGCAGGAATACGAATTATAAACATGTCGTTTCCGTAACATGGAGAAAGTACCTAGTTTTGCAGAAGACTGTAGAAAGAGTACTAAGGTAACGGATATATACCGACTAACTTTATTTCACATCTACGATATGCCATGATGTCTTAGTGTGCCAACTTATATATTGATTTATACAAAAGAAATAACTCACTGGTCTTGGGGCATTGGCACATCTCACTGTAACTAGGGATTTAGCTACATGTAAAGTAGAGGGGGGGGTTCACATGTGTAAAACAGTTTGGATGGGGAGTGTAACAATTATGGAGAGGAACTTTTCATTATATGTGTATATTTACGCATACATGCACAGAAGAAATGCATTCATAACATAGGGGGAAAATCTAAAAATATTTGATTTATTACAAAGCATTATATCTGAGTTTATTAAAAGTGGTACATTTTTATAATTAAAACCCTTAAGTTATAATGTGCAAAAATTGTATTTCATATTTCAAAGTTGAAAATGTGATTTTTTACCATTTTGGCAAAAATGGAGGGGGGGGGGGAGGGCATAACTTGTAATGCCTGAAAACAACCCTCACTGACCCTTAGACCAGAATCCTCTTCCACCATTCTTGTAACCCTGACCCAACTATTATACAAAAAAAAATATATCAGTCGTAATTAAACATATAAGAAAAGAGTGGTATGTATGCACCACTGTACCAAATCTAACGTTAGCACATGTGTTCCTAATACATAGCATCGTAGCACGTAATGTCTACATAACATACCCAATTTCAAGGGTGCGTTACAAAAATACTGCAGGAAATTTTTTGGAGAACTTTTGATATAATGTTTGTGATGCACTAAACTACCCAAAAATGCATTAAAAGTCTAGACCCGGTGTTGCTGGAACGAAACTGATTTTACAGCCACATTTTGAGCTTCAGCTGATGGCCTATTTTGTTGAAAAGTAAAAAGGAAGTAAGTAATCAAAATGTGCCGTTTTGTTGAAAATCATTCAAATACTGATATTTGTTGAACAGAATTCTCAGAGGGTCTATTTTGTTTGAATGTTTTGAGATGATTTTTAAATCAGGAGGCGAGAGGTATTTGTGAGAACAGATACTGAAGAGGAAGGTAGCTTTCATCATCGACATTTGTTCAAACTTTTTGTCCCTGATTCACACATCAATCTGCTTTACACATTTCCATATTTGAGTACTTAGTGTATCTTAATATTAAAGGCTATTGATACACATTTGACAAAGAGGGGTCATATTGCAAGTTTGTTTTGAAGCCACTTCACTCGGACAAGGATGTATTTGAAATACAGTGGGATGCAAAAATAAATGCAAGCTTTGTTTACAATTTCAGATGGAGTCTATAGAGAAATATACAAAGGTATAGAGAAGGAGCACTTAGCCATTGACCTTCGACCTGGTACCTTATACAAAGTGAGGGTGTCATGCACCAGCAGGGGTGGTACTAGCCCAGTGAGTATTCAAGAAACCAACTTTCCAATGTTTCTGCTAGTGTTTGCATTGGACAGTGTTACTTAACACTTAGAGGGAGATTTATTGGAAGAGGAGGTATGTCGGGGAGGCAGGGTTGCTACCTTATTGCAAGCCTTATTGCAAGTAAGGTTTGTGTAATTTACATAAGACCATAAAATGTGAAGATTCAAAAGGCATTTGTGATATGTGATGTTTATTCAGTGGGTGGGGCTTTGATTTATTAGGACCCAATTTAAAGGAGCCTTTATTCTCAAAGGACCATCTCTACCTAACTTGATGAAATGGCTCCTTTTTTTTCTACAAAAGAAGAATAGAATTGATATATTGATCTGGCGGCAGTTTTAAATTGCTAATAGCCGAAACATTTGATTGATACAACTGCAATCATGCTGTGTGTTGAACTTCACCATCAACTAGGATTGACCAGACTTGACGCCATTGAAGATGTTGATATCATTATTAAACGTTTCATTCTGTTGTTATTTCTCCCTGCACAGTTTTCCGATGTCTGTTCACTCACAACTCTTCCAGTCTGTCCAGGGCAGTGCCCGCCCCCAAGACTGCATGGGAGGCCCAAAGCAGTCACTCTCAGTTTAAGATGGAGTAAGTTGGCAATCAGGAATTTTTCTATAACGATGCAAAGTCCCCTGCAAATGAGTTTGATGCAAAATATTGAGTAAATTTGACTTGATTATCAACTCTCCTTCAATTGTGCATGCAGATCAGGTTTGATATGATCCCCCTTATGCTAGTGATGGTAATGTCCAGAAGTTATATGGGGGGGGGGGGGGGGCTTTGACCCAGTGTATGAAAATTTACAAAACGGGTTAATAAAGAGACACTAAACAGATTGGGTGCATCTAAGGTAATACTGAGCACAGAAGGCAGCCGGTTTATATTAGTACAACAGCAAGAGTACAAGTTAGGTCTCCCTCGGTGTTAGTATGGTTGCAAGGCTCTTAAGCGTGATTATCAAATTTGGCATTGGTACCTTTATTTAATTCTATTTTAAATACCAGCGTACTAGTACAAATCCACAAGTCTAAGTACTTTGAGTGCAGACTTAGTACTACGAGTGCAGACTGGGCACTTTGAGTACATACTGAATACTGCATGTACAGATTTAATATATGACTGCACAGGGGATTGACCCCCCCCAAAAAAAAAAGTGTTGAACAGCCATCAAGGTTTACACAAGAAATTAATGATGAAGTGTTTGACAAAAACAATAGGAGTCACTCACAAGAAAAGACAGTTGTCTATTTATTGGTTTTCATTTTCATTTGTCTAGGCCCTCCTGAATATGATGGTGGGGTTGCAATCTCTGAGTTTGTAGTGGAGATGACAGCAGCTGACCCAGATGGACCTGCCCAGGAAGTGCATCGTGGACCGGCAGACGTGACAGAATGTTGTGTTAACAATTTGCTTCCTGGGAAGGTTTACAGTTTTGCAGTCCAGGCATTCAACAGAGTTGGGGTGAGTGGTAGTCTCAAACCTTTGTAAAGAAATCACAAGGATCAATATGTGGAATCTCTAGGGATGATGGTAATCTCATACACTCAGACGTGAACTTTTTAAGAGGAAAAGCAGATTTTCGCTTGTTGTTTTTTCACCTCCGTGTTTTTTGCCAACATTACCACGGTTTTGTATTTTTCAATGTAATGAGAATTTCAGGACATATATATAGATATATATTCATGAATATAAATATATGCCTGCCAAAACCCAAAAGGAACATTTTCGCTTCAAAAGATGAAGTTTCTAGGTGCAGCCCTCGTATGTAATGCATTTTCCATCAAGTGTATGGTTTAGTTGATATTTGCATGCAGGGCACCAGCCTACCTAGACTAGACAGCTCATTGTACGATCACTAACTCTGCCATACATCTTCTTTTGTTTAAAAGTCAGGCTTATATCTGGAAACAGCATAGAAGTTGGGAATTTGTGGCTTGACCTCTTTTTCGTATAAGTATGGCCTTCAAGTTTTGATGAGATGCATATATGTAGTGACCAAGAACAGGCATCTTACGACAGGGTTTAAACGCATCCCTAGCTATTTACAAATACCGAAATCTCTTTGCAGAATAAATTCATCATTTCGGATTTTCTTCTTTTCTTTCTGATCATTTTCCAGTCTGGTCCATTTTCTGAACCCTTACAAATCACTACAGGCGCTGGGCCTCCTGAAAGGCCTGGCAACCTAACTGCAACGTTCAAATCCCCTACCTCGGCTTGTGTGAGCTGGGAGACGCCTTGCAGCAATGGTGCCGAAGTGACCGAGTATAAGTTAGAGAAAGCCTGGTCTTGTGATGGCCCATATGGTCTGGTAAGGAACCAAACAATATCCTTTCATTTAAAGCACTTGCTTTGCCTTTTTGTAAAATTGTAAATACCATATCCTACTTAAGCCCCATAGCAATCATTTTATTAAAACTTAGGGACTTAAGCAACAAAAAGAATTTCTCTCACAAAGTGAAAGTCCCTGAAGAATGGACTCTGCACTTGGAGTTCACGATCCTGCACAGGCATGCTAGCGAAAAAGTAAAAAATGCCTGACTGTTATGTTAGTGTCGTCATGTGATTCGTTCTGGACCGTCCCAAGTTTTTTAGGGTAGGTTGGAATCATCACTTACAGTCAACAGACCTGTCGTAGTACCTACAACGAAGAAGTTCTGGATATTTTGTGATTTTACCATAGCAACAGAAACTTGACCCACACTGAAGTGAGCGAATCTGTCCCTCAGTGCATTTTTCAGAAAAGTGAACTAGATAAATGATGTAACTTTGCCCAGCTAGGTGAAAAAACCATCATTATGCTTATCGACACACTTGCTAAGGACCAACTACAGTTTTCTATCATCTTCTTGAAGGATGTGTCCTGTGGTTGAGGTTTGCATGGTATCAACAGAGGATGGATGGAAAAACTGGAGTCTTGTTGCAAATAATGACATCTACCCAGAGAAAAGAAAATGAAAATGTTGTTGGCCTGATAAGAAATAATATTAATCGACTAAGAAAGTAATTAACTGTAACGAAAGATGTTGTTTTGTTTTGCTCTGACCTGCAGGCTTACACAGGTCCTTCGACATCATGTGAGCTCCGTTCCTTAAGACCAGCCACCTACTACTACCTCAAGGTACAGGCAATTAACGCAGCTGGTCCAGGCGACTTTAGTGATGTCACTTCCTGTACATCTCCATCCTCATCACCAGAGGTCGTTCCTTCTTTAAGAGTAATTTCTTCCACTTCAGATTCCCTCTTGTTGAAATGGACTGAACCAAATAACTGTGGGGAAGAAATTTTAGCATACAACATTGATATAGGAAAGGACCAGACCATTGTAGTAGAAGGGAACGTCACAGAGTATTGCATAGACCAATTAGAAGCAGATTCAAAGTACAGGTATGTAAAACAAATGATGTTACGGTTGTGGTTCCACTTTCTGTGTCGTAATGCTGCATTTTGCAGCAAATCATCCGTTTGCTCCATTCTGGCCAGAGAATGTGATACTTCTCAATCAAAGCAAGACATCCATGTGGTTACACTTATTCAATCTGGAAAACAATATTGTTACAAGTTGCATTTTATAATGAGACATTTCTTACCTTGGTTGCTTTTAATAGTAGCTTGAATCACATGCAAATAGCGGATCTGAAATCTAGAAAAATCTTGACTCTTACTTAACTATTTGAAATGAAAATGAAAAGTCAAGATGGTGACGTACGTTGTTACAGGATCTTGATATCAAAAAGGATACAAAAATGTTTGGGACAAGCCGAATGCAACATGCACCTTCAAGACTTTTAGCATGTTTGTATCCTGAACAAATCTTCCCTGTCTCTGATGAAGTAAAACATCTAAAAAATTCAAGAAAGGGAATAGTTACTCCATCTGCTGACAAAATGTGATAATTCTTTGAAAGACAAATTATTAAAGGCTGCTGTAGTAAAAACCCTATCTCTTTACGGTTTCCGTTAGTTTGTAAATGTTTTTTGTTCCAAAGACATTTGAAGTTGCCCGCAGAAATTGATGGTTAAAATGTTCCTTAGTAGTCATTGTATATAAGGTCTATAATATCCATCAAATGGGCACATTTTTGAAATTTCACAGTAAATTGCTTGAATTTTATTTTTGGTTTTTGTACTTAAAAATATGCATTTGTTTTATATAATTGCTAACTTTTGCAATACAGGAGACATAGCTTCCTGAGCCAAAGAAATCTCTTTCTCCTTTGAAAATTTGCTTTACAGTTTTATAGTTTGTCCTCATATTCAAATTTTGAGAAGGAAAGAACAACTCATTTGATCAGAATATGATTAAACCTAAGCTCATTCCTTTTCTCTGTAGGATACGTATCCAAGCTGTAAATAGCAAAGGTGCTGGTCCATACAGTGCCACTCTGAAAGCTGTTACGCAAGCTCTACCCCCTCCCCCGCCAAGGTTGGAATGCAACATCTACGGCCACCAGAGCCTGAAACTCAAGTGGGTGGACGTATCTAAAGTAGTCAGCACAGAAGGAAAGTCTCTCAATTACTGCCTCGAGATGGAAGATAGGAAAGGAAAGTAAGTCATGTATCATCAGCAACAAAATTAAATTTGTAGAAAAATTGGAAAAAAAATTATCTATTGAAATTGGTACCTCTTCGTCGTCTACGATATTGCAGCATATCCTTGAACATTACTTGGAAAGTAAAGTTATCAAAGACACTAAAATATTGCATCATTGTTGAATTTAACTTGATTGTGTGCTCATCTGTGTGGGGTCATGTTTATGCATGAGGTCATGCCAGGTCGGTCATGAAGTGACCACCATCACTGGTGAGATTTGCGACCTTTCCCTGATGTTGTGCCTTTGTTGTTTTTCCTCTCACAGATATTCCATAGTGTACTCTGGAGTCAACACCAGCCATAAGGTCTCCCGTTTGAGCGAGAATACAATTTATAAATTCCGAATCTGTGCCAGCAACGAGGCGGGGAACGGTCCCTACTCGGAGGAATATTCTTTTAGCACCCTCAAGGCACCCCCTGCAGCCATGAAAGGTATCATTTTAGGAACTATTCTCATATGATCCATTTTGTCATTCAAACTTGCTTTGTTTCCAAGGAAAATCTTTTTCCAAAATCTTTATATCTAAGATTCTTAACTTGGCGGGGGGTGTTTATATTTTGGTCTACACCCCCCCGCCCCCACCACCTCCCACTCTTGAATTCGAGTGTATGCCACTTTCTCTGCCGCACCCCACCGGCTCACCTTTCATGAGTCTGCTTTTTCGTCACACTATATATATGACAGCTGTCTTTTTTATGACTGAGCGCTGTTTCTTTCTCTCCACCCAGCTCCAACTGTGAGTGAGACTTCAGAGAGGTCCGTCCACTTGACTTGGGCATTCTTACCCCAATTACAGGAGGACAAAATGGTGTACCAGTGTCAGTGTCTCAAAGGAAGGGAAAACGACAACAAAGAAATCGTGAGTGCATACCTCCATTGCAGTGTGGAACCTAGTCATAAAGACTATATGTGTTTTCTAAGAATAACTTTGAAAGTTATGGCCTTTATGAACTAGTGATGAGTTCGCATTGGCCGATGAATTGCATCAGTTTCACCAAGCTTCTGGCTGTTAACTAATCAAACTAATACATGATTAAGTGTGCCTTGATGTTAATTAACTGTACTCTTTAATTGATCACAGATTTACAGAGGAGAAGGCTCGACCTGCGATTACCAGCCATTAGAACCAAATTGTGAGTATGGGTTCCGTGTTTGCGCCATACGGATTCCTGCCGATGACAGTCCAGAGCTGGTTGGGGTCTACTCTCCCTGGGAGATGTATCAGACCTCTAGCAACAGGAGCGATGAGGAAGTGACTGAGAGTGAAAGTGAAGGAAGGTCCTTGGTAGGAGGCAGACAGGAGTGGAAACCACTGGGTGACCAGCAGGTGGCCGCTATCATCATGTTAATGTTTATAGTGGGTGCAATCATCATTGCCATCATACTTCAGAACCTGGTCAGTTAGTAGGCTACACCATTGGTGTCAGTGGTGGTAACAACCATCGGTGTCAGCAGTGGTAACAACCATCGGTGTCAGCAGTGGTAACAACCATCGGTGTCAGCAGTGGTAACAACCATCGGTGTCAGCAGTGGTGGCAATGATTGGTGTCTCAGTCAGCAGCTTTTGCTACTATTTGGCTTGTGAATTTTTGTGACAATGTTCTTGCATCAGACCAGTTACATTACATAATGGAATTAGATACCTGTCTTCTGTAGGGTGGGGAGCTACACAAAGGTTTATCAGTCTCAGTTTTTAGTTTTAATAGTTTTTTTTAAAGTCTTGTCTCTGATATCTGATTGGTTTAATGCAATCCGTGGTAGACCAGGGATAAGTTTAACTTCGAGCTGATGTGTCCGGTCTGGTGCGAGGTCTAGGGTTGAATCCATTATTAGAAAGGGTTAAATTATTTAGTCTTAGCTAATACCCAGCAAGTGGTATGAGTCATGTTGACATTCCAAGGTTTTTACAGGACAACTCTTATTTGTTGGGCAAGTGAATACTACAGTGAATTCTAGCTTGTACTTAAAACAACCAAAATCACACCGTTCGTAGATGAATTATAGATATTTCAGGGCATTGGATACTGGTAAAGTCCTCGTAATGTGTGTGTGTAATCAATTTTTGTCCCCTGAAAAACTAAACTTATTGAGGGTGGGTGTAAAAGAAATGTGTCAATAGATATGACATCACTGCATTGTACTTACAAAGAAATTGTCTCACAAGGATGTCCAAGAGACAAAAGAGTTAAAATCACAGACAATGCATAATTAGGTAAATATAACTTCATGAATTACCCTCATCATCATCCATGGTGGCTCTTGACTGGCACGGGAAGAAAAGGATAAAAAGAAGAATATTTACAGAGATGACTGTCCGTCTGATAAATATCCACTTTTGCCAAAATGCCCAAAGAAATATGTGTTTTTTTTTTGGCCTTGTCACTCACTCGATTTATCGGAGTAAAGTTTAACATGTACAGTCTGTATACCTATGCCATGTAGTCAGTATTTTCATTTTAAAGTAGAAGGTCGGTCTTGTGATATATAAAGTAAAAAAATACTAGAGAAAAGTCTTAAAAAAAAAAAAGCTAAAAACTAAGTGCCTCGTCTTGTACAGTGCAAATGCTTATGCTGCTATAAAACCAAAACAGTAATTCATTGTACATGCGACCCATTTTCTTCTGACAATGATGTCATTCTGCCCTGCGAGCATCAGTTAATGTTTTGATTCAGGAAACTGAACGTTTCAAATTACAGAGAAACAAGAAGCCAAAATATGCTAGAAAAGCCAAAATGGTCAGGGGTTCAGAGTTACAAGATTGCATTTATCCATTCATTCTTAGGTGATTTTTTGATTCCTCGTACGTTAAAAAAATTAATTGATATGTTACCCTGACGTAAATCCTCCTCGGTCCTATGGAAATGCCTCAGGTGTCATCATTATCTTGAATGTAAAGTGTTAAACAGCCCGATTCATTTGAAGTCTGAGCTAATAGCTAAGAAAAATGATGTCAGATACAATGGCCTTTAGTTCTTCAGAACACATTGGAAGACAGATATGTTGCCCAGCTTCATACAAGAAGTCTGTTGGTCCAAAGGACTATAATCACTGATTTATAACAAATGAAAGCAACGGTTGATGATGGAATTAATTGTTGACATTTTGCTGCTGCAAAAGACCATACCTACCCACAGATAATGAGGTTGTGAATACTTCAGTATAATTCATGGTATTTATATCTATGTTGTCCAAAATTGCCAGATATTTTTGTCTGTTTTTGGACTTTCCTGTCTCTTTTATACATCCAGAGTTTAGTCGGTTTGGCAGGGCTGAGTCGCTTTATGATAAATTATGTCATTTGTTGAAATCCATATAAATGTGAAATACAACTATGTGAACAGAGGCAAAGAAAGTAGAAAAGAGAATTACATTACATGTTAGTAAATAAAAATTAAATTTAATGGCTCTTTATGCTGCCATGAAGTAGTAAAATTTAAACATTAGCAAAAATTTAAATTAAGATTTGATTGTATGATAAATAGAAAATCAGCTTTAAAAATTAAATAGTATAAATAGTGTTAATAAACTTAATAAAGACAATTAAATCTTTTGACCCAAAGTTTTGATTTCATGACTTTGGGTGATTATAAGTATTTCACTGACCATAACAGTCAGAAGTTTTTTTTTTCTTTGTCTATAAAGTGTGAGATGCCTGAGCAAACTTTGCTTAAATGGTTTAATTGCTGCCATGATAAACACACCAATCCATACCTAGCGATTGGTCGATATTTGTGGAGCTAATGTTGACTCTTGTCAGAATCTCCCAGATAGGTACTGCCAGGACACAGGTGTTACTGATATTAAGTTATTCATTTTTCAGGAGGGGTTCGGGAGGGGGAAGGGGGTTGGTGTTCTCATTGAGTGTTTCATTATTCAGGAGGGGGTCGGGAGGGGGGTGAGGTTGGTGTTCCCATTGAGTGATTCATTATTCAGAAGGGGGATGGGGGGAGGGGAGCTGACATCAGCAATAACTTCTTTCAGTCTTACAGGAATTTTAAAATATTAGCTGGAAGTTTAAGCAAACTAGTAAACCTTAGGAACATGTATGCAACTCCTAAGAATCATATGGAAGTGTGGTTGAGGGATCACAGATCACTTGGGCATACACATCCAGGGGCATTCAAATCGGGGGGCTTCTCTTGAGTGGCGTTGAATTTATCTACGATGACATACTACAATGTGTAGACACTGTCAAGAATTCCTTGATAACGGTGACAGATCCACTTGTGTCTTGGGTCAAGTTAGGGATTGCTTTTACACCATTGGGCCTCTTTGTTATGTAGGCGATCTAAAAGTAAGCTAACAGATTATCTCCGATAACTGCTCTTCAGCAAGTAACATGCAGGATTCCCATGTTCTTTACATGTTTTTAAGTCAAATTAAACAAATATATTTAACAACTCAAATATTTTTTAAAAAAGTGTGTGACAAATGGATGATGACATTTTCATTAATTGATAACGACAAATTCCTTTTATTGTTTCGAGTACTCCTTTTTAAGTTAAAATCCCATCTTTGGTTCTCTTCCTTTTACTTTGTTGAAAGTTTTGTATAGAATTCTTTAAGTAGAGTACAGGCCACTCAGTTCAGTATTTAAGATTATTGAAAATTTAATTTTTGTTTTACCAGTTCAAGATATATTTGACAATTTTGTTTAGTAGGTCCATTTCAGCAGACTTCGGTTTCAATATAACGCTTGTTAGCAAGCAAGAAGGTAATAATTAAAAAAATATATATAAGAATATAAAAATGTGGGATATCAAGCTTCCTGTACCAGTACATAATAGCTTCCTTACTTAAAAACAATATCCAGGAACCATATTTGTTCAATTGTGCCATAAAGTTTAAGCTGACATCCACCTTGCGACCTTTGAATAACACAAAACAGAATGTAATAGTGATATTTATTCCGAGCTAACACAAAAACTATTGTACAAAAAGATTGCCGAGTGGAACGTTTAATAAAACTTAAAGAACTGAAAGCACATGAATCATTTGGCAGACGGATAATGAAAGAATACAATTATCAACATCTTGAACACATCCCTGTCCCTCTTCCCTGTCCCCCAACTCCCCCCCCCCCCTGCTCCACCAATGGTTATCTCCCTACAATTTGCTGTCCATAATTGAAATTGTTAATATCAGCAAGAATCAGTTTTGTCTTAAAAGAAATTAAATGATTGATTGGTTAGATTACCTAGAGGACATATATATTTATAAAACTGCTATTTTACTACAAGGTCTCAATTTTCCTATTATTTTGAAAAGATTATATTTATTACCGACCTGTACAAACTTATTCATTTTTTTGTCTGTATTATAGGTTTCTCTTTTATTCCTCTCTTATTTTTGTTTTCCCTCTCTTAATTGTTTTTCTTCTGTTTTTGTTGAATTTGATTAAAGGGGGGAAAATAGAAAAGTTAAGGATTAATATATATTTAAATAGTACTCTCTTTTTTCTTTTTTGTGTGGTTCTTAACTGCTTCTATCCCTTACACTTCATATCCAAAAGCGTATTTATTGAATATTTAATACTATAACCAAATTATTATTTGTTTTGTTATTTTCTTGTTTCTTGAAATCATTTGTTATTATCAAAGACCTTTGGGTTGTTGCCATCATTTTATCAGACCTCCTTTCTTTGACCACTGACAACTCACTCCGAATAAATGTCACATTCCTAACGAGGACAACTGGATTGTTAGGCAAGGAGCAGCTGTGGTAAACCTAGTATGTTTTACAGCATTCAACTTTTTGAATGTTTCCTTATGATATGAAACACTATATAAAGAAAAAAGGGGTGATTCATTGAAGGACTATATTCACTCAAATTTAATTTTATCCAGAAATTTGTGCATTTCTTGAATTTCTGATATTCGTTCTTGTTTGCAGTAACCATAGATAACGAACTGCAACACTTGTGACACTTAAATGTGTAACACTAGGTTCAAGGTTGAACATAGAGGGAATGTGTTAGGCAAGATATATTGTTGGGAGTTGGCAATGTCAATAAAGATTTCTTGCAAGTTCAACAGTAGCTGTTTTTAATCATTCTGAAAAAATAATTCTTTGCTAATGTGAGCCGATATGTCAATATTGCATATAGGCCAAAAGATCACAATTTCTTGTATATTCTATGGGCATTGATAGCTTAGCAGTTTTCGGAAGGATTTAATTTACGTCAAAACTAATGAATCAAATGCTAACAATATTGCTACTAAAAATCCAAAGAGTTCATGGCTGTTATTTGGCTATAAGTAACAATATTCATGCATGTGAATATGATACTTTACTGAATTTTGACACATTCGTCCAGCTTGTCTCAGTGTCATAAGTACACAATATGAGTACTCTCTCTCAAAAATGGGTGCTCACTTAATGTGCAGAAATTCTGGTATAATATTCTTCTTATATTTGGCAACGTCCAAGGCAATTAAAATGAAAAAATGAAATGTTCCTTTTGAAAATAAAATTTATTTAAACTTAAACAGAGGTTAACCTTCCTCAAAAATATCAGCTTTTAATTATAGATTGCTGTTTTTATCTTTTTTGAAAGAAAGTTCATTCTATCCAGTGCTTTGTAAGGAAGATAGGTAGTATGTAGTAAGGTAACGCCTAAGTAAGGTGTATAAATTTACTTTGTACAGGAAGAAAGTAATAAACTCAACTCAATTTCTTCAATAGGTTGGTATAATTTGTGTACTACAGTGAAGCCTGAATTGATAAAGAATTTTCGGTGTAGAAATAATGGAATGTAAATCATTGGACCAAACCTCCTTACACACACATATATATATATACGTGGACATATATTTAACACTAGGTTCAGTTATGACACTAGGATAACATGTTAGGCTACCATGTCGTCTTGATGTATGATTGCTCTTCGAATTTTATTAAAGGAATGCAACTCAAACGTAATATAACATAATTATTTTGCCGTCAGGGGTTGGATAACCACTTTTCGACCACGAAGAAGGAAATATTATAGATAACGCTATATGTTACTGTCCTAGCTTTTCATATCCTCTATTAAGCATTCTCTTTCTTTTTTTTCTTTCTACAGTATAAGTGTGTGCTGCTCTTAAATGTTTTTTTTTTCTTTTAATGGGATAGCAGACGATGTGAAAGTTAGATACAACTCTTGCTGCCTTTTTCTTGTTTTTGTCTAGACATTTATCCATTTTTTTTTTCATTTCTTTAAATTTCTTTTCTTGTCTCTCTTCTGTGAAAATTTATTTAATTCATATATCACTATATTTTTGGATAAACTGAACAAACCAATATGCTCGCTTTTAAATTTGCCTATTATTTTCTTCAGATGTATTCATGAAAACTGAATGTAGAGAGCGACAGTGTGAATACTAATGACTGATCAAAATTTCTTCATTGTTCTCCACATTTGTGGGAACACATTAATTTTAAGAAAATGGTTTAAAAATAATATCAGTGATGTACAAAATTGTAGTATTTTTGGTGGATTCGAAACTCATGACTGTTTCACAAATTGAGGCTTATGGATTTAGTATATCGAGTCATGAGAGATTTAGTAGTTGTGGCCTTCTTGTGTCGTTTCTAACAGTGAAAACTAAACATTCTTCCTTTTCGTTCTTTCTCTGTCCAAGGATTTAATAAGCGTAACTCGCTGGGGGAAAACTTTGTCATCTTTTTAGGTACAGTAAAGTGATGATGTCTCTGGGTATAAGCGCTGTTATATATTTCATTTTCCAGGACATATGGCAAAGATCGCTTATTCTTAATTAAAAATGGTGAGAACCATTGTGGACATTATTTTCTTCTGTGATCGATGTTTCAAGTGGCATAGAGAACTTTTTGTGCCAAAGGATTTAAATAATAATAGGAGTAGAATACATCTCTTGAATATTTAATTGAGAAAATTTAAAAAAAAATACATCTGGGCATAGTGCTAAATTATAATACGTCTCTTTTGTTATTTCTTTCTTTCGTTTGTATTTATTTATTTCATTTATTTAACATTAAAGGGTAAACAAGGCTAGCATAAAGCTAATCTCCCCCGAGGCACTGAAACGCAAAATTAGAATAAAAATAAAATAAGAACAATAAGAATAGAAACGTGAATAATAAGGTTGAAATGGGGAAAATACATTCAAATTAAAGCATATATCACATGCACCTAACGCTATTGAAGTTTACATGATGATTATTTCAGACCTACATTCAATAATATAAACATAACTTTTCGCCCAAATTTGACAGTTTTGTAAGGCGGTTTTCAAGTTTTGGCCAAAATCACGACCTTTTCGATTCTTCCCAAAATCATGCGTAGGAATTAGAGCGTCATTCTGATTATATAGCTGCGATAATATTGTTACTATTCGTCTCAATATAAGAGAAAAATGATATTTAATCATAATTTTTCATTGTAATGAAAGCATGTTCACACATTCCTTATCCGGCTTTAAGCTTTATAGAATACGACCTTAAATTGAGAATAACCGCAATTTGGGCTTCAGGAGTTCATAAAGAGTAATCCCGATCAAATTTCAGAAATTTCAATTTTTAGCCCAAATTTGACAATTTTGTAAGGCTATACCCTTATGGTTTTTTCAATTTTTGGCCAAAATCACGACCTTTTCGATTCTTCCCAAAATCATGTGTAGGAATTAGAGCGTCATTCTGATTATATAGCTGCGATAATATCGTTACTATTCGTCTCAATATAAGAGAAAAATGATATTTAATCATAATTTTTCATTGTAATGAAAGCATGTTCACACATTCCTTATCCGGCTTTAAGCTTTATAGAATACGACCTTAAATTGAGAATAACCGCAATTTGGGCGTCAGCAGTTCATAAAGAGTAATCCCGATCAAATTTCAGAAATTTCATTTTTAGCCCAAATTTGACAATTTTGTAAGGCTATACCCTTATGGTTTTTTCAATTTTTGGCCAAAATCACGACCTTTTCGATTCTTCCCAAAATCATGCGTAGGAATTAGAGCGTCATTCTGATTATATAGCTGCGATAATATCGTTACTATTCGTCTCAATATAAGAGAAAAATGATATTTAATCATAATTTTTCATTGTAATGAAAGCATGTTCACACATTCCTTATCCGGCTTTAAGCTTTATAGAATACGACCTTAAATTGAGAATAACCGCAATTTGGGCGTCAGCAGTTCATAAAGAGTAATCCCGATCAAATTTCAGAAATTTCATTTTTAGCCCAAATTTGACAATTTTGTAAGGCTATACCCTTATGGTTTTTTCAATTTTTGGCCAAAATCACGACCTTTTCGATTCTTCCCAAAATCATGCGTAGGAATTAGAGCGTCATTCTGATTATATAGCTGCGATAATATCGTTACTATTCGTCTCAATATAAGAGAAAAATGATATTTAATCATAATTTTTCATTGTAATGAAAGCATGTTCACACATTCCTTATCCGGCTTTAAGCTTTATAGAATACGACCTTAAACTGAGAATAACCGCAATTTGGGCTTCAGGAGTTCATAAAGAGTAATCCCGATCAAATTTCAGAAATTTCAATTTTTAGCCCAAATTTGACAATTTTGTAAGGCTATACCCTTATGGTTTTTTCAATTTTTGGCCAAAATCACGACCTTTTCGATTCTTCCCAAAATCATGCGTAGGAATTAGAGCGTCATTCTGATTATATAGCTGCGATAATATCGTTACTATTCGTCTCAATATAAGAGAAAAATGATATTTAATCATAATTTTTCATTGTAATGAAAGCATGTTCACACATTCCTTATCCGGCTTTAAGCTTTATAGAATACGACCTTAAACTGAGAATAACCGCAATTTGGGCTTCAGGAGTTCATAAAGAGTAATCCCGATCAAATTTCAGAAATTTCAATTTTTAGCCCAAATTTGACAATTTTGTAAGGCTATACCCTTATGGTTTTTTCAATTTTTGGCCAAAATCACGACCTTTTCGATTCTTCCCAAAATCATGCGTAGGAATTAGAGCGTCATTCTGATTATATAGCTGCGATAATATCGTTACTATTCGTCTCAATATAAGAGAAAAATGATATTTAATCATAATTTTTCATTGTAATGAAAGCATGTTCACACATTCCTTATCCGGCTTTAAAGCTTTATAGAATACGACCTTAAATTGAGAATAACCGCAATTTGGGCGTCAGCAGTTCATAAAGAGTAATCCCGATCAAATTTCAGAAATTTCATTTTTAGCCCAAATTTGACAATTTTGTAAGGCTATACCCTTATGGTTTTTTCAATTTTTGGCCAAAATCACGACCTTTTCGATTCTTCCCAAAATCATGCGTAGGAATTAGAGCGTCATTCTGATTATATAGCTGCGATAATATCGTTACTATTCGTCTCAATATAAGAGAAAAATGATATTTAATCATAATTTTTCATTGTAATGAAAGCATGTTCACACATTCCTTATCCGGCTTTAAAGCTTTATAGAATACGACCTTAAATTGAGAATAACCGCAATTTGGGCGTCAGCAGTTCATAAAGAGTAATCCCGATCAAATTTCAGAAATTTCATTTTTAGCCCAAATTTGACAATTTTGTAAGGCTATACCCTTATGGTTTTTTCAATTTTTGGCCAAAATCACGACCTTTTCGATTCTTCCCAAAATCATGCGTAGGAATTAGAGCGTCATTCTGATTATATAGCTGCGATAATATCGTTACTATTCGTCTCAATATAAGAGAAAAATGATATTTAATCATAATTTTTCATTGTAATGAAAGCATGTTCACACATTCCTTATCCGGCTTTAAAGCTTTATAGAATACGACCTTAAATTGAGAATAACCGCAATTTGGGCGTCAGCAGTTCATAAAGAGTAATCCCGATCAAATTTCAGAAATTTCATTTTTAGCCCAAATTTGACAATTTTGTAAGGCTATACCCTTATGGTTTTTTCAATTTTTGGCCAAAATCACGACCTTTTCGATTCTTCCCAAAATCATGCGTAGGAATTAGAGCGTCATTCTGATTATATAGCTGCGATAATATCGTTACTATTCGTCTCAATATAAGAGAAAAATGATATTTAATCATAATTTTTCATTGTAATGAAAGCATGTTCACACATTCCTTATCCGGCTTTAAGCTTTATAGAATACGACCTTAAACTGAGAATAACCGCAATTTGGGCTTCAGGAGTTCATAAAGAGTAATCCCGATCAAATTTCAGAAATTTCAATTTTTAGCCCAAATTTGACAATTTTGTAAGGCTATACCCTTATGGTTTTTTCAATTTTTGGCCAAAATCACGACCTTTTCGATTCTTCCCAAAATCATGCGTAGGAATTAGAGCGTCATTCTGATTATATAGCTGCGATAATATCGTTACTATTCGTCTCAATATAAGAGAAAAATGATATTTAATCATAATTTTTCATTGTAATGAAAGCATGTTCACACATTCCTTATCCGGCTTTAAAGCTTTATAGAATACGACCTTAAATTGAGAATAACCGCAATTTGGGCGTCAGCAGTTCATAAAGAGTAATCCCGATCAAATTTCAGAAATTTCATTTTTAGCCCAAATTTGACAATTTTGTAAGGCTATACCCTTATGGTTTTTTCAATTTTTGGCCAAAATCACGACCTTTTCGATTCTTCCCAAAATCATGCGTAGGAATTAGAGCGTCATTCTGATTATATAGCTGCGATAATATCGTTACTATTCGTCTCAATATAAGAGAAAAATGATATTTAATCATAATTTTTCATTGTAATGAAAGCATGTTCACACATTCCTTATCCGGCTTTAAAGCTTTATAGAATACGACCTTAAATTGAGAATAACCGCAATTTGGGCGTCAGCAGTTCATAAAGAGTAATCCCGATCAAATTTCAGAAATTTCATTTTTAGCCCAAATTTGACAATTTTGTAAGGCTATACCCTTATGGTTTTTTCAATTTTTGGCCAAAATCACGACCTTTTCGATTCTTCCCAAAATCATGCGTAGGAATTAGAGCGTCATTCTGATTATATAGCTGCGATAATATCGTTACTATTCGTCTCAATATAAGAGAAAAATGATATTTAATCATAATTTTTCATTGTAATGAAAGCATGTTCACACATTCCTTATCCGGCTTTAAGCTTTATAGAATACGACCTTAAACTGAGAATAACCGCAATTTGGGCTTCAGGAGTTCATAAAGAGTAATCCCGATCAAATTTCAGAAATTTCAATTTTTAGCCCAAATTTGACAATTTTGTAAGGCTATACCCTTATGGTTTTTTCAATTTTTGGCCAAAATCACGACCTTTTCGATTCTTCCCAAAATCATGCGTAGGAATTAGAGCGTCATTCTGATTATATAGCTGCGATAATATCGTTACTATTCGTCTCAATATAAGAGAAAAATGATATTTAATCATAATTTTTCATTGTAATGAAAGCATGTTCACACATTCCTTATCCGGCTTTAAAGCTTTATAGAATACGACCTTAAATTGAGAATAACCGCAATTTGGGCGTCAGCAGTTCATAAAGAGTAATCCCGATCAAATTTCAGAAATTTCATTTTTAGCCCAAATTTGACAATTTTGTAAGGCTATACCCTTATGGTTTTTTCAATTTTTGGCCAAAATCACGACCTTTTCGATTCTTCCCAAAATCATGCGTAGGAATTAGAGCGTCATTCTGATTATATAGCTGCGATAATATCGTTACTATTCGTCTCAATATAAGAGAAAAATGATATTTAATCATAATTTTTCATTGTAATGAAAGCATGTTCACACATTCCTTATCCGGCTTTAAAGCTTTATAGAATACGACCTTAAATTGAGAATAACCGCAATTTGGGCGTCAGCAGTTCATAAAGAGTAATCCCGATCAAATTTCAGAAATTTCATTTTTAGCCCAAATTTGACAATTTTGTAAGGCTATACCCTTATGGTTTTTTCAATTTTTGGCCAAAATCACGACCTTTTCGATTCTTCCCAAAATCATGCGTAGGAATTAGAGCGTCATTCTGATTATATAGCTGCGATAATATCGTTACTATTCGTCTCAATATAAGAGAAAAATGATATTTAATCATAATTTTTCATTGTAATGAAAGCATGTTCACACATTCCTTATCCGGCTTTAAAGCTTTATAGAATACGACCTTAAATTGAGAATAACCGCAATTTGGGCGTCAGCAGTTCATAAAGAGTAATCCCGATCAAATTTCAGAAATTTCATTTTTAGCCCAAATTTGACAATTTTGTAAGGCTATACCCTTATGGTTTTTTCAATTTTTGGCCAAAATCACGACCTTTTCGATTCTTCCCAAAATCATGCGTAGGAATTAGAGCGTCATTCTGATTATATAGCTGCGATAATATCGTTACTATTCGTCTCAATATAAGAGAAAAATGATATTTAATCATAATTTTTCATTGTAATGAAAGCATGTTCACACATTCCTTATCCGGCTTTAAAGCTTTATAGAATACGACCTTAAATTGAGAATAACCGCAATTTGGGCGTCAGCAGTTCATAAAGAGTAATCCCGATCAAATTTCAGAAATTTCATTTTTAGCCCAAATTTGACAATTTTGTAAGGCTATACCCTTATGGTTTTTTCAATTTTTGGCCAAAATCACGACCTTTTCGATTCTTCCCAAAATCATGCGTAGGAATTAGAGCGTCATTCTGATTATATAGCTGCGATAATATCGTTACTATTCGTCTCAATATAAGAGAAAAATGATATTTAATCATAATTTTTCATTGTAATGAAAGCATGTTCACACATTCCTTATCCGGCTTTAAGCTTTAAAGAATACGACCTTAAATTGAGAATAACCGCAATTTGGGCTTCAGGAGTTCATAAAGAGTAATCCCGATCAAATTTCAGAAATTTCAATTTTTAGCCCAAATTTGACAATTTTGTAAGGTTATACCCTTATGGTTTTTTCAATTTTAGGCCAAAATCACGACCTTTTCGATTCTTCCCAAAATCATGCGTAGGAATTAGAGCGTCATTCTGATTATATAGCTGCGATAATATCGTTACTATTCGTCTCAATATAAGAGAAAAATGATATTTAATCATAATTTTTCATTGTAATGAAAGCATGTTCACACATTCCTTATCCGGCTTTAAGCTTTAAAGAATACGACCTTAAATTGAAAATAACCGCAATTTGGGCGTCAGGAGTTCATAAAGAGTAATCCCGATCAAATTTCAGAAATTTCATTTTTAGCCCAAATTTGACAATTTTGTAAGGCTATACCCTTATGGTTTTTTCAATTTTTGGCCAAAATCACGACCTTTTCGATTCTTCCCAAAATCATGCGTAGGAATTAGAGCGTCATTCTGATTATATAGCTGCGATAATATCGTTACTATTCGTCTCAATATAAGAGAAAAATGATATTTAATCATAATTTTTCATTGTAATGAAAGCATGTTCACACATTCCTTATCCGGCTTTAAGCTTTAAAGAATACGACCTTAAATTGAAAATAACCGCAATTTGGGCGTCAGGAGTTCATAAAGAGTAATCCCGATCAAATTTCAGAAATTTCATTTTTAGCCCAAATTTGACAATTTTGTAAGGCTATACCCTTATGGTTTTTTCAATTTTTGGCCAAAATCACGACCTTTTCGATTCTTCCCAAAATCATGCGTAGGAATTAGAGCGTCATTCTGATTATATAGCTGCGATAATATCGTTACTATTCGTCTCAATATAAGAGAAAAATGATATTTAATCATAATTTTTCATTGTAATGAAAGCATGTTCACACATTCCTTATCCGGCTTTAAGCTTTAAAGAATACGACCTTAAATTGAGAAAAACCGCAATTTGGGCGTCAGGAGTTCATAAAGAGTAATCCCGATCAAATTTCAGAAATTTCAATTTTTAGCCCAAATTTGACAATTTTGTAAGGCTATACCCTTATGGTTTTTTCAATTTTTGGCCAAAATCACGACCTTTTCGATTCTTCCCAAAATCATGCGTAGGAATTAGAGCGTCATTCTGATTATATAGCTGCGATAATATCGTTACTATTCGTCTCAATATAAGAGAAAAATGATATTTAATCATAACTTTTTATTGTAATGAAAGCATGTTCACACATTCCTTATCCGGCTTTAAGCTTTATAGAATACAACGTTAAATTGAGAATAACCGCAATTTGGGCTTCAGGAGTTCATAAAGAGTAATCCCGATCAAATTTCAGAAATTTCAATTTTTAGCCCAAATTTGACAATTTTGTAAGGCTATACCCTTATGGTTTTTTCAATTTTAGGCCAAAATCACGACCTATTCGATTCTTCCCAAAATCATGCGTAGGAATTAGAGCGTCAATCTGATTATATAGCTGCGATAATATCGTTACTATTCGTCTCAATATAAGAGAAAAATGATATTTAATCATAATTTTTCATTGTAATGAAAGCATGTTCACACATTCCTTATCCGGCTTTAAAGCTTTATAGAATACGACCTTAAATTGAGAATAACCGCAATTTGGGCGTCAGCAGTTCATAAAGAGTAATCCCGATCAAATTTCAGAAATTTCATTTTTAGCCCAAATTTGACAATTTTGTAAGGCTATACCCTTATGGTTTTTTCAATTTTTGGCCAAAATCACGACCTTTTCGATTCTTCCCAAAATCATGCGTAGGAATTAGAGCGTCATTCTGATTATATAGCTGCGATAATATCGTTACTATTCGTCTCAATATAAGAGAAAAATGATATTTAATCATAATTTTTCATTGTAATGAAAGCATGTTCACACATTCCTTATCCGGCTTTAAAGCTTTATAGAATACGACCTTAAATTGAGAATAACCGCAATTTGGGCGTCAGCAGTTCATAAAGAGTAATCCCGATCAAATTTCAGAAATTTCATTTTTAGCCCAAATTTGACAATTTTGTAAGGCTATACCCTTATGGTTTTTTCAATTTTTGGCCAAAATCACGACCTTTTCGATTCTTCCCAAAATCATGCGTAGGAATTAGAGCGTCATTCTGATTATATAGCTGCGATAATATCGTTACTATTCGTCTCAATATAAGAGAAAAATGATATTTAATCATAATTTTTCATTGTAATGAAAGCATGTTCACACATTCCTTATCCGGCTTTAAGCTTTATAGAATACGACCTTAAATTGAGAATAACCGCAATTTGGGCTTCAGGAGTTCATAAAGAGTAATCCCGATCAAATTTCAGAAATTTCAATTTTTAGCCCAAATTTGACAATTTTGTAAGGCTATACCCTTATGGTTTTTTCAATTTTAGGCCAAAATCACGACCTTTTCGATTCTTCCCAAAATCATGCGTAGGAATTAGAGCGTCATTCTGATTATATAGCTGCGATAATATCGTTACTATTCGTCTCAATATAAGAGAAAAATGATATTTAATCATAATTTTTCATTGTAATGAAAGCATGTTCACACATTCCTTATCCGGCTTTAAGCTTTAAAGAATACGACCTTAAATTGAAAATAACCGCAATTTGGGCGTCAGGAGTTCATAAAGAGTAATCCCGATCAAATTTCAGAAATTTCATTTTTAGCCCAAATTTGACAATTTTGTAAGGCTATACCCTTATGGTTTTTTCAATTTTTGGCCAAAATCACGACCTTTTCGATTCTTCCCAAAATCATGCGTAGGAATTAGAGCGTCATTCTGATTATATAGCTGCGATAATATCGTTACTATTCGTCTCAATATAAGAGAAAAATGATATTTAATCATAATTTTTCATTGTAATGAAAGCATGTTCACACATTCCTTATCCGGCTTTAAGCTTTAAAGAATACGACCTTAAATTGAGAAAAACCGCAATTTGGGCGTCAGGAGTTCATAAAGAGTAATCACGATCAAATTTCAGAAATTTCAATTTTTAGCCCAAATTTGACAATTTTGTAAGGCTATACCCTTATGGTTTTTTCAATTTTTGGCCAAAATCACGACCTTTTCGATTCTTCCCAAAATCATGCGTAGGAATTAGAGCGTCATTCTGATTATATAGCTGCGATAATATCGTTACTATTCGTCTCAATATAAGAGAAAAATGATATTTAATCATAACTTTTTATTGTAATGAAAGCATGTTCACACATTCCTTATCCGGCTTTAAGCTTTATAGAATACAACGTTAAATTGAGAATAACCGCAATTTGGGCTTCAGGAGTTCATAAAGAGTAATCCCGATCAAATTTCAGAAATTTCAATTTTTAGCCCAAATTTGACAATTTTGTAAGGCTATACCCTTATGGTTTTTTCAATTTTAGGCCAAAATCACGACCTATTTGATTCTTCCCAAAATCATGCGTAGGAATTAGAGCGTCAATCTGATTATATAGCTGCGATAATATCGTTACTATTCGTCTCAATATAAGAGAAAAATGATATTTAATAGTATTTTTGTCCATTGTTATGTAAGCATGTTTTCGCATAGAATACGACTTTAAATTGAGAATGACCGCAACTTGGGCTTCAGTGGTTCATAAAGAGTATCCCAATCAAACCACGGCATAACTCGCCCAGAAATTGAGGGAGGCGCTCACAGAACAGTGATGGAGTCACGCACTTTCCTGAAAATATAAGTATTCATTAGCAGATCTCTTCAAAGAGCCAATCACAAGTGATTCAGAAATTCTCATGTAAGCTCCGCCTACTTCCTTGCAGCGTCATGATTAAACTGCTGTCGTTTAGATATGAAGATTAATCTGGTGTCTGCAATCTCACTGTTCTGGAAGGCTTAAACTTAGACGTTAAAAGCACTTTATTGAAATTCGTCCTTAATAAGATTTTGTGTCCCACAAATAATGTATTGTTTTGTTACACTTGCTAAGCTTGTATTTATCTTGTACGTAAATCATGTATTTATGTACTTCAACATTCCATCATATATTGTACCACAATCTTGTGACAAATTCAATTAAAAAATGCAATTTTAAGATTTGAAATGTTCCTTGACATTTTAACCTAATCAACAGCTGAGAACAATTCTTGAGGACATTCTTTAAAGCTTGAGTTGCACAATACTATAACAGTTAGTGTTAAATTGTTATCTCATAGATCTACCAGTAGTCCCTGACAATGTTCACACAAAAGCTTTAATGGAGCTGCGATCTATCTGTCAAAGCTGTGTCCATGGTGAAAGGGTATGATGACTTGCGCAAAAAGAAACGTCTAATGCCGGTAATCTGACCTAGTTTCGAATGAGGTGTAACAGAAGTGTTAGACACCACCATCGATCCCAGAAAATACACACACAGCTTGCTACCGCAGGTAATTAGACACTAGTGTATAGTCATTACAAACAGCTGCGGTCAATACCCACAGCACAGTGTATAAACAATACAGAGATGGACATCTCAGAGATCAAGGTATCACGTTTCGTTACTGTCTGCATTTTGTAGCGACACGAACAAAACGTCACTTGGAAGCAACAGCAAGTTAACTTTTTCAGATGGCCGCACGCAGTTTGGGGCGTGTCTTCAATGCCTTTAAGTCTAGGTAGCATTTATACCCAGGGTTACTTTGTAGGTACCAGTTCTTAAGGAAACCATCACGACTTGAGTGTAAATAAATATTTTGCGCTTGCTGTTGGAAGTGGCATTGCCAACGTTTTGCAAAATAATGAGAAAAAATAAATCTGGATTTAGAAAATCATATTGTTTTCAATGGCTCCTTTTTCATGAGCATGCTGATCAAAATTTAAAAATATTTGCAAAATTTTCGAAAAACTTAAAACGAAAACATAAAAAAATTAAGATCTGGTACAAAAACATAAAAAATTTAAGATCTGGTAGAAGACTGTATAAAATCTTGCATCCAATAACAAATAATTCATCATAGTCATACTATCATGATAATCATAGAAGTGGTTCATATTTCATGATATTTATAAATCAGAAAAATTATATTTCAGGTGATGTGATGAAAGGGTGAGTTGTAAATAACAGAAAAATGAATATCTGCTTGAAGATGGAATCTTGCGTGCAATAACAATAATTCATCTTAGTCTTATCTCATAATAGATATAGTAGCAATTCATATTTCATGATATTTATAAATCAGAAGAATTATATTTCAGGTCATACGATGAACTGTGAGTTGTAAATAAATGACATTACATTCCTGTTAAAACACATTTAAATAATAATCAGGCAGTTATTTTTATGATGCTTAAGCGACCATTCAGAACAAGAATGAGGGAGAAGCAGGCAAGGGCTTATGGATCACACCTTTCACATTGGGTGGCATCCAATCCAACATTTTAACTCAAATTTTGGAATTTCAGATGGGAAAACCGTAGATTGTTTTTGGATGAAACTATTTAAGGTAACCCCGAACCTCATGATTGCCAAGCCTCATTGCTTCAAATGCCTTTGTCCAATCAGCAACAACACAGGTTTCAATTTAAAGATGATTTCAGAAAACTAAATTAAATTTCTGCTTTGGAGGAACTTCTTTCTTGGACGGGTACATCACATCCAAAGTTTTTCTGATTAAATTTCATGAGATGTCAAAAATAGAATCCATTTACTGTAATGCAAGGCAAGCAACATTAACCAACAATACAAATGCATTTAACACACTGTGCAAGCAACAAGGAGAATGGGACAGAGACACTACCAGAACAGGTTACCGTGGAAACTGAATATCTTCATGAAGAAATATTAAATCCCACCAAAGACAAGAATTATTTTCATTTAGTTATGTGCCAGTTAAACTCACAGCCTGCTTAACATGCAGTTGGTATTACAAGACACAGAATATAACAAATTGTACTTTATTATAATCTACAAACGGGGCATGGTGGTCACCATATAGTTATACAATAAACCTACAGAATGTAAGCTTTCAAGCCAGTTTCCTGGAAGTTAAAGATTCCTGAAATCTAATGAGTGAAGCACTCACAAAGATAACACTGGATCCTAAAATAAACAGACAGGATTGGATTTTTTAAACAATCCATCTTTGCAAATGGGCTAAAAATGGTGGCAAAATATAAAGAAGAAAAAAGTTGTTTTGGTTGGCTGATAAGTAAGTAGCCAAGTACAGCCAAAATGAATTGTTTGGCCGTTGAGATTTGTAATTGCTTGGTCATCTTTGTAATAAGACTGTATCGTAGGGCATTAATATTGATGTTATAAATGCAATTGTGTATAACAACCAAGGTTTTTAATATTTTGAAATCAACTGGTAGGCCTACTCAGTGTGAGAGATGCATATGTGCAAGCCTGTAACGTCATGTTTACAACTTTCTGAAATACTGACTGTCGCAGACTTAAAATTCATCTTTGTATTCCACAAATAGGGAGAAGAAGGTTTCTTGTGTGCAAAATACGATGGCTGCATTGTTCAGTAGCAGTAAAAACAGACAAACCAACAATTGTTGTGCCAGACATTAACTAAGACAGCAAACGATAAATCAAAGACAAGGTCTAATTACTTCTGTATGAGTTATACAATAAGTTAAACTATAAAATTTACAAAATAATAACATAATAACTTTAAAACAAGGCCACAGGAGCAATGTTACTGTATTTCAGGGAGATTTCTTGGAAATGTTGCTTGATATTTCAGATTTTCTAAATTTACTGCATACTTAAAAAGTAATAAAAAAGATTTAAAGGTGCCTGATGTACAATGTTTTGGACAAAGGCTCCCCCCCCCCCTCCATTCATGCCTGAGCTATGGATCAGGTCCTTTGAAACACTTCATCCACATCACATTATGTGGTAGTCTAAATGCCTTTACTCTAGTTCCAGATTGCAACTGCACATTAGTTTCAGCTCTGTGATGAGCTCTGAGATCCATACAGATTTAGTGTCATAAAACTGTGATAGTGATAAAAAAGTGGACTATCCATGTTGGCAAAAAGGTTAAAACTTTATGAAAAGGTGCAATTTACCGCCCAGCTTTTAATTAAATAGAATTACAGGTATGATTAAATTTGCATATGTAAATATATCACAATATACAAAGTACCAACATGCTGTTCTAGTTTTATATCTAAATAAACAAAGAAGCGCAAATAATTAACTAATTATCTTTAGTGATTTTGTAGTTCTTTGAAGCTTTAGAATATTTAAAGATCACACATCCTTTGTTTGGCAAATTTAAAATGATGTAAATACTTTATATATCCAGTGTTTTCTCTTTTTTGTCATTAAACCGACCAATATTGAACTCTACTGAAACACTGTGTACTTTGATTTCTTGCATGAATGGTATTAAAGATTTAACCCGACAAAGGTGTTATAAAAGTAACAAAGAAGCAGAAACAGCGCAGCGTAAAACAAAAAAGAAACAAAGCATCAGAAAGTGGCTAAGACCCACCGAAACATCTTGTATTCCCCCTTCATTCTCAAGAGGCACCTTACCTTGCAAACTGCATAAAGAGTCAGAGGTGCTAAATAAAATTGCAAGAAACAGCGATACACTATTTCACTGAATGAATGACATGGGTAGTGAAAGACTAACACAAACAGGACCAGTCTGACTCTTTTCTGTCGACAGTGAAGTCGATTCTTCTTATTTTGCATCAGCAAGTACCTTGTGACATCTCTCTACATGTAACTGACATTTAATACCAGTCTGCAAATGTAAGTCATCGTACCTCTTCACGTTTTGTCTTTCTTCTTCTTCGTCTTCTTCTCTTTTTTCTCCTTCACTTTCCCTGGGGTCTCTTTCTTTGTTGATACTTGTCCTTGCTGAAAGCTTTCCTGAAACTTATTTGCATCAGCAGCTTCCTTGAACCTTGCATAAAATGTGGTCTTTTTAGGTTTACCTCCCAATGAAGAATCCTCTGTGGTCCAAACATAGCAGTTGTTGGTTCCTTTAGCTGGCACCAGCTGAGTTTCTTTCCTTACGGGATGTTTGACGATGAATTTATCGCCTTCCTTCATCTCTACCTTGTAGGTTTTATCCTCCTTTGAAATCAAGATCTTAATCGGTCCTTTTCCTTTTTTCACCCAATTCTGATTCTCCTCATAAAACAGTTCTACACCAGCAATAAATATGACACCTATATCGTCATCAAGTGTTTGTGCCTCTCCTTTTTGAGCTGCTTTCTCCTCGACTAACTTAGCTGCTCTCTCCTCCATTAACTTAGCTGCTTTCTCCTCGGCTAACTTAGCTGCTCTCTCATCTGCTAATTTAGCTGCTTTCTCCTCCATTAACTTAGCTGCTCTCTCCTCAGCTAACTTAGCTGCTTTCTCCTCTGCTAACTTAGCTGCTTTCTCCTCCATTAACTTAGCTGCTCTCTCCTCAGCTAACTTAGCTGCTCTCTCCTCCACTAACTTAGCTGCTGTCTCCTCCGCTAATTTATCTGCTTTCTCCTCCATTAACTTAGCTGCTTTCTCCTCGACTAATTTAGCTGCTTCCTCATCAGCTAACTTAGCTGCTTTTTCCTCGGCTAACTTAGCTGCTCTCTCCTCGACTAACTTAGCTGCTCTCTCCTCCATTAACGTAGCTGCTTTCTCCTCAACTAATTTAGCTGCTTTATCCTCGGCTAATTTAGCTGCTTTCTCCTCCATTAACTTAGCTGCTTTCTCCTCGGCTAATTTAGCTGCTTTCTCCTCGGCTAATTTAGCTGCTTTCTCCTCGGCTAATTTAGCTGATTTCTCCTCGGCTAATTTAGCTGATTTCTCCTCAACTAATTTAGCTGCTCTCTCCTCTGCTAACTTAGATGCTCTCTCCTCAACTAACTCAGCTGGTATCTCCACAGCTAACTTTGCCGCTTTCTCCTGTGCTAACTTAGCTGCTTTCTCTTCCATTAACTTAGCTGCTTTCTCCTCGGCTAATTTAGCTGCTTTCTCCTCGACTAATTTAGCTGCTCTCTCCTCTGCTAACTTAGCTGCTCTCTCCTCAACTAACTCAGCTGGTATCTCCTCAGCTAACTTAGCCGCTTTCTCCTGTGCTAACTTAGCTGCTTTCTCCTCAGCTAACTTAGCTGCTTTCTCCTCTGCTAACTTAGCTGCTCTCTCCTCAGCTAACTTAGCTGCTCTCTCCTCAGCTAACTTAGCTGCTCTCTCCTCAACTAACTTAGCTGCTCTCTCCTCCATTAACTTAGCTGCTTTCTCCTCGACTAATTTAGCTGCTCTCTCCTCTGCTAACTTAGCTGCTCTCTCCTCAACTAACTCAGCTGGTATCTCCTCAGCTAACTTAGCCGCTTTCTCCTGTGCTAACTTAGCTGCTTTCTCCTCAGCTAACTTAGCTGCTTTCTCCTCTGCTAACTTAGCTGCTCTCTTCTCAGCTAACTTAGCTGCTCTCTCCTCAGCTAACTTAGCTGCTCTCTCCTCAACTAACTTAGCTGCTCTCTCCTCCATTAACTTAGCTGCTTTCTCCTCAAATAATTTAGCTGCTTCCTCCTCAGCTAACTTAGCTGCTTTCTCCTGTGCTAACTTAGCTGCTTTCTCCTGTGCTAACTTAGCTGCTTTCTCCTCTGCTAACTTAGCTGCTTCCTCATCAGCTAACTTAGCTGCTTTCTCCTCAGCTAAATTAGCTGCTTTCTCCTCTGCTAACTTAGCTGCTTTCTCCTCTGCTGACTTAGCTGCTTTCTCGTGTGCTAACTTAGCTGCGTCCTCCTCAGCTAACTCTGCTGCTCTCTCCTGTGCTAACTTAGCTGCTCTCTCCTTGACTAACTTAGCTGCTTTCTCCTCCATTAACTTAGCTGCTTTCTCCTCGGCTAACTTAGCTACTCTCTCCTCAGCTAACTTAGCTGCTCTCTCCTCAGCTAACTCAGCTGCTCTCTCCTCAACTAACTCAGCTGCTCTCTCCTCCACTAACTTAGCTGCTGTCTCCTCCGCTAATTTATCTGCTTTCTCCTCCATTAACTTAGCTGCTTTCTCCTCGACTAATTTAGCTGCTTCCTCATCAGCTAACTTAGCTGCTTTTTCCTCGGCTAACTTAGCTGCTTTCTCCTCCATTAACTTAGCTGCTTCCTCATCAGCTAACTTAGCTGCTTTCTCCTCAGCTAACTTAGCTGCTCTCTCCTCGACTAACTTAGCTGCTCTCTCCTCGACTAACTTAGCTGCTTTCTCCTCAACTAATTTAGCTGCTTTATCCTCGGCTAATTTAGCTGCTTTCTCCTCCATTAACTTAGCTGCTTTCTCCTCGGCTAATTTAGCTGCTTTCTCCTCGGCTAATTTAGCTGCTTTCTCCTCTGCTAATTTAGCTGCTTTCTCCTCGGCTAATTTAGCTGCTTTCTCCTCGACTAATTTAGCTGCTCTCTCCTCTGCTAACTTAGCTGCTCTCTCCTCAACTAACTCAGCTGGTATCTCCTCAGCTAACTTAGCCGCTTTCTCCTGTGCTAACTTAGCTGCTTTCTCCTCCATTAACTTAGCTTTCTCCTCGGCTAACTTAGCTGCTCTCTCCTCTGCTAACTTAGCTGCTCTCTCCTCAACTAACTCAGCTGCTCTCTCCTCAGCTAACTTAGCCGCTTTCTCCTGTGCTAACTTAGCTGCTTTCTCCTCCATTAACTTAGCTGCTTTCTCCTCGGCTAATTTAGCTGCTTTCTCCTCGACTAATTTAGCTGCTCTCTCCTCTGCTAACTTAGCTGCTCTCTCCTCAACTAACTCAGCTGGTATCTCCTCAGCTAACTTAGCCGCTTTCTCCTGTGCTAACTTAGCTGCTTTCTCCTCCATTAACTTAGCTGCTTTCTCCTCTGCTAACTTAGCTGCTCTCTCCTCAGCTAACTTAGCTGCTCTCTCCTCAGCTAACTCAGCTGCTCTCTCCTCAACTAACATAGCTGCTCTCTCCTGGACTAATTTAGCTGCTTCCTCCTCAAATAATTTAGCTGCTTCCTCCTCAGCTAACTTAGCTGCTTCCTCCTGTGCTAACTTAGCTGCTTTCTCCTGTGCTAACTTAGCTGCTTTCTCCTCTGCTAACTTAGCTGCTTCCTCATCAGCTAACTTAGCTGCTTTCTCCTCCATTAACTTAGCTGCTTTCTCCTCCATTAACTTAGCTGCTTTCTCCTCTGCTAACTTAGCTCTCTCCTCAGCTAACTTAGCTGCTCTTTCCTCAGCTAACTTAGCTGCTCTCTCCTCAGCTAACTCAGCTGCTCTCTCCTCAACTAACATAGCTGCTCTCTCCTGGACTAATTTAGCTGCTTCCTCCTCAAATAATTTAGCTGCTTCCTCCTCAGCTAACTTAGCTGCTTCCTCCTGTGCTAACTTAGCTGCTTTCTCCTCTGCTAACTTAGCTGCTTCCTCATCAGCTAACTTAGCTGCTTTCTCCTCAGCTAAATTAGCTGCTTTCTCCTCTGCTAACTTAGCTGCTTTCTCCTCTGCTGAAGATAATGAAAGAGAAGAGAAATCAATTGTTGTCACTGATGTTTCGTATTTTAAATAAAAGTTAATTGTTGACTCGAATGATTCTACAACTTCACTGCCCTGGTATTTATATGTAGTACATAAACAAAAGGGAAGAGCAAATCACAGATATTTATAAATCATAATGTTTGGAACAAAACATGAGTAGTCAAGCTAATGACAAATAGAGTTTATAATATTGATTATTTGAATCATAGGTTTCTCAAGTAGTTACTTAAAAAGATGGACTGGGACACCCATAGTATTAATTAGTGGAATCATAGATTTCTCAACTAGTTACTTTCAAAGATAGACTATGATCTACAGCCTAAGTTTGCAGTTCCATGATGATCTTAATGAACAACAATTCTTTCCTACATTCAGTATAACTGGCCACAAAGTATCAAACCAGTCTTCACTATCTTTTTTTTTGACTGCTAAACTTTTCACTGAAGTATTGTTTTTAACTAGAAAGAATCAATTTCTTTGATTACACAGAAGTGCATCTTGACATAAATGTAAATTAGTAAAAACAAACTTCATTGTATCATCACAACAGATCCAATCAACACATGATTCTCTCTTACAGAACATAGTCACTAACATGTTCTACAATCATCTTTCTTGTTTTGTCAATTCCTTCTTTATTTAATCATACCTGTATTTTGTTTATCTTTCCCTTTCACCATCTCTTCATGTTGTTTTTCAGGTGATTGAGCTTTCTGAAATTCGTCTTGAAAACGACTCGCTGTATCAGATTCTTTAAATCGTACAAAAAATGTAGTTTTCTTCTCTTTTTTTGCATCTCCTAATAAGGCTTCCGTCGTCCATACGTAACAGCGGTCAGTTCCTTTAGCAGGCACCAATTGAGTTTCCTTTCTTACTGGATGGCTTGCTATAATCCTGTCATTTTCCTTATCTATCATATTTATTTCATATTTTTGTTTCTCATCTAACAAGATTACAATATTGCCAGTGCATAGTTTGTTCCACTCATTTCCCTTTTCATGAAATATTTCTGCTCCCTGATCAAATTTAATTTTTTCAGCACTAGCAGCTGAAGCAATCGTGTCTTTACTCTCTGGAATTTGTTTGGTCTTTGGCTCGGTACCTGCTAATTCAGTTTTATCATCGTTCCCCTTTTCTTGAACTTTCTTCTTTGGGGTTAAGAATAAACCTTTGCCTAGGTGTATTAAGGAAGAAATTCCTTTTTTTTCTCCATGTTTAGCTGCATCAGCCACCTTGGTGTCCTTCTCAGTCAATCTGTTTGGATCTTTCTTTTCTTGTTTGCTGCCCTCTTCTTCCAATACACTGCTAACCGTGCTACTACTGTCACGTCTGGTATCTTTGCTACCTCCACTATCTCTGCTACCAATACTACTGGCATCTTCTTCACCACCTTGATTTAATAAAAATAGAAAACATTTTTGATGTGTGAGCTGAGCCTTGTACTTTCAACACCTTAATAGCATAGAACAGTATTGTTACTAAGATTTCATAACTTGCGTCCCCAAGGCGCAACATTTCAAAATTGTTTGCGTCAGATCAGAAAAACTTGAGTTCCTAGAGTCCTTCATTAAAACATGCACTTTCAAATTCTTCTACAGGAACACACCATACATAGTTATGACTCCATACAACACATTGGTTTCTGCACAACAGAAGAGTTTAGTGATAGAATTAGTACTTGCTCACAACTTTTATAAACCACTTGTCAAATATTACCATTAATAGTTTCCATCTGAGTTTTATTCATAAGTTTTATTCAAATTGAATAAATTTTCCACTTTCCCATCCACTATGTGGCGGCCCAACCCTCTCCATTTCAATCACTTTCTCATTATAGTTGGTCAATAGATTTTTATGTCAATAAATGAAAGAGTTTACACACAAACAATGCACAATAAAATAGAGTTGGAGTATGTGGTTGAAAGGACTGCAAAAAATTTGTGCCAGTTTGCAACAATGAAATTTCTATGGTATGAATGCACATTTACTTTAGCAACACTCAATACAGAAAGAGCAAACATATTGTGAGATTGTAAAATCATTTTCAGTATCAGAGATGTTAGCTTCCCATAAAATTAATTAAATCTAAACTCATAACATCTGTGATCACAATGATTCAAGTATTATGAGAAAACAATTCAAGTGCAATTCCTACAATGAGCATTTGTCGTCGAAACTTGTGACAATAAGGCCTAATGTTATGATATTTGAGTGCACACATATGGTAGCCTGTAGCACAAACTTTGCTATCTCTACACAAGGTAAAGTTACATTACAAGTTGTTGCAGTTGACAAATATACTTTGAGTTCATTGAGCAATGAAAATGTAAGAATGTTTGCAGAAGATGGGCAGGGGACTATTGGCCAATCAAATCACAGGAAATTTGGAAATGCACCATTTGACAATTTTTTAGCAGAAAAATTTCTATAAACTGTTGTTAGCTCTGTACCAAAGCAACCCAACTTGTTATATCTATTTTCAAAGGGTGAGATTAGATAAGAAATTGTGGTTCTTTTGCAAATGAAGAAAGATGTTGATTCAATAATAATGAGTTTTGTCGTTTTGCATCTCAAGGGCCAGTTGTGAGTGCATGTACTTGTGATTTGTTTCTCAAAAAAAAAAAGTTCCATCAGTAGGAAGCAAGCTGTTTAAAGTTTTCGCTGTCTAAAATATTGCATCGCAGACGCATCATTTTGGTTTGGTTTTATTGTGCTCACCCTTTTCTGTTTTCTTTTTCCCTTTCGTTATCTCTTCATGTTTTTTTTCAGGTGATTGAGCTTTCTGAAATTCGTCTTGAAAACGACTCGCTGTATCAGATTCTTTAAATCGTACAAAAAATGTAGTTTTCTTCTCTTTTTTTGCATCTCCTAATAAGGCTTCCGTCGTCCATACGTAACAGCGGTCAGTTCCTTTAGCAGGCACCAATTGAGTTTCCTTTCTTACTGGATGGCTTGCTATAATCCTGTCATTTTCCTTATCTATCATATTAATTTCATATTTCTGTTTCTCATCTAACAAGATTACAATATTGCCAATACCTAATTTGTCCCAATTCTGTTCCTTTTCATGAAATATTTCTGCCTTCTCGTCAAATCTGACCATCTCTTTCTCCTTTGTATCTTGTTGCTCTTCCACCTCAACAGAAGTACCATCTCCACTTGGCACATCACCTCTTACTTTCACATCCAACTTTTCTTCCTCTCCGGTTGTTCTTCCTTCATCCTTGGCTCCTTCAATATCTTTCCCTCCTTCATCTTCATGCTCTTCCACCACAACAGAAACACTTGGCAAATCACCTCTTACTTTCACATCCACCTTTTCTATCTCTCTGGTTATTCTTCCTTTTTCCTTCTTTCCTTCAATATCCTGCCCTTCATCTTTTTGCTCTTCCACCTCAACAGAAGTACCATCTCCGCTTGGCACATCACCTCTTACTTTCACATCCAACTTTTCTTCCTTTTTCCTTCTTCCTTCATCCTTCTCTCCTTCAATATTTTGCCCTTCTTCATCTTTATGCTCTTCCACCACAACAGGAACACTTGGCACTTTATCTCCTGCTTGTACATCCACCTTTTCTTCCTTTCTGGTTAGTATTCCTTCTTCCTTATTGCCTTGTGTCTCTTTCAAGTCCTCCTTGGGCTCCTGATGTGATTCTTCTTGTTGCTTGTCTGGATCTGTTACTAACTGTGTCTTCTTCTCTCCGTGAGGTAGAGATGCTGTAGAATTTACCAAATTAAGGAACAAACAATGGTTGGAAAGAATGTTGCATTAATTGAGCAAAATGTTGAGCTTAAGCATTCAAGGCACAGTAGAAAGAGAGAGCTTAGGTTGTGAGGAGAGAGGTAAGCGAGGAATGAAGTTAATACTCACACCAAATAGCATGACATTTTTTAAAGTGATGCAGCTGAGGGAAATGAACCTATATGAATGACAAGGCCTAATGTTATGATATTTGAGTGCAGACATACGAATCGAATGTAAGGTTGAAATGAATTGCACATTTGTCTGACCCCGCTACCCGCATGGTGATTTCATTATTAATTACCATACCTGTAATTGATTGAAGACCAAACCTTTGCATCTGCAACATAATCTACAAAGCATGTATTCAGATAGAATTGAAGCTCCCGTTAGCTTTAAACTGAGGTTAATTAGCAAGCAATAGCAAAGTTTTCAGAGATTACGAAGCAAATGAGGTTCAGCGAAGCCTTGCTCTGTTGGTGTATTACACTGGTCTTGCAATTTTAGATCAAACATTGATGTAAGCTGAGCTCAACTTCTCTTTGACCTTTAGTTTAAACATAGGGTGCAGAGTACTCATTAAATGGAATCTGTCAACCAAGTATGAGATTCAATATGTTGAGGAACTCCATTTTAAGGTTTCAGAATGTGTCACATAAAGAGGTTGCAAACCCAACCATCATGTTTGGCTTGTGAAGAACTCCTCCGAATATTAAAGAAAACATCTGTTTAGTAGTTCAATTATTTTAGATTCAGCATTTGCAAATCCCATCTCCTTTACAGAAAATAAGCATTGCAATAAATAAAGAAAAGGAAATATTACATTCCATAACATGCCTTTGTGCTTTACTTACCTTTCTGAGGAAAACATATAACTTCCTCCTCAGCTAATTTAGCTGCTCTCTCCTCAGCTAACTCAGCTGCTCTCTCCTCAACTAACTTAGCTGCTCTCTCCTCGGCTAACTTAGCTGCTTTCTCCTCTGCTAACTTAGCTGCTCTTTCCTCGACTAATTTAGCTGCTCTCTCCTCGACTAATTTAGCTGCTCTCTCCTCAGCTAACTCAGCTGCTCTCTCCTCAACTAACTTAGCTGCTCTCTCCTCTGCTAACTCAGCTGCTTTCTCCTTAACTAACTCAGCTGCTTTCTCCTCGACTAATTTAGCTGCTCTCTCCTCGACTAATTTAGCTGCTCTCTCCTCAGCTAACTCAGCTGCTTTCTCCTCGACTAATTTAGCTGCTCTCTCCTCGACTAAATTAGCTGCTCTCTCCTCAGCTAACTCAGCTGCTCTCTCCTCAACTAACTTAGCTGCTCTCTCCTCTACTAACTTAGGTGCTCTCTCCTCAGCTAACTCAGCTGCTCTCTCAACTAACTTAGCTGCTTTCTCCTCAACTAACTTAGCTGCTTTCTCCTCAACTAACTTAGCTGCTCTCTCCTCGACTAATTTAGCTGCTCTCTCCTCTGCTAACTTAGGTGCTCTCTCCTCAGCTAACTCAGCTGCTCTCTCCTCAACTAACTTAGCTGCTCTCTCCTCGGCTAACTTAGCTGCTCTCTCCTCGACTAATTTAGCTGCTCTCTCCTCGACTAATTTAACTGCTCTTTCCTCAACTAACTCAGCTGCTCTCTCCTCAACTAACTTAGCTGCTCTCTCCTCGACTAATTTAGCTAACTCAGCTGCTCTCTCCTCAACTAACTCAGCTGCTCTCTCCTCTGCTAACTTAGCTGCTCTCTCCTCGACTAACTCAGCTGCTCTCTCCTCGACTAACTCAGCTGCTCTCTCCTCGACTAACTTAGCTGCTCTCTCCTCAACTAACTTAGGTGCTCTCTCCTCTGCTAACTTAGCTGCTCTCTCCTCGACTAATTCAGCTGCTCTCTCCTCGACTAACTTAGCTGCTCTCTCCTGTGCTAACTTAGCTGCTTTCTCCTGTGCTAACTTAGCTGCTTTCTCCTGTGCTAACTTAGCTGCTTTCTCCTGTGCTAATTTAGCTGCTTTCTCCTCTGCTAACTTAGCTGCTTTCTCCTGTGCTAACTTAGCTGCTTTCTCCTGTGCTAACTTAGCTGCTTTCTCCTGTGCTAATTTAGCTGCTTTCTCCTCTGCTAACTTAGCTGCTTTCTCCTCTGCTAACTTAGCTGCTTTCTCCTGTGCTAACTTAGCTGCTTTCTCCTGTGCTAACTTAGCTGCTTTCTCCTGTGCTAACTTAGCTGCTTTCTCCTGTGCTAACTTAGCTGCTTTCTCCTGTGCTAACTTAGCTGCTTTCTCCTGTGCTAACTTAGCTGCTTTCTCCTCAGCTAAACGTCTGGCTTCTTCCTCAGCTAATCGTTTGGCTTCTTCCTCAGCTAACCGTTTAGCTTCTTCCTCAGCTAACCGTCTGGCTTCCTCCTCAGCTAACCGTCTGGCTTCCTCCTCCGCAGCTAACTGTCTTGCCATCTCCTCAGCTAACCGTCTGGCTTCCTCCGCAGCTAACCGCCTGGCTTCCTCCTCAGCTAACCGTCTGGCTTCCTCCTCAGCTAACCGTCTTGCATCTTCCTCAGCTAACCGTCTGGCTTCTACATGTGCCTGATGCAGATAAGGAAGTAAAAGGTTGTTCAACTGTTCATTCAGTTCCAGTTATTATTTCCATACTAGGTTTCTGGATCTTAAAGTCTCAATATGTATTTGCTGAAATATTTCGGAAAACATACCTTTGAAGTAGATTCAATGTTTCTTATTCTAAATGCATTCTGACCAAGTGGGTTTAACGGAGAAAAGCTGTCGCAAAGAATGAAATATACTTTCTGTTGCCCGTATGGCACCACAATTTACCGTAAAATCACTGCGACAGCCTATGACAGCATGTACATTACACAATTGTAAACAAAATAGTCTAAACATGCGGCCCGATCAAGATTCTAATGCAGTCCTATACTTGTATCATCCACTTTTTACAATTATACCGAAGAAACGTCTGAAAACACTTTTTTATTCATTGCGATGAAAGGAAATGACACAATTTTGCAAACTACATTGGTAAGACTGAGAGAAAGATACAAGAGCAGGGACCTAAGACAGGCTAGCCACGAAAGTTAAAACCTAGGCCTAAGGGTCGTAAACAAAAAAAGAGAGACTTTATTGCCACATGATCTGTTGGGTGGGGCATGCAAATTTTGATTGAAGTTTGTAGAATCTACGGATTCGTTAATATATCTGGCAAATTTTGTTCAGCTCAAAATTTTTAACGACAGATAACTCGATAAAAATACTGAATATTCATATGAAAATTGCATAAAACGGTTTCATTTTCCCTAAACTTTTAGGGCAGTGAGCTGGAAAGGTTAAAGTTTAAATTTGTCAAACACATACTGAAAACACACTTTAAACTGAACTTTGGAAACGGATGTAATTGAACTCTAAAACCAACTATTAGTGTGAGCTGATATTTTACACTAAGTAGTTCAATCACTTATTCTGTGAGGTTCATGTCTTATGAAGTGTAACTTGAAATTGCGGTTACTGCTAACATGAAACGTGTCTGGGTGACAAAATCTTAACCGATTCTTTATTTAGTAGCTAATAGATCTTACTAGGTTTTCATAGTTTGAAATCATAGTTTGATTAATTACAACCTGTTGTTTGAGTAATTAACCCTACAGGCCTTACTACAATGTTGACTCACCAGTCTATGGAAGGGGGAAACCCTATCCTTCTGCTTGCATTAAACAATAGTCAATAGGTAATTAAGCACTGTTTTACAGAGCATTGCAATGTTTCCATTGCAGCATCAATCCCTCATTACCTTGTTAGAAGTGTACCTTGACAGACCATCAAATCAGTTAAATCTATCTATTCTAAGTTTAAAGAGCATGTGTGGCTAAACTGCTTTGTATCCTTCAATGCACTATTGTGTCATGACTCAAGCATTGGGTGACACCGAAAAGCACATTTTCTGCTGCTGCCTCAGTAACTTTACGTTTAAATGTGCAACCATGGAATCATCACCCTTTTGTTCATTCATTGTTTTCTTTCTTGGAAATCTCCTTTGGTTTAGCAGGTGTTCATGCAGCAGACATTTCATTAAGTTGCTTCTTTCGCACCAAACTAGAAATGAGATTGGTTTGCTAGCCTACCTTCTTTGCTTTTGTCATTTATCCTTAATATATTATCTTAAATTCATTCAATGATGTGTTCATTAAGCAGCGGGCCAACAGCAGGCATAGTGATTCCTTGCCACCTCTTCTATGTTAAGATTAACTGTAAACTTTGCAAACCTAGTTCTTGTACTGTATTTCCACACTCCAAGTACGAAGTTCATTCAAGGTTTTTTTTTGGAGTTATTGCTTTGACAAGGTTTTCATACCTCTGGTGACCTCAAATGACCTTTGAATTCTATGAAAGACAAAAGCGTCCTTCTACTTACTAACTTGGATCCACCTACCAAGTATGAAGTTCATTTAAGCTTTATCCTATAGAGTTAACAATGTCTTCAGATTTTGACCTCTGGTGACTTCAAATGACCTGCAACCCCTGGATACTTTAACTCAATGAGATAAGTTCATATACTGTACCAATTATTTACCTGAACCACCATGCACTTTTTGAGTTTGAGAGTTTACAAGCCAAGGTGTCTAATACACACACGGGTACGCACCCATGTTTGTATTACATTCAGACCGAGGACCCGATTGTATTTGCAATTGTTCAAATCCACGTACCCTAACTTTAACAATACCCGATATAATAGAATTCTTTCGAGGACGTGGTGATTCTTTAGAAATCACAACCGAGGACCTGAAATTCTTTTGTTCAAGTCCTCGGTCAGATAGCAAAACAAACGCACGCACACAAACACACCCTATCACCATCGGATAGATCCCTTTTGCCTTTGGCAAGGAATAAAAAACCCTGCTATGCAAGGAACATTCTTACAATCTACACATAAAGTTGCAGGCAAGATTCCTAAAGGTCAAGGGAGAATCTTTTGAAGGTATTTTGGAAAGTTTTAGCACTGGCATACTGCAGGTGAACACACAGCTTGACAAAGCAGGTGAACAATGTAGGTGAACACACAGAGACAATGCAGGTGAACAATGCAGGTGAACACACATAGACAATGCAGGTGAATAATGCAGGTGAACACACAGAACAATGCAGGTGAACACGATCAGTGAGCTACTCCATAAGATCTCATGACAGTTTGATTTTAACTACCCCCCGCACTCACTGCAAGTCCCTTGGTGACCGATCTTTTTGTGTCTGTGCCCCCAAATTGTGGAATGCACTCCCATTTTCTATTCGCAATTCAAGTACTGTAAGTTCATTTAAATCCAGTCTTAAGACTTTCATTTTCACACGTGTCTATAATTAATCTAGTTTTACTTTTTATCTCATTCTTTTTGTATGTATCTCTTACTATTGTTTTATCCTATTTTCTGATTTTGTGGCATGGTATATACTGTCTTCATTTTCTCCATCGTTATTGGATTTGTTTAGTCTTTTAGGGTTATCTGTTTTTAAGATTTTTACCTCTTTCTTATGATTAACATGGTTTCTTAATTTTCCTTAAGTTTTATACCTTTACTCTTTTAAGTTTGTACAATGCCATAGCTTATGTTTTTACATATATATGTGCGCTTTAGAAATGTTTAAATAATAATAATAATAATAAACACACATGTATAGACAATGCAGGTGAACACACATAGACAATGCAGGTGAACACACATAGACAATGCAGGTGAACACACATAGACAATGCAGGTCAATAATGCAGGTGAACACACATAGACAATGCAGGTGAATAATGCAGGTGAACACACAGAGACAATGCAGGTGAACACACACATAGACAATGCAGGTGAACAATGCAGTTGAACACAGAGACAATGCAGGTGAATACACATAGACAATGCAAGTGAATAATGCCGGTGAATACACAAAGACAATGCAGGTGAACAATGCAGGTGAACACACAGAGACAAAGCAGGTGAACAATGCAGGTGAACACACACAGACAAAGCAGGTGAACAATGCAGGTGAACACACAGATACAATGCAGGTGTCAAACAATGCAGGTGAACACACACAGACAAAGCAGGTGAACAATGCAGGTGAACACACACAGAGACAAAGCAGGTGAACAATGCAGGTGAACACACAGATACAATGCAGGTGTCGAATGCAGGTGAACACACAGAGACAATGGCTACTGAGTTGACTGGACTCTAGTCATTATTTACCTTTATTTGGTTCATTTGATCCTGAATTTCAATCTTTCTCCTACACTGAAGTTCCACATGTTTTGGAGTCTCAATTGATATCTCTGTTCTTCCACTGGACTGAAAGTAGAGAAAACAGAGATCTCATAGAGGGCTTGAAGTTTAATTATTTCATACACATACACATTGCACTATCTTGAGAAAGTCTGATCATTTCCAAAACAAATATCAATACAACACTATACACACCACACAACAAAATACCCACCACAACACTATACCCACCACAACACAATACCCACCACAACACTATACCCACCACAACACAATACCCACCACAACACTATACCCACCAGACAACACCCACCACAACAATATACCCACCACAACACAATACCCACCACAACACTATACCCACCAGACAACACCCACCACAACAATATACCCACCACAACACTATACCCACCAAACTACAAAATACAACACTATACCCACCACAACACAATACCCACCACAACAATATACCCACCACAACACTATACCCACCAAACTACAAAATACAACAATATACCCACCACAACACTATACCCACCAAACTACAAAATACCCACAACAATATACCCACCACACAACACTGTACCAACCACAACACTATACCCACCACAACACTATTCCCACCACACAACAATATACCCACAACACTTTACCCAACCACACAACACTATACCCACCACAACACAATACCCACCACACAACACTATACCCACCACAACACAATACCCACCACACAACACTATACCCACCACAAAACTATACCCACCACACAACACTATACCCACCACAACACTATACCCACCACACAACACTTTACCCACCACAACACTATACCCACCACAACACTATATCCACCACACAAAACACCACCCACCACAACACTATACCACCAAACAGCACACACCACTATACCCACCACACAACACTATACCCACTATATCACTATACCCACTACATCACTTTACCCACTACCGCACTTTACCCACCATAACACTATACCCACCATAACACTATACCACCACACAACACTATACCCATAATTTTTTTTCACTTTGCTTCTTGCATCTAACAAAACCTGCTGTTATCATGTTTAACCATTGATAAGAAAGATTACTTGTCTTGACTAAATATAAAAACCAAATCAATATACTTTTGATCCCACTTTGGCCATTTCACCATAGGTGAAAACTGCAAAGTGAAAACAATAACATTAGGCTTTGTTCATTGTGAGTTCTACGTACATTAGGCAAGTCTGGCTAGAGAACGGTTGAGCTTCGTAACTCTTCAGTTGGAAAATGCGCCCAAGATTTTACAAATGCCATAAAATGATGAAATCAAGGCGCCAAGTACTCCTAAAAATCCCCAAGACTGTTTGGCGACAGTCCTCAAGAGTTCTACTGAATTACAGTACTTTGTGATTAGGCAAACATTCTTATGCATGTTTTAGCGAAAAACCTGAAGCAACTTTTTTTCCCTGACCGCATGTACTGTGTACCAAACCCCTAACAGTAACTAAACTCCTTACCGCAACGGACTAAAAGCAAGTCTGATTTCCAGTGACACGCACGACAAAGTCAATGGGACTTTAGTGTGTGATTTCTCCCACATGTAGTTAAGCCAATGGAGAAGCGCCATTGACTTACTGTGTATGATCGTTTGAAAGAACGTTCAAACCGAAGTTTTCCCTCGCACATGGTAATCATTCAAAACTTGAAGTAAACGTTCGAGATTGTTTTATTTTTCATAATAAAATAAAACTGTTAGCAAACTGCTTGTCCATTAAAGAGTCTGTGTAAGAATATGTGTTAAGTAAGTTGGCGTGAGGTTTCAATCCTGCTAGGATCGAAACATAATGTAATGTAACGTAATGTTGCATACTGTAATTAGTCAGTGTCCACCTACCAAAATATCCAGTTGCTTCACAACATCATCATTATTCCTCCCAATGTTCCTCCCAATATTATCTCTACTAGCCTCCTCATTCCTCTGATTTTGTTCCTCAGGGGTCAGACCTAAATTTTTAAGAGGTGAATGAATTAGCTGATTCTGAGATTCTTTTGCAGGCAGCTTCTCCCGTTTATTATCTGTTTTTGGTTTCCTTTGAGAGGAGAGATGAGGGGGCTCCTTTCCTATTATCTGATTCCGTTTTGTTCTTGGACCACGCTGGCAAGATGCAGAAGCAACATACGATGCTCCAGTTGAATGCTGGTAAAATAATAATAAGCGTAAAAGCACAGTGTTGTAAAGGTTATCTTGAATTTGAGCATCGACAGTTTTATGTCACATGATATTTCTTAGTACATTTTGAGGAAATAAAAGTATTAACATTAGAAGCAGAAACCAGAATCAAACAGGCTGATTGACTCCTAACCACTTTTTGTATCAGAACATTTAATGTGACGTTGCATACAACATTCTTATCAAACTGAAAAAATGTTTGTTATGCTTTTAAGGAAACAATAATTCTTCTAATCCTACCTGTGATTGGGTGATAGGGTAAAGAGATAGTGTGATAAGGTATAGAGGTGATAGGGTATAGAGGTAGTGTGATAAGGTATAGAGGTAGAGGTGATAAGGTATAGAGGTAGAGTTGATAAGTAAAGAGATAGTGTGATAAGGTATAGAGATAGTGTGATAAGGTATAGAGGTGATAGGGTATAGAGGTAGTGTGATAAGGTTAGAGGCAATGTGATAAGGTATAGGGAACTAAAGAGATAGTGTGATAAGGTATAGAGATAGTGTGATAAGGTATAGAGGTGATAGGGTATAGAGGTAGTGTGATAAGGTTAGAGGCAATGTGATAAGGTATAGGGAACTAGTAAAGTTCTGCAAAAACCAAGTATATATTTATTCACAAGGTTAACTTTAAAGCCATTATTGCAACTTACATCCAACTCTTCTAAATGTTCATTGCTCCCTGACTTGTAGAGTGTGCTAAGTGTCATCGCCACCTTATCATCATAGCCTATCGCTGTCGTATCATTCTTTTTCTTCTTCTTAGTCTTGCTTTGTGTTCCCCTATCAGTAATTCTGTCCTCATTTGGAAATTCAGCGGCAATATAAGTAGGTGACCTTTGGGAGTGTCGAAATTCTGTCCTTGTGTTGCCACTTCCAGAGGCAGGTATCATATTCTGAAAAAGTCAAAAACAGATACAAATATCGAAAAAATGATTGAAGGTATAGAGGTAGTCTGATAAGGTACAGAGGTAATGTGATAAGGTATAGAGGTAGTGTGATATGGTTATAGAGGTAGAGCCATACGGTGTAGAGGTAGAGCTGTAAAGGAATAGAGGTAGTGCAATAAGGTATAGAGGTAGAGCTATAAGGTAAAGAGCTAAGGCCATAAAGTACAGAGGTAGTGTGATAAGGTATAACGGTAGTGTGTTAAGGTATAACGGTAGTGTGTTAAGGTATAGGGAACTAGTAAAGTTCTGCTGGGGAAATAAGGTAAAGATTCCTTCACAAGGTTGAATGAAATCAATAACTGTAACTTACATCAAACGTGTCTGAATGTTCATTGCTCCCTGACTTATAAACGGATCCTATCGCTGTCATATCCTTCTTCTTCTTAGTCTTGCTTTGTGCTCCCTTATCAGTCATTCTGTCCTCATTTGGAAATCCAGCTGCGCTATACCTAGGTGACCTCGGAAAGTGTTGAAATTCTGTCCTTGTGTTGCCATCCCCAGAAGCAGGTATCATATTCTGAAAAATTGATTGGACAAAAACAGATACAAATATTGGAAACATGATTGAAACACAAAGAGAAAGGTCAAGAGTGCAAAGCTAGGTAGATAGGAGTGCAGATGAATAGGAGACAGGTAAGACGGGAGGGAGGTAAATGTATACTTGTTACAATAAATATATACTTCAATATAATTTGTTAAAAGGTATTGTATCTTAGCAGTGAGTAGTGGTACTTCAACAACATAGACAGAGCTTTGTGGTCATCTTGGCATTAAACTGGCTACTATAACTGACATGTTTGCACGTTAAGATTTTAAGTCTGCGATTAAAAAAATACTGTGATGTATAGGACTGCTGTTAAATCAATTCTTTTTACAAGTAGGTCTATTTCCAGCAAGGAATAAAAGTCAACCATTAAAACCACATTTAGGGGCATTGAATGAATGAGAGGCTGGTTGATTGGAAGTGACCGGTCATTGTACACTTCTATGCAAGTGACCAGATCCATCTAAGCATGTCAGCGTGAGATTATTACGGAGATTGATTAATGAGCAAACAAAGTAAATAGTCACTGACGAAGTTGAAATTAAAAGCATTGAAGACTCGCCCCAAACCGCATGCAGCGATCTGAAAAAGTTAACTTTCTGTTGTTTGCAAGTGATGTTTTGTTTGTGTCGCTACAAAATGCAGACAGTAATGAAACGTGATACCTTGTTATCTTTAGCTGGATGTCCATCACTGTATCGTTTATACACTGTGCTGTGGGTATTGACCGCAGCTGTATGTACTGACTGTACACTAGTGTCTAATTACCATCAGTAGCAAGCTGTGTGTGTATTTTCTGGGATCGATGGTGGTGTCAAACACTTCTGTTACACCTCATTTGAAACTAGGTCAGATTACCGGCATTAGACGTTTCTTTTTGCGTGAGTCTTCACACCCTTTAAGAGAGACTATTAGATAATGCTTTTAACATACAATCACCTCTTCTGGATCTTCACTACTCTCTGATTTATACCCCGAGCTGTATCCCTCTGCCATATCATCATCTCCTGTTTCTGTCAAATCGTTTTTTCCTCTTTTTTCATCCTTCCTCTTAGGCCTGTGTCCTGTTTGGGTATCTTGAAGACTTGACTGCCTGTTTGTGGTATTTCTTGTAGTTTTATCTGTAGCGTATTTTCGTTGTTGCTGAAGAACACTTGTAGGCTTCTTAAACTCTCTGCCGGATACCTGTTTGCCTTTCTGCATGGGAAAATAGGGTTTTAGGGAATCATATGGAAGTCAAAATAGAAGTGTGGGACTTCAAATTAATTGATAGTCATGAAGGAAACTAAAAGTTTAAGTGGATCCAGAATGCAAATAGGCCTAGTGATTCCTAGCCAAGTTTTAAAGTAGATAAGAACATTTCATGAAAACCAGTTTTATATTTAATTAAGTGTTCTCCACTTACCAAGTGTGAAGTTCATCCAAGATATACTTTTGAAAATATTGTGATTACAAAGGTTTCACACTTTGACCCTGTTGACCTCAAGTACCTTTAACCACAAAAAAATAGGGCTCTTGTACTTCACATGCCAAGTATGAAGTTCGTCCAATCTTTACTTCTTGAGTTATCATGTATACAAGGTTTTCAGACTTTGAACTCTGTTGACCTCACCTGACATTTGACCTCTGCAATAAAACAGGTTCCTACCCTGTAAGCTGCATCCATCTACATTCATCCACCATTGAGTTAACATGTTTACGAGGAATTTGACTTTCACCTCTGTAGACATTAGATGACCTTTGACCTCTTCAAACCACAATAGGATTCTTCTACTTCTAATAAGTTGCATAGCCACACCAAGTATGATGTTCACCCACCATATATACTTTTGGAGTTATTATGTTTACAAGATTTTCAGGCAAAATATGAAGTTCAGACATGAAGCAGTACAGTAGGTCTAGTTGACACTCCCAGAGCATTTAATATGCAAATATTACAAACATCTTATAATCACTGGCAGGATAGCTTGAAATATTGATGTCATAAATCTACCTGAACTTCTTGAGGAGTAACTTCATCTTCACTGCTGCCTCCTCCTATCTTTTCTTCATCTCTTCCCAACCCTCTCTTCTTTCCTCGAGATTTTGGCTGTCGAAGCTTATTCAATCTCAAAGCTTTACTTGTTTTAGCATTCACATTCCCACAAGCAACCACGACACCCTGAAACAAGCAAAGTGATCACTAGTGAACACAAGAGCGGACACACGGAAAGTTGACAGTATCACAAATACAAAATCAAACGTTAGCAGTCAAATTTTGTTTTTTTTATATCAAGTTTTGACAATATGTGTGATGGAGCTCATTTATCCAGGACTAGAACAACTACAATCAACTTTGATCCGAAGAAAATATTATGAAAAGTTATGAATATCTGCTCTATGACCTCTTATATTAAGTAACATGCAACACAGGTATTCATGGAATAGTTAGTAGTTACCTCTCACATATTGCAAGGAACCATAACATGGGTCATTCTGTAGATCCTGTTATTGTATTGTAATTCACATTGCATCAATTTACATCGCATTATCTTGCAACCTGTAATTCACCTTATTATTTTGTAATTTGCAGCTATTCACATGGCATGCAACCTGTAAATCATGTTATTCTTATGTAATTTACAGCGATTCACATCTCATTATCTTGCAACCTGTAATTCACGTTATTCTTTTTTAATTTACAGCGATTCATATCGCATTATCTTGCAACCTGTAAATCATGTTATTGATATGTAATTTACAGCGATTCACATCGCATTATCTTGCAACCTGTAAATCATGTTATTGATATGTAATTTACAGCGATTCACATCGCATTATCTTGCAACCTGTAACTCATGTTATTGTTGTAATTTACAGCGACTCACATCTCATTATCTTGCAACCTGTAATTCACGTTATTCTTTTTTTAATTTATAGCAATTCACATCGCATTATCTTGCAGCCTGTAAATCATGTTATTGTTATGTAATTTACAGCAATTCACATCACATTATCTTGCAACCTGTAAATCATGTTATTGTTGCAATTTACAGTGATTCACATCTCATTATCTTGCAACCTGTAATTCACGTATTTCTTTTTTTAATTTACAGCGATTCACATCGCATTATCTTGCAACCTGTAAATCATGTTATTGTTATGTAATTTACAGCAATTCACATCACATTATCTTGCAACCTATAATTCACATTATTTTTTTGGTAATTTACAGCAATTCACATCACATTATCTTGCAACCTGTAGTTCACATTATTGTTTTGTAATTTACAGCAATTCTTATCACTCTTTCTTGCAACCTGTAATTCACGTTATTGTTTTGTAATTTACAGCAATTCACATCACATTATCTTGCAACCTGTAAATCATGTTATTGTTTTGTAATTTACAGCAATTTACATCACATTATCTTGCAACCTGTAAATCATGTTATTGTTATGTAATTTACAGTGATGTTAAATTTTCAACTTTCAGAATATTCATCACAAGTATCAGATGCCCACTTCACTGGAAGTTTTTGACATTTCAATGAGTACTAAAGCAATACTCACACCGTGGATGAATCCAGCACATGCTCCAATTAAAAACAGACAAGCTGTGCAAAACCAAACGACTGCAGCTTCCTTCAATGTAGCCTCATTCCATAGTAAGGAATTCAAGACGATGAACACAGCACAGAAGATTCCCAGAGTAAGAAAACTTGTAGTGAGTTTGTAATGCTGCCGTCTGTCATTATGTAGTATTAGTGCTGCAGGGTTAATGTAAACCACAAAGAAACTATTAATGAAGAAAAAAGGCATCCACTCTACACAGTTCACATTAACATTGACTCATCAGAAACATGACCAAAATCAATTTAAAAAACTGCTTTAAGCCTTAGACATAGTACTGTACTGCACTGAGGGACACTTCATAAATTAAACAAAAAGATTAAATGAAGGTTTATTAACTACAAAGCCAAGGTGGTTACATCTATGTTGTTTGCGACCGCCTCGCAAAAATATTACCAACATCGGCGTCCAACTGTCTCTGATAAGGAATACAAAATTTAATAATTGCAATCCAACTTTTTGAACTCTTGCCATCATCTGCCATTGAAATATTGGCTGTGTACCCTAAATTATAGCAACAAATAAACAGTTCTTCTGTCTAGATTTAACGTAGCATTTTTTATCTAATTTGTTGTTAGGATGATTGACATTTGGATGTTGATGAAACTTCTCCGGGCAACCATTCCCCTACCCCCCCTGACCCTCCCCCCAAACCGTCAGGTATACTAATGCTCTCCAGTGTGGTCGACTCTAGGCTTTGAGTGGGTGTGGTAAGTGGATATCAATCTATGAAAATGAGGACTCTTTGTTACCAGCTACAACATGATAGACAATATTAGAGCACTGCTTAGAATCCGTGTGCAAGCAGTCGTTCTTACGTATATATAAAGGATTCTTAGAGTGTGATTCTTCAAGATTTAATCATAGTTGCTGATGATTGATTCCTGTTCTAAACTATAACAGAAAGTCAATTAAAGCTTTGAAATTGTGGTACAAATTAAACAAAAGTAGACATGACACTATAGGTTAAACATGCTGTAATGGGAATGATGGTCACTCACCTCTGTACTTTCTACATAAAACATAACCGGCTAAGAATCCAGTAGATATGTGGATGCCAATGAGTGCACTATGAAAGGCGAGAACGCTGATCAAAGCCATCTGTAACTGCAATAAAAGAAGGAAAGAAGAACCAGAATGCATTGGGGTTTCAATGATGTAATATTTTATCTGAAGTTAGAAATTGAGGATTTCAGATACATGCATTCATTAATCGTAGTAGTAAAGACAATAAATCATATTTAATGAATGTTCTGCCACGTTTCATTGATGGAAATGCAATTCCCTGTGGTAAACAAAAGCCGTACAGACTTCTATAAGCTTTGGAACTAATGTTCACTACTGTATACACTTAGCTCTCCTTCGACTGCTTCCTTCAGCCGCTCAGAGATTTTGAAATATTTCTCAATGACATTGGATGCTAATATTCCCATATAAACAAAAAGGAGACATGAAGCCCGATGTTAAATATGCTTATTAGCGGGTGATATGCATGACTTCCTCAAGACAGCTTATTCACTTGGACTATGCCCCAAAATAATGCCCCTCCCCCCAAAAAAATAAAATATTTGTAGGCTGGTAGTTTGAGGAAAATCCAGAGCAGCCTAGGGCAATACCTTGCAAGCAAGTGTTGTTGTGAATATTCAACATATGTAAAACAGCTGTCTGCTTAGACGTGGGAAAACTAACCTATGTATGGCAGACTGCCTCCTTAAGATGTAGTAACTAAACCAACACAGAAACTGTAAGTACTGTTTGCATTTCTTTATTGAGTTACCAAATGTTGGTGACGAGGATCCATCTGATATTTGTCTTCCGAAGGATCATTGGTAAAGTAGTTTCTTTCACCAGATTATGGATAGAACTTTTGTTTGCAGTAAATAAAATTGCAAAGCAGGTCTCAAAATTGAGGTTATTTAATGGCTCTATTAATCCCAGGGAATTTTGCTGTTTGCCAGAAACAAAACTAAAAACCCTGGCCCTTTTTCTCGCCAGTAGATATTTTAAAAGAGCATTAACAACTCACAGAAGTCAGTTAATTAACAATCATCAGTCAAAGAATGGTCAAGACTTCAACAAATATTAGCACACTCAGCTCTCAAAAGTGGCCTAGCCTATACAATAACTGATCATGTGGGACATTGCAATTCAGCAAAATACCAGCTGGTGGGAACTTGATTTAGCGAGTAAAGTTTTCTAGGCCCTCATATCATCGCTTTGCATAGGCCTTTGTACATAACAGAACCTAGTGTTGGTACTTTGTGGATAAAGATATGTCGTTGTTGACAACTGATATCGACCAAGGTAGACCGACCCTGAACTGAAGGTTAGCTGTTTTAGTTTAAGCTTTGAACAATTGACAAGGCTGGGTACAGTAATATTGTGAGGAAACTTTGTTTTAATAAGTGTAGTAATTGATTGGCAAGGAATGGGTGTTGAAAAAGTGACCTGGTGAACAAAATTGGTAGACTTAAGGAATATTATTAAATAGGCTATTCAGAGTTTTCTCTAAATCCTCTCGGTTTGCCAGATTTACAGTTCTATAGCACAATGCATCATAAACATAGAAATCAGCTTTTCAATTTGTGTTATTTTTAATTTAGTATTTTAAACATTTCAGGGAAACCTTAAAATTGCATAGATCTGATCCCCCACAATCAGTGGCATCACCAGACTTTTCAGTCTGGGGGGCACAGGGGGGCACCAGCATTTGATGGGGGGCACTTAGGTGGATACGGATCGCCGTCCTGGGGGAGGGGGTGCCCCCCTCCCCTTTGGAAAAGTTTTGCATAGGGAGGATGGGCTAGATGCAAAATGGTGCCACATTTGATGCTAAATTCGATCTGAAGATATCTCCAGAAATTGCTATTTTTGAGGTAATGATTTTAACAACGCGCAGAATTTTGCAGAGGATATGAACCACATGCTGTCGATATTATGCCTAACCCTATCAATAGAACCTACATTTGTTGAATTAATGTGTGCATGACCCCCGAATCCTTTCTTGTCCTTCTCGTTTTCTCCCATTATCTATTAAGATGTAACAGGTTCCAGCATCGTTATTGGCTCCTATCAGGGATCTCACCATGCAATCCAAAGTTTGATCACACATCGAGTATGGCTCAGTATGCAGGTGGTGAGTCATGTAGCTCGCGAAGCAGACGTGTATAGCCGCTGGTATGGCATGAGCACTGACACATTCAATGTAAATATCGACACCTGTTGTGATGGCGCGGGTTACTACTTCGATACCCTACAGTCAAGGATAAACTTTTTCATTTTTTCGCAGCTCATTTAAAGAAAATACGAATTACTGTGCTTCTTTGTCCTTATCAAAAACCAACTCAGATGATGGGAGTTGAATATAACAAAATATATATATTTTCTTTTACCAACCCAAATCTCAGATGGGGGGGACACTCGGGGGGGGGGGGGGGGGCACTAGGTTTTCCAGGGGGGCACGTGCCCCCCTGGCCCCCCTTGGCGACGCCACTGCCCACAATAGCAAAGTAAGCCACCCACCCGCACTTCTTCTTTGTACCATACTCTACCTGTTTTCTTTATCTTCCTTCTCTTTACTTTCTTCTGGATTCCTTGTCAAATAGCTTTGTACTTCTTCCTCCTAAAGACCTTGTAACAGATAGTCAACTCAATCATGTTTTATGGGTTGCTTTTACTGAGCATGTTTAATGATGATAGATCCTTGGAAGAGTACAGTACCTTGCAAAAGTTGTAAATGAAAATTCTAACAATATATGTTTCAAACAAATATAAATAAAACAAAGTGGCTATTCTTACGACTAGTCGAAACAATAATGGCCTTTTGCGCATGGGCAGTTGCTATTTTTACAACTAGGAATACTATTTTTACGACCAGGAGTAACAATAATTTCCGGTTAGGGTTAGGTTCAGGGTTAGGGTTGGATTGAGGGTTAGACTAAGGGTTAGGCTTACCCCTACTACATGCGCAGTTGCTTTATTTACTTTGAATTCGCCGATGTCGTAAGAATAGTTTATAAATAATTGTTACGACTAGTCGTAAGAATAGCCACGGCCTAAATAAAACTCATTTAATTTATATAATCAGTGGCAAAAGCTCAAAACTGTTAATATTTCATCTTAATGTTAGAAGGCTTCTTAACACTTACATCTTGTTGATTTTCTTAAAGAACATGAGTTTGAAGTTATCTCAAATAGGTCATGTAGTATAGTCAGTATTGCGAAGTTCGGCATACTGCGAAGTTTGGACACCCTAAGAAATACACGATTTCACCATGAAAACCTACAGGAAGAGCCAAATTTCACCAAAAAGTACGAAGCTACAGTTATTTTCTCTCCAAAATGACCCGTGTGCAAGAAATGACTTATGTATATTTGTCAATAAAATGACGAAGATCTATGAAGTCTGTTATAATTACTGAAAGAGCAACTGCGCCACCAATTTTATCACCAGCACCACACTGTGGGTTGCGTGTCCGAACTTCGCAATACTCTAGCAAAGAAATACCAGTTCCACAATCACGAAGAATCTTCTTGGAAAACAAAATGTAAACAGTTGCAGGAAAGAAAGATTGGCCGTGTATCGTACTATAACACAATTCTCCCACCATATGAAGTACATTTTCATGTGATTTATACCAGAAGATTTAGTTTTGGGATGTTTTAAGTCTTAAGTGTCCGAACTTCGAAGTCACCATGCTACTATCCTACATCTGACTCGTTTGTCATTTGGTTGAGTGTTGCAAGCATAGTACCTCATGAATGCTTTTGCTGATCTTCCCAGTATGCCGAACTTCGCACTACTGACTATATAGGCCTAGGCTATGTGATTAAACTTAAAAAGAGATGCCAAACGAGTAGCTTCTATAAATTTCAGAGTAATATTAACCACTAGCCTAGCCCTTCATAACCACATACTGTACACTTAGTTGGTTCGTTCATTGTCAATGGCGTGACGATCATTCACGGACAGTACAGTATGGTAAGTTAGGTAAAGACATTACACAGTAATAATATCAACATTATTATGGTATACTCACAAGGAAACGCATTTTTCACAATTTAGTCGTACAAGTCAATAACTTTGTAAGATACTGTAATAAATATTTACTCTTGCAACTCGCAGTTCTGTCAAATTGGGAACACGTGCATTACATGTAGAGCCTAGTATACCGGTGTGAAGTTAGATACTTATTCCCCGTTCCTCGTTCGATATTCGCGAATGAGTAACTGAGCTACCAATTCGGTTACGTATTCGACAATGGTATCGACGTAACACCTTTGGCAAGACAAAGCTTTCTTACAAGATGTTCAATATTTGGTGGTGGAAAGAGGTTTACCTATGGCCCATGGGTCATATGAACTCTAATGACTATGTAGAAGGGTACCATAATGCATCTTGCCCGGTCCAAATAGTTCTTGATCAACTAAAATGACCAGTACTTCATCAGTTCTTAAATTAATGTAAAAAAAATTACTTTAGGCCCTAATCAAGACTAGCACGCCTTGGACCACCTTACCAATGGGTCATATGAATTCTTAACACATTGTCAAAGGATACCATAATGCGTCTTGCCCGGTCCAAAGAGTGCTTGACCAATTAAAATGACCATTAAATCAACATTTTTTTAAATAAATGTAACGGGAACTGAAATAAAAACATTTGGGCCCTAATCAAAACCAGCACGACTTGGACCGCCCAACCAATGGGTCATAGGAAGTCTAAGGACCTTGTAGAAGGGTAACATAATGCGTCTTGCCCGGTCCAAAGAGTGCTTGACCAATTTAAATGACCACTAAATCATTACTTCTTTAATGAGTGTAACGGGACCACGTAAAAGCTTTGGGCCCTAATCCATGCAGCACGCCTTGGATCACCAAACCAATGGTTAACATCAACTCTAAGGACATTGCATAAGAGTCCCATAATGCGTCTTGCCCGGTCCAAAGCGTGCTTGACCAATTTAAATGACCACTAAATCATTACTTCTTTAATGAGTAAAATGGGACCACGAAAAAGCTTTGGGCCCTAATCAATGCAGCACGCCTTAGATCACCAAACCGATAGTTAACATGAACTCTAAGGACATTGTAGAAGAGTTCCATAATGCGTCTTGCCCGGTCCAAAGAGTGCTTGACCAATTTAAATGACCACTAAATCATTACTTCTTTAATGAGTAAAATGGGACCATGAAAAAGCTTTGGGCCCTAATCCATGCAGCACGCCTTAGACCACCTAAACAATGGGTAACATTAACTCTAAGGACATTGTAGAAGAGTACCATAATGCGTCTTGCCCGGTCCAAAGCGTGCTTGACCAATTTAAGTGACCACTAAATCATTACTTCTTCCGATGAGTGTAACGGGACCACGAAAAAGCTTTGGGCCCTAATCCATGCAGCACGCTTTGGACCACCTAACCAATGGTTAACATGAACTCTAAGGACATTGTAGAAGAGTACCATAATGCGTCTTTCCCGGTCCAAAGCGTGCTTGACCAATATAAGTGACCACTAAATCATTACTTCTTCCGATGAGTGTAACGGGACCACGAAAAAGCTTTGGGTCCTAATCCATGCAGCACGCTTTGGACCACCTAACCAATGGTTAACATGAACTCTAAGGACATTGCAGAAGAGTACCATAATGCGTCTTGCCCGGTCCAAAGCGTGCTTGACCAATTTAAGTGACCACTAAATCATTACTTCTTCCGATGAGTGTAACGGGACCACGAAAAAGCTTTGGGCCCTAATCCATGCAGCACGCTTTGGACCACCTAACCAATGGTTAACATGAACTCTAAGGACATTGTAGAAGAGTACCATAATGGTCTTTCCCGGTCCAAAGCGTGCTTGACCAATTTAAGTGACCACTAAATCATTACTTCTTCCGATGAGTGTAACGGGACCACGAAAAAGCTTTGGGCCCTAATCCATGCAGCACGCTTTGGACCACCTAACCAATGGGTAACATTAACTCTAAGGACATTGTAGAAGAGTACCATAATGCGTCTTGCCCGGTCCAAAGCGTGCTTGACCAATTTAAATGACCATTAAATCATTACTACATCATCGAGTGTAACGGGACCACGAAAAAACTTTGGGCCCTAATCCAAGCAGCACGCCTTGGATCACCAAAGCGATGGTCAACATGAACTCTAAGGACATTGTAGAAGAGTACCATAATGCGTCTTGCCCGGTCCAAAGTGTGCTTGACCAATTTAAACGACCATTAAATCATCACTTCGTTAATGAATGTAAATGGACCTGCAAAAATCTTTAGGCCCCAGTCAAGACCAGCACGCCTTGGACCACCTAACCAATAGGTCACAGGAAGTCCAAGAACATTGTAGAACGGTACCATGATGCGTCTTGCCCGGTCAAAAGAGTGCTTGACCAATTTAAATGACCACTAAATCATTACTTCGTTAATGAATGTTAATGGACCTGCAAAAATCTTTAGGCCCCAGTCAAGACCAGCACGCCTCGGACCACCCAACCAATTGGTCATATGAATTCTAAGGACATTGTTGAAGAGTTCCACAATGCGTCTTACCCGGTCCAAAGAGTATTTGACCAATACAAACGACTAATGCACAATCATTATCCAGTACATTCATCAATATCTTCTTTTTTGAATTTCAACTCTACGTCTGTACCAGTGTGGTGATACAAAACAAAAGCAACACCTTTGGCTCGCAAGTTTAATGCTAATTGGTGCTTTACAATCATCAGCATACAAAGTTTCCTTCCCATTCCGGAGAAACACACGCACACTCTTTTTTTATGGGGGGGGGGGGGACCTTAGCGCAACTACATTTTCAGAATGAAGTGATTTCTGTAGACTGGCAACGAACTGAAAACGTTTTTGTTTCAATTATTCGTTCATAGAACTTAATTTTATTTCTTTTATTCATTTCACCCGTCAACCCTTCACATATTTACAGATTTAAAGAACAGAGAAGTGTTCTTGCCTCTCTTCTTGAAAGTGGTTTTGAACGCTTTAAACCCCTTCGTAGATTCTGAAAGATTCCACTGCTACATTCTAGAGCTGACCATGGAGCTATAAACAGACAATCAGTCATCTCGGGTCAAGCGGAGATAAACTGACTTTAATAGTTTATTTAGCAAAATAGTCTTCAAGTGAAATAGATCTACCCAGACATATATTTTATGCCGAAATCCCTTTCTGATTTATTTATGATCTCCATTAGCCATAGTTGGTAATGAACCATCCAAGTTACCCTATAGTGCCTTTCTATGCATTTTGATTTTATCGTGTTCCCATGCATGTGCTTGTTCTTTCTCTTAGCGATTTTTCAATAGAAAGTTTCTCTTGGAGTGTAGAAGGCAGATCCACCATAAGAAGTCTCACTGGGTTTATTCCAACTAAACATAGACCAGAGTTCCTTTCATTTTCATTCAGTTCTACCTAATTATTAATTATAACGTCCATAATCTAGCCAGGGACGACGCAAGAGGGGGTGTGGGGTGTATCATCCCCCCCCCCCCCCCAATCTTGGTAAAACTGACGAAAGTTGGAAAATTTTTGTGCGACAGTCGGAATTTCCGACTGTCGCACTCGAATTTTTCCGACTGGCGCACTCGAATTTTCAAATATTCTTGTAGTGACCTAAAATTTTCGGTCAAAATTGACCTTGAATCAGTTATATTTGCTACGATTTCCTTGTCACAATGAGAAATTGTATGTCGCGATCTTTATACTCCACCATACAAAACTTCGTATGATTTTGAATACTCTAAAAAAAATGCCTAATAGAACTTCTGCACAAAATATACTATTAAAACGCTCAATGCTTATCTACGGAAGCTTAAAAATGCCATCAACATAAGAAAAACTTTGCCCCATAAGGTGAAATTTTTCTGTAAATTGTTTAGATAACAAGATAAAATGTTATCAAAAAACAGAAAAATGTTGCATTGCTTACTTGCTTTAAATGAGTAATTGAACAATTTTGTGAAAAATGTTTAATTGAAAACTAATCAAATCTCGTCAATTAGTCATTTTTTGCTGCAAAATGTTCATTTGTTTACTTCATTCCATAAGAACAATTGAAAAACTTTTCTGAGAAATGTTTAATTGACAACTTATCTTATCTCGTCAATTGGACATTTTTGGCAAAATGTTCAATTGTTCACTTCATTCCAATTGAGCAATTGAAAAAATTTCTGCAAAATGTTAAATTGACAACTTATCGTATAACGTCAACTCAACATTTTTCTGCAAAATGTTTAATTGTTCACATCATTCCAAATGCTCAGTTGGAATGAAGTGAACAATGTTTTTTTTATTCATGTGAGTGATAAATAGCCCCACCCCCACCCCCAAGAAAATAATATTAAGCCCGCTAGGAAAAAGCACTGTATTTTTGGGTAATTCACTATGTCGTCGAATATAATTTTCGAAAAAAAGTTTCCCCTTTGTTACATTAACATAGCTTTTTTAGTCAGTAGTCTATGTAGCTTATCAAGCAGATAACTTGTACTCAGTTGCTTACTCGCTTAACCAGAGTGATTGATACGTTTGTAAAGTGAGGGCCAGTGGTACAAATGTACCGAGAAAAGTTTGGAACAAAAGTGCAGTCGCGAAAGATAGGGTGTCTGACTGACACTGACCGTATCGTTGACGAGTATAGTGCGGGGGGGGGGGGGGTACAAGGCAGCAGTCGGAATTTTCTGGCTCCAAAACCCATCCAGTTGGAATTTCAGCCACTAAACCCCCAATCATCATGCATTAGCTACGTCCCTGTATCTAGCTATACAAATTTTACACAATACACAAAACACATTCAATCCATTAGCAAAAGTGCTAGATTTAAGGTCAATTTCGCGTTTGTTAATTTAAGTCAAAAATACACTTTCTAATCACTTACAATTGTATTTAATGTATTAATTCTTCGGTAAATATAAATTAGGCTATATGCTGAGTCAATTATGGAAGTATAGAAGTCAAGAGAAATATTACATGCTTAATATCCACCCCCCCCCCACCCCTCCCCATTTATTCTCTGATTGGATTGAAATGTACTTGCAGAAGAAAAAATTTCATGCCAAATTACTTTAATCTGGTAGAATTGATACACTTTTACCAATCTATGTGCAAAGATGTTCCATACACTATTACTCAATACTTCATAAGATAAATTTGAAGGAGCGGAATAAAGGACCATGCGTTCTGATTGTAATTGAATGATTCATTCAGGATGTTTCCTAGAAGTTTTCTCTCGTAAAAGAGCGCTTGAACATTAGGCTCGAACTAATTGATACCGATGTACGAGCTGACTGCCTACCGTCATTTAACTTCGTCCATGGAATACCTTTAAAAGGCTGAGAGTTCATATTTATCATAGCGTGATTGCTCCCTTGCGTCGAACCATTAAAATTGATAGATAACTGAAATAATCTGCAGCATGTTGACAGTTTAACTGCTTTTTTGCATTTGTATTCCCAAATGAATGAAATATCGGAATATCTTTCCTTCTACGAATGTCTCTGACCCACGTTAGGAGAGTTAAAGTGATATTGTTCAATGTTTGAACGTTACTGCATGTACCATTAATTCATGGTACTTGGTAGGCCTATATAGGGGATGGTTTATTTCTTTGATTGTTTCTCCGGCTGTAAGCTTCATAAGCTTCATTGGGCTATCATGACAGTGCAAGCCTGCTACAACCTTGCTACGGCCTTGCTACAGCCATAGAAAGATGCTGTCGCTTTATGCCATCGTGTTCAAATATCTGCCACATTGCAATTTTTCCCTTTTGATTAGGCTGAAATTTCGTAAGTGATTTGAGTAAGTTAAAGTGTTATATGCTAACATATCGATGAATTCGGAAGTCATTTAGAGGCTTTTTTAAATTGTAAAAACTTTCCGACAGAATTTGGCCATGTATATAGACATTCTGCCATTAATTGGAATGCACTTAAAACGAGTTCTCTCTTTTTCATTCCTTGAGGGTCCAAAGTGCAATTTGTAATGCTACCGGTTGACACTAAACGCACGATACATAACATATGAGCTGGACACTCATTTAAGAAGTGATGATGTAGTGGTCATTTAAATTGGTCAAGCACACTTTGGACCGGGCAAGACGTATTATGGTACTCTTCTACACTGTCTTAAAAAATCATATGACCCATCGGTTAGGTGGTCCAAGTCGTTCTGGTCTGGATTAGGGCCCAAAGCTTTTTCGTGGTCCCTTTTCACTCATTAAAGAAGCAATGATTTAGTGGTCATTTAAATTGGTCAAGCACGCTTTGGACCGGGCAAGACTCATTATGGTACCCTTCTACAATGTCCTTAGAGTTCATGTTAACCATCGGTTTGGTGGTCCAAAGCGTGCTGCATGGATTAGGGCCCAAAGCTTTTTCGTGGTCCCGTTACACTCGATGATGAAGTAATGATTTAATGGTCAGTTTAATTGGTCAAGCACGCTTTGGACCGGGCAAGACGCATTATGGTACTCTTCTACAATGTCCTTAGAATTCATGTTAACCATCGTTTTGGTGGTCCAAAGCGTGCTGCATGGATTAGGGCCCAAAGCTTTCTCGTGGTCCCGTTACACTCGATGATGAAGTAATGATTTAATGGTCAGTTTAATTGGTCAAGCACGCTTTGGACCGGGCAAGACGCATGATGGTACTCTTCTACAATGTCCTTAGAGTTCATGTTAACCATCGGTTGGGTGGTCCAAAGCGTGCTGCATGGATTAGGGCCCAAAGCTTTTTCGTGGTCCCGTTACACTCGATGATGAAGTAATGATTTAATGGTCAGTTTAATTGGTCAAGCACGCTTTGGACCGGGCAAGACGCATTATGGTACTCTTCTACAATGTCCTTAGAGTTCATGTTAACCATCGGTTTGGTGGTCCAAAGCGTGCTGCATGGATTAGGGCCCAAAGCTTTTTCGTGGTCCCGTTACACTCATTTAATAAGTAATGATTTAATGGTCAGTTTAATTGGTCAAGCACGCTTTGGACCGGGCAAGACGCATTATGGTACCCTTCTACACTGTCTTAAAAAATCATATGACCCATCGGTTAGGTGGTCCAAGTCGTTCTGGTCTGGATTAGGGCCCAAAGCTTTTTCGTGGTCCCTTTTCACTCATTAAAGAAGCAATGATTTAATGGTCAGTTTAATTGGTCAAGCACGCTTTGGACCGGGCAAGACGCATTATGGTACTCTTCTACAATGTCCTTAGAATTCATGTTAACCATCGGTTTGGTGGTCCAAAGCGTGCTGCATGGATTAGGGCCCAAAGCTTTTTCGTGGTCCCGTTACACTCATTTAATAAGTAATGATTTAATGGTCAGTTTAATTGGTCAAGCACGCTTTGGACCGGGCAAGACGCATTATGGTACTCTTCTACAATGTCCTTAGAGTTCATGTTAACCATCGGTTTGGTGGTCCAAAGCGTGCTGCATGGATTAGGGCCCAAAGCTTTTTCGTGGTCCCGTTACACTCGATGATGAAGTAATGATTTAATGGTCAGTTTAATTGGTCAAGCACGCTTTGGACCGGGCAAGACGCATTATGGTACTCTTCTACAATGTCCTTAGAGTTCATGTTAACCATCGGTTTGGTGGTCCAAAGCGTGCTGCATGGATTAGGGCCCAAAGCTTTTTCGTGGTCCCGTTACACTCGATGATGAAGTAATGATTTAATGGTCAGTTTAATTGGTCAAGCACGCTTTGGACCGGGCAAGACGCATTATGGTACTCTTCTACAATGTCCTTAGAGTTCATGTTAACCATCGGTTTGGTGGTCCAAGGCGTGCTGCATGGATTAGGGCCCAAAGCTTTTTGTGGTCCCGTTACACTCATTAAAGAAGTAATTATTGAGTGGTCATTTAAATTGGTCAAGCACGCTTTGGACCGGGCAAAACGCATTATGGTACCCTTCTACAATGTCCTTATAGTTCATGTTAACCATCGGTTTGGTTGTCCAAAGCGTGCTGCATGGATTAGGGCCCAAAGCTTTTTCATGGTCCAATTACACTCATTAAAGAAGTAATGATTTAGTTGTCATTTAAATTGGTCAAGCACGCTTTGGACCGGGCAAGACGCATTATGGTACTCTTCTACAATGTCCTTAGAGTTCATGTTAACCATCGGTTTGGTGGTCCAAAGCGTGCTGCATGGATTAGGGCCCAAAGCTTTTTTGTGGTCCCGTTACACTCATTAAAGAAGTAATTATTGAGTGGTCATTTAAATTGGTCAAGCACGCTTTGGACCGGGCAAGACGCATTATGGTACCCTTCTACAATGTCCTTATAGTTCATGTTAACCATCGGTTTGGTGGTCCAAAGCGTGCTGCATGGATTAGGGCCCAAAGCTTTTTCATGGTCCAATTACACTCATTAAAGAAGTAATGATTTAGTGGTCATTTAAATTGGTCAAGCACGCTTTGGACCGGGCAAGACGCATTACGGTACTCTTCTACGATGTCCTTAGAGTACATGTTACCCATTGGTTAGGTGGTCCAAGGCGTGCTGCATGGATTAGGGCCCAAAGCTTTTTCGTGGTCCCGTTTCACTCATTAAAGAAGCAATGATTTAATGGTCATTTAAATTGGTCAAGCACGCTTTGGACCGGGCAAGACGCATTATGGTACCCTTCTACAATGTCCTTAAAATTCATGTTACCCATCTGTTGTGTGATCCAAGGCGTGCTGCATGGATTAGGGCCCAAAGCTTTTTCGTGGTCCCGTTACACTCGATGAAGAAGTAATGATTTAGTGGTCATTTAAATTGGTCAAGCACTCTTTGGACCGGGCAAGACGCATTATTTTACCCTTCTATAAGGTCCTTAGACTTCCCATGACCCATTGGTTGGGCGGTCCAAGGCGTGCTGGTTTTGATTAGGGCCCAAATGTTTTTATTTCAGTTCCCGTTACATTTATTTAAAAAAAATGTTGATTTAATGGTCAGTTTAATTGGTCAAGCACTCTTTGGACCGGGCAAGACGCATTATGGTATCCTTTTACAATGTGTTAAGAATTCATATGACCCATTGGTAAGGTGGTCCAAGGCGTGCTAGTCTTGATTAGGGCCTAAAGTAATTTTTTTCTGGTCCAGTTACATTAATTTAAGAACTCATGAAGGAGTGGTCATTTCAGTTGGTCAAGAACTATTTGGACCGGGCAAGATGCATTATGGTACCCTTCCACATAGTCGTTAGAGTTCATATGACCATGGGCCATTGATAAAACCTCTTTCCACGACCAAATGTTGAACATCTTGTAACAAACTTTTGTACCATTGTCGAATACGTAACTGAATAGGTAGCTCAGTTACTCATTCGCGAATATCGAACGAGGAACGGGGAATAAGTATCTAACTTCACACCGGTGCCTAGTATCAGTAGTAGTAACCAGCGTTACCAGCGACAGTTGACGAAAAAAACGCTAGATTTGCGAAAATAAAACCCTAGAAAACGCTAAATGGTAGTTTCCCTAACATTCGTGTTGTTTGGAGTCAATTTAGCACAGATTCGTAGGATGAATGGTCACCGATCACAAAATAGATTTTGAATAGTTGATTTGAGTGATAGTCTGACCCAGAAAATTTGAAAAAAATATGGAAATTTTCGGTAGGAAATTCCGAAGATTGGGCAAAAATACTCAAAATAAATTTGGATGGGTCTCCAAGTAAGAATTTTGTCTAAAAAATCTGAAAAGTGGTCAATTTTTGGTAAATTTAACTAGTTTTAGGCAAAAATCGGTAGAATTACCAAAATTAGAAAAAACGTGCGCTAGAACCCCACAAATGACTAAAAACGCTAGATCTAGTGTAAAAACGCTAACTCTGGTAACACTGGTAGTAACGGTTAAGTTCAAAATAGACCGGGGGTTCCGCATTGTGGCGGTAAAAAATCTACAAAGGTCAAGGACAAATTCTGAAAACATTCTCGCACAATCATCCTGAGAAACTTGTAAATTATATCACATAAGCGATCTTGTGGTCATTCTTATCTTGCTTATCTTATAAAACCTGCTCAACCATGTGTGATATAGCCAGATAAGCAGCCACTATGCAAACAATTCCAGTAGAAATTTCCATTCATTGTAAGGGGACTGTATACCCTAATGAACTTGAAAATTAATTCTTTGATGAAATTCATGCTTTGTAAGTAGATTCACCTTAGTGAATAGATATACCCTGATGTACGTGTTAGGCCGTAGGTCAACAGCTGAAAACCTTGTTAACTATAACTTTATAGACTCCAACATTAATACTTGAACAGGGGCGTATCCAGGATTTTCTAACCCGGGGCGCGAATTACTATCTAAGCGGAGCGCCACCATCGGTTGGCGCGCATCGTACAAGAAAAATTCTGGTTTTGATACCCCCAGATCACCGCGCGGAAATGACATCTCGGGCTTGAAAAAGCCCAACCAGATGTACACTTTTGCCTGAGAACCAGGTATTTCCCAATAGTTTTTTCCCCATCCATACCCTTTTTGAAGATTGTCACCAGTCACACATCATGTTCGACCTCATCGCATCTCCTGTGGATCATTGCTTTTTGTAGGTGATTCTACGTCGCGGCCCACAATACCCGACAGCCCCACTTTTGAAGGTTTTAAGCCCATTTTTTGTTCAGAATTTCAAAATTCACTTTTCTCGTGATTAAACTCACTTCAAAACATACCCATAATGTTGCAAAAAAAATTCATCTATGGACAACCAATATAGAAAAACCTCCTTGAACCCCTAACAGACTTGTCAAAATTGCACGAGTAGAGGGAAGTATGATGAAGAATGTTGGTCAGGAAATTTTCGAAAATTCAGACACAGTTAATTTATTGGTGTACAAATATTGAAACCTCCTATAACGGCTATTATATAAAACTTCATTGAAGGAAATGAAAAAAATACCAGATAGGCCTATTTCCGAAACCGAACACTATACACACATATTTCTTTCTGAAAATTCGGGCAATATGCTGAGAATTTTTCGGGCACTAATACTGAAAGAAAAAAAAAATTGCAATGATGTAGCTAAAGGAAATGAATAGTTTAAAAATTATCTCCTTGGTAATTAAAATAAAGTTCTAAGCTTGGCCGACTAATTCGCCATTACTAATGTAAAATAGAGTTTTGACATAATTGGACCTCCATGCTTTTTCTCCATCTACATAGGACAATTCGTTGTTTATATGAGCATCCCGCGGTATACTGCGCAACTTTCAGTGACCGTACGGTACATGATGGCATGCGATGTAATAACCGATGCTGCGCGGAGCGCGCGAAAATGTTGATTACATTTTTCGGGCAAGTCGTTACAGCTCCCCAAATCAAATTGGGCTCCATCGCCTTTGACTACACACATAGACAGTTTTGAGGCTGTTCATCCTAGAACGCCATTTTCATGCTCACTGATATGATGCTGATATCTGCTGTTTGCTTTACAAATTCGAACAGGCGCGTAGCGAATAATTTGCCAAGGGAGGGGCGAAGCCTGTAGGCAAACTAAGCGTAGCGCCACCACGAGTTGGCGCGAAGCGTACAAGAAAATTTTGGCCGAAAATGCCTCCCAGATCGCTGCAAATGACACTTCCCGTGCCTTGTAAGTTGCATCTAAGCATTTTCTATTTCGAATTTACTAGCGATATCATAAAAAAAAATATGCTCGGGGGGGGGGGGCGGCGGTCGCCCCATTCCCGAAATGCGCCATGTTCCCCGACGACTCGGTCGAGTTCGAGACCAGCCACAGTTGGTTTCATAGCACAATTGTTTAAGGCGTCCATACACACACACGCGTTATGATAGACCATATATAGTATATATATATAGATACATTAGTGGGAGAGGAAAAATGGAAACGTCAAAAATGGAGTTGTCGGTGTAAGGGGTAGGGTGAGGCGCACGCCCCTTCCGAAATCCTCGATCCGTCACTGGCTACCCGGCCATGTGTATATAATAGGGTTCAGCGCTGTAATGATATCACTGTTCCTCTTCCTCTTCCCGGTGTCTTGACGTTTATCTTCTACTCCCTCCTTTTCTCCTTTTTCTCTCCTTCTTCTTTTTCTTTTCCCTTCCTTCCTCTCCTTCTCCTCTTTTTTCCCCTCTTTTTTCCTTTTTTCCCATCTTTTTTCCTTTTTTTCTTCTCTTTTTTTCTCTCTCTTTTTCTTACCCGGGGGGCGCGCGCCCCCAACGCCCCCTCCGCTGGATACGCGCCTGTTGAATGAACTTAAATTATGTCAAGGCACTGCGCGTCGTGATGTCTTTGGTATTTCTCCTTTATCTTCCATGGGGAGGATTGCTTCCACGTGTTAAGGAGAAAGCGGAAAGCTCTTAATTAGGCAGTTTTGTTCAGTATTCACCACAGAAGATGTATCTTCTATTCCAAATATGGGGAATAGTACTGTTCCTGATATGCCAGACTTAATAATTACCACAAAAGGGGTTGAAAAGTTGCTCCAGAACCTCAAAGTTAATATAGCATCAGGGTCGGACAATGTGCCTGCTTGAAGGAATGAGCTTCAAGTGTAGCACCCATACTTCAGAAAATATATCAGAAATCAATTTCGTCAGGTTCATTACCACAGGACTGGTTAAATGCAAACGTCTTGAACGATTTTCAAAAAGGGTGACATGTCACTTCCAAGTAATTACCGCCCAGTTTCATTAACCTGCATCGCATGTAAACAGCTTGAACATATTATCCATAGCAACATTATGAGTCATCTTGAAAATATTGATTTGCTTTGCGACAAACAACATGGTTTCTGAAGGGGGAGATCTTGCGAAACCCGACTTGCTGGTTTGGTAAATGACTTGGCCGCGAGATCCTCAAGTTGACGGTCTGAAAACCTTGTAAACAAGATACTCCAAAATTAAAGTTTGTGTTAACTTCATACTTTTTATATGGGGATCCATCTTATTAAGTACAAGAACTGTTGCTTCCTGCGGAAGTTAAACGTCCGTCATATGTAAGGTCAACAGAAATCTGAGTCTAAAAAGCTTGTAAAAATGATAACACCAAAAATAATCCTTGAAATAATTTCATACCCATAGTAATCCACCTTAATTAGTATATTGTCTGCAGAGGTCAAAGGTCGTTTGTTGTCAACTGAGGTCAAAGTTTGAAAACCTTGTAAGCATGGTATAACTGTAAAATTAAAGATTGAATAATCTTCCTGCTTGCTATGTGAATCGAACTTTCTGATTATTACTGCGTTCTGTACATGTCAAGGGTTATTAAAGGTCAATCGTTGTGAATATATAAAAACTTCGTAAACAAGATAACTAAAAGAGTACAACTTTCATATTTGGTATGCGGATCCACTTTATTAAGTATGATAACTCCCTGTGAAGAAAAATTGGGAAGGAATCACTAATGCTGTTGGCCTCCTGGTCAATCATTGTATTGTACATAGTATAGCACGAAAGCCAACGAAGAAGATGTTTGACAACAATATTAATGTAACATGTTTAATTTCTCTTGATACATTAATTCATAAAAGTTAAAGTTGATGGTTTACAATCTTGTATCAAGGTTCAGGCCTTTACAGACGACTTCACTATATCAAGCCAATATGATAATTTGTCACACCCACTCACACCAAAGCTGCTCCTGGGGCACTTTAGTAGGCCTTATCTAGGTGTCCCCGACGACTTCCCGAATAATGCAGCCACAAACATGTGTACACAAATATATTTAAAAGTTACCTCGTAGACTCACATTTACAAAGCCAAGGGAGATTAAGTGCCTTGCCCAGCAAATGACATAATGACCGGGCCTATAGACCGTGAACCTGCGATCCTAAGTTCGCAAGACATTGCCATACTCATTTAACCACAACTCTCTCTTATGGTGGCATACCCCTATGAGAGTCTATATCCATCCGTCCGATTGTTCTCCTATCTCAGGAAAAGTGCCAAAAAGCAACATGAGAACATCTTTTTTGACCTGTTATCAATCATAATCTAGTTTTTTCGTGGTTAGCATGTTGAAGAGCATGAATGGAAGTACATGTGGTGACAAAATTGGGTCAATTGCGGCAATTTTGGACCCCTTTAGGCCTTCCAGGAGCAGCGTACGAAAATTGTTTACTACCGAGCGAAGAAGTTTGTTTACAAGTGACGAAAACTTCCGTCTCGGATAGCCAAAAAACTGCATGGTCATGATACAAAAAATTGATGATGCCATGAAAGGCCAACTCGTCAGCTATCCGGTGATAGGTAGCGTTTAGCTAATGAGATCTTCTATCTAGACTTAGAGACCATATTACTTTTGTGATTTAGTGTGTAAGTCAATTGGGCTTTTAATGGGCGTATGTTACCTTTAAACCATAAAAGACTTATGAAAACAGCACGGGAGGCCAAACACGACAAATTATTATCCACCACAAAAGAGGCGTATATCACACCAGCAGCTCGGGCGACTGGTAGCCGACTGGGACTTCCGATGTACTACTGTGTCACCTCCTCCTTGAACCACACTATTTCCTTACTTAAGTTATTATGAAAATTAGAAAAACCTGTTTTGACACCACCCCCCACCCTCCCCTCCCCTCCCTTTCGTCAGGCCTACAGACCAGGATGATAAAGTTTCCCAATTTACTCTGACGAAGATCCATATTCTGACATCTTTGTACATGTTTGTCACTTTCGTCTTCATTGTATTTGGAAGAGGCTATACAATGATTTACATAGTTATATGGAAAATTATAAAAACGATAACAAAGTTAATTGAATGGCGTTTTGTTGGTCACGTGGGCATAACAAAGGAACGAAGGATGTAAACAATTACAACGATTTTTTTTTAGAACTAGAACTGGTTTTATAGTAGTTTTGATGGTTAAACTGACCAGTCCTGTTTCTCAAAACGTACGATAGTTATACACTATCGACTAACTGTTGATTCTAGCGATAGAATTGTTTCGTTGCGAGCTTTGCATGTTAGTAATAACTTGAGACCCATCTGGAATTTTTTCAATCTCATGCAATATATACAAGGATTAATACAAGAATTTAAGAACGCAAGAATAACTGTAGCTTGGTACCACTTTGACGAAACTTTCACGTCGCCACCAACATTGTATGCAAGAAAAGTCACTTGGTTCGGTGTCCAACATATAACAAAAACTGCAAACAAAATAAACAACGTCGACGTTGTGTTCCTACTCGACTTGGTTCCACGGGGTGGCATATTTGTCGATTGGTTGGCACTTGCCATTCTGTTACCAGGAGATGCTTGTGTGGAACATACAGATGCGTTGGCTCTGCTAAGGCTCACCCCGACTTCTGATTTGCGCTTGCGCAGAGTGTTAGCAATGACGAAATACATATATCCCATTATAGAGACCGGAAGTAAATATTCCCAACAAAATAAGCAGATCCCAAAGATAACCTGGTCGGAACGGTCCCATGACTCCCGCTCTGTACACGAATTGTTTGCGTAAGTATACTGAAATATTGCAGGAATGTATTGCATTATTGGCGGGAAAATCCATACCGTAAAAATGACAAACATGCAGGTCCTAGTGTTAAAAAAGTTTGAATAATTTAAAGGTCTTTTTACAGCAATATATCGTTCGATGGACATCACTAAGAGGTTATATGATGAAATCGCGAATGTTGAAAAGAGGAAAAATCTGGACCACCAAAATCGACAGAGAAACTGTCCGCCTGCGTCAGTGTACTTCATTTCTTCGCTCGGTGGGTTAACTGTAGATTGAAAGTCCGTTCGAGCATCGTGTATGTAGGTCGCTCCATAAACTATAAGCAGAATAGACGTACAAAGATCCACCAAAGCTTGATTGAATAGGAACATGTTCACTTGACTTTTACGTGATCTTAGAAATCCAAATACAATGCATACTAGAATATTCCCTAAGAATCCAATGGCACCAACGCAAAATTGTAGCGACAGACTAAAAATCTCGCCGAGTTTAAAATATTCCGTGGTTTCCTTCGGTTTATCCATGACTTCGATATGGTCTTGGAACGCCATCTAACATATTTCGGGCATGAACTTATATCTGTAAAGAAATGAATAAAGAATGAATTTGCTATATTAAGACATTATTTTAGACTGTTAAATTGATCTCGTATACGTTCCCGTACTGTTTAACTCTAAGCCTGTATACGAGTCCAATTCCTCAACTACATATCAAGTACATCCGGGACATTATCAGTAGTATATATCGTGGAACTGTATAGACCAACCCATGAAGATAACGGATAGTATCACTTTCCAATAATTATATCCATTTCAGAGGGATATTTTGCTCTACTCCCACACATAACAATCTGACGGGGCAAAGACACAAAGATGGGTCCCCCCCCCCCCACCCAGTAAATACAGTTTTGAGTTCGTCGGTACAATCTTACAAAATGGCGGTGACGATTATGATGCAAACGACTTCTGTTTTGACCTATTAATATTAGTTGAGTCTCGAATGTTTTTTGTGTATAAACATCGTGATTTTCTGACACATTTTTTGGAAGCTTCCGTTTTTAATTGATGCATGTATTGGACCCAGACACGATGGTATAATCCTATAGACACACAGCGATAACCATCGGGGTATGTGGGACACACACAATAAGGAGAAACAAATTGTCTGAAATTTAAAAAATCTACTCAGCATCATCCAATGTCCAATAAGTTCGAATCAATTCTCCAATTGTTTTACCTCGATTGGACCATCTCAACTGACAGTTCAGTGCAGTTTAATTAATGTCTACTGAATCCAAACTCCATATAAACGGTTTCTGATACAGAGAACACAGGCGTAAGCACAGCTGTGTAAATTACGTCTCTCGATGTGTACGAATTGGTGATTTATTGAATTCAATTGTTCAAAATCAGATGAACTACTTGAATCATAGTAATTAAATACAAATGATAAGACAAGTAAACTCGATTATGAAAAAAAAAGAGAAAAAAAGGGGGAAAATCCAATGGATTACATTAATTTTTTGTTCTCAATGTGCAGTTATGTCAACGCTAAATGTAAGCATTACTCCTTTAGTTGGACATTCCCCAGTAGGTTGTATATATAATCTTATCATGTCGGGAAAATTCCCTTTTGTTTTAATTGCCACCCCCCCCCCCACCACACACACCCACACACTCACAAACACACTTGTGATTTCTTTCAAAAGAAAAGTAAAAAGAGGGCTGGTTGACAGGGATCCAATTCAGTGATCTAAGCGAAGAGTTAGGATGCAGTTAAATACTTGTAATACACATTGTGTTGATTAGCGGCTGAACGATTAACTAAGAGAGGTGGGGGGGGGTGGCAAGGATTAGATGGGACCCCCTAAAACCTTTGCGAAGCGAGCAATTGTAAGACGATATTGGCGCAATGAGATTCAGTTCTGTCTACCTCTTCTTATATCACATATGACAATGACATCATGATATGATAGGACATATGGCCTGTCAGTTTTAAATGTAATGTGCTGTGTGCATACTAGTTGCATACACCATTTATAGTTGTAGGCCCGAGACCCATATAAGGCCCATGGCGTTGTCCCTTCTCAGCACCGGTACGATACGCCTCAGAATTAGATATATGTATGTCAAGTGAGCAACTTACAATTTCAAATCGATCTAATGAATATTTAGAAACACCGAACTCATTACCATACGCGATATTAGTTACTGTACATTGGACAATGCAATGTGTTGATTACGATGCTTGCAGCCTTTAGTGTTGGGATACGAGCATGATGTCAAAAAGACGAGATGCTAACAAATTATTGCGAAATATCGAGGTCAAAATTAAGCTAACAGGAGCCCTAGCCCCACCTTGCCCGCCCCCCACCCCACCCCACCCCTCCCACACACATTAACTCTTATATACCGCTATAGAACATTCTTGGTCGTTTTAAAAAGGGGGAAAAATCTCATATTTGTGTCTTACCACTGTCACCTCGTGCTACTTTCCATGCATGGCGGATTTGTTTAGCATGATGTTAAACAGTAAATAACCAATAAAAGGTCATAAACTAGATATATGTAGGAAGTAATAACACTTACATTCTGCCTTCATATGAGAGACATTACCGGGAGTAAGGGGGTCAATTCCCTCTCTCCGTTATCTGACAAAACATTGTGAACTTATTTGATGCATCAAGTAAAATTGCGTTTTGATCGTTTTTTGCATCCTTTTCTGTCTTTTAACCTTTCACATTCCCCTTCAGTAATGTCGGTGGTCTGTCTATTGTTTATAGTTTTGAGTGGCTTTATTTGACCGCCCGGGACATCTTTTTTCAAAGGAATAGCGAAGAAAGAAGCAAACACAACAATAAAAAAGATATATGGGAGGCAATTGAGGTGTTGAACTAGAAAAGAAAAACAATCCCTTAAATAAGGATATTTTGTTCTCCACGTGAAGATCCCTAGTAACACAGATGATAAACATATTGGCCTACGTGTCCTAAGACTAAAACAAAATGTCGAACAGAATTAAACATTTCATTCGTTGATTTTGGTTCTCTTCTTGTTTTATGATATAGCTTAGGTGTTAACAATTCCATCAGAAATATCCACACAGTAGCTTGCTGGTCAATTGACATACAAAGTACGTGAGAACACATTAATTTTTATTAAGAAAAGAAATAGGAAACTTGAGAGAAAAGCACACACGCCCTCAGGTTGTATTTGACATTCAGACTGAGGACACAATTGTTTTTACTATTGTTCAAATTCAGGTACCCTAACCTTAACAATACCCCTGAACAAAAGAACCCGTTTGAGGGCGTGGTGATTCTTTTGAAATGACGTCTGAGGACTTGGAATTCCTTTGTTCAAGTCCTCAGAGTATACAACAGGTGCACATACACACTCTCACAAGCGGCAAATGAAACAAGAATGCAATTATCATATTTTATGTGTATAGATTACAGTGTTCTTCATTGGCGATTATCATTGCAATGCCAATTTTTGTCTCATAAGTCGAATTATTTCCAAGATTGTTGTATTTTTATAAATTAAACCAGACGCGTTCATCGTTCCCGGAAGCAAGATGGATTTTCAATGTTTAACTATGACCCTCTCATTGGAGCTGCCTAACCAGTGGCGAGAACACAAAGACGGAAGTGACGCCGGGATGTGTCTCAGAATTCAGTTTTGACCGAAATGAATAGACGTGTGTCCAAAATATTTGATTGCATGTAATTGATGTCAGTGGGGTGAGGTGGAACTATATATGTTGTGGTGGACATCACTAACGCTTTTTTTCTCTTTCCTTCCAAACGCCAACAATATAAATTCAATTGACAAATAATATGTTAAAACATTGCACAGAACACGATGATTATTTGTCTACCGTAGCAATCTTTATCATATGCTTTCAGTGCTTGTAAATGTATCCTACACACCAAGTCATCTCCAACACCAAGCCACACCAAGCCAAAAAAATCAGATTAAAACCCCTGACCTGTATATTTAAGTGCGGTTGGTCGCATGAAGGAGACAACTTTGAGGTAAACCTACGATCACATGTTGGAAGGTGGTGTAGCAAATATAAGTTTGTAAAGTTGAACTGGCATAAACCAGTCTGATTGATAACAAAATATCTCAACTTTCATTCTGTTATAATATAACAGTTATAGTTAACAGGAGACTAATATAATTTATGCACCTTTAAATATTCTATAGAATAATCCATTGTTCATCATTCATATATATATATATTTCTTATAATGTTTCTTTACAGAATGATACGAATGTATAACCAGAAACAATTATATACTAACCTATCTTGGATCTTCGACAAATCCATGACAAGAAAATGAAATTATAATCCACAAAAACTAAGAAAGAGAAATATCAATCCAAAACGAAAATAAACTTGATATAACTGAAGTCAGGAGGAAGAAGTCACCGAATGAGTAGGCTAGAAATTGAAGCTGAAAAATGTACAAACAAAACAATATTTTGGTTCCTTTGTTAAATGTAGATCGACAGACAATCGCCTGAACAGGCAAATATTCAAGATATGATGTCACAAGATGCAAATTCTTCTTTACATTTCTCCCCAAATATATATCAAATTTATGATGTCAGCAAGATGTCATCTCCACTTACTTACGTGTTGCTTGCTGTAATATATATGAAGTGAGCGCAAGCTAAGCGATAAGTGTTCATTCTATGCTGTCATAGGTTGTGTTTAAAGAAAGACAGAACTTCGTACTTCCGTTTTCCATCTACGGTAAAATCAGCCAACAATTGATAACCGGAAACATTACGAGTCTCATAGTTATTCTTTAACCTGCTTAGACACTGCAGTTAATCCCTTAAAAGTGATACTCTATACAAATGAGTTGAATATAGATGTACTGTACGTTTAAATTAATGGGCAGTATATGACTTAATTGAACTAAAGAATCATTCTTACAAATTGCGTTTTATGTAGCATTAATATATTACATATTAATAGATTAGAAAGTATTACATTTAGAAAAAGTGTCAGTCATGATTCGCTTTCTTTTTAGCACAGCACGATCAAAGTGAAATGGTCATTTATGACGTCACAATAATCGGGACGCCATATGTCGACTCAGTTTATAGTGTCATTGCACCCAATTGAGCATCATGGTGAACTCTGACAATCGAACAATTTGCAGCTTGAACGCAAACTCTCTATTGCTATTACTATTGCATGGATGTACAGGGACACACCAGCCATTGTTGAACCGGAAGAGAGAGAGGGGTGGGGTGGGGTGGGGTGGTGTGTTATATCGTCAGGGGAGGGAATATTTGTAAAATGAGGGTGCTTACATGCTTACTTCAGAGACAATATTGCAAAATATTCTTCTGTTTAGGTTGTACATCATACACACGTAGCTCTACACATATCGTTCTGTACTTTACTCTAGGAGTTTTCTGTAATATTGACTGCCAGAAGGGGGTGAGTCCCCCCCCCCCCCGGTCCCATATTATACTGGGTGAATGATTTAACCTCCATTTTTATCAAACTAACATGAACACTGTAGAAAAGCCTGCAATATATATTCATAGCAGATATACGTTTATTTTTTTACGATATTTTTTTTTACTACATATTTTGTGTCATATTTTTATATTTCTTATTTGCTGTTACATAGCGTTTTAGAGCACTTTTGTGGATTTTACGCTTTACAAAATAAATTATTATTATTATTATTATATACCTATCTAGAATATATTGCATATCAAATTCTTTTCAGAAGTTAGCATTGAAGTACTACGGTTAACTCTCAAGGATATTATCCAGCAAGTTGTACATTTTTACCCCCACCCCCCCCCTTACGTAAGTAAAGGAGGAGGGATGGTAAGAAAAACTTTAATGGAGAAAGTGAAAAGTGAAAAAGAAAACTAAAGACGGCCTGGATCGGATTCTGGAACGATGTAAACGTAAATCATAAAAACAAAACCATGTAGATATGGTCGTTTAATTTATCACGTGTACTTTGCTGCTTTAATAAGCTAAGAATCGTGCAGCTTATGACAAATTTACATAATTGTGCAGCCTAGCATATATGCGCGCTCTGTTAAACCGTTAACGGAACGTATATATGAGAACAGATTTACGTTAACACGTTTCAAGAGGTATTCTTGAGCTATTAAGCCTCGAGTTATACGACTATAATTTGGATAATTTTTGTAAGATTAAGATAATTTTTTGCAAAGTTCATCCCCAATATATGCAATTAACGTCGCAAACTGCATCATTCGAAAGATCATATAGACATATTGTAGATCAACGCAGGGTGAAAACAACCTATACATAACCATTAGTATGAGAAGATATACATATTAACGGAGACTGTATACTGTTAATTACACAAGTTAATTACCCAAGTCCAATTAACAGCACGTTGCTCTAATTAATAGGGACGTGCGTTTGTTAAACCAATCATAGATGTAAAAACAAAGTTTTTAATCCTATAGATGTTACGTCCTTATTCAAGTTTAACTGAGAATCAAAGAATGTAAGTGTATAATTGAAGATCTCATTATAGTAATGCTACTATTTGTTTCGAAAATGATCATAGTCAATTAAAGTAATCCTATTTTTAGCTAATTATAATAACAAGTATCGCCATGTTTGATATAGATTCCATGAAGACGGACTTTTGTACGAAGGCCTAAACTAACACAAGTGGTTTCTTTAGGAAATTAAAAAAGGGGATATAAGCAATCCAAATGAAAAAAAGATTCGTTGTATAACTGACCCTTGTCTACAACGGTTAGAAGAATCTGTTGCACACATTTCGAGCGAATTCTTGGCGGCTCGCCCCTCCCCCACACTCCCCAATCCATCAGCCCTGCCGGGAGGGGAAGGGCAGAGAGGGCTGCAGCCCAGGGGAGCGAGCTCAATTATAGTGGGCCCGGGGAAGTGAGTGATACAAAATAACGTATTCTCGTTTTCATAATACACTTACAGGTAAGGAAAAATAAAGACACGCAAAGTGCATGGGACCGATGACAAATTGATGACAAAATGATGTCCCCGGGAGCCCTTCCTCGTGCTCGACCCCCCGTCCATCAACCATTCCGACCCCCCCCTCCCATCCCACCAGATCAAAAGTTGTACACCATTGAAATTATGACCCTTGGAACGTACAAAACGCAATAGCCTGTGATGATACTTTCTGTTAATCAATGGGCTTATGCTTTAATTGACCGAGATTTTGACTCAATCTACAGAAGAAACTTTCCGGCGATCAGAATGACAGCAATATCCTTTGGGTTGAGTCCGTCCAAATTAGTTGTGACAAAAGACTGAATTATTCGAAGGGAAGGAGGACATCCCACATGTCTTCTTCAGCTATTGCTCACTATTCGTGATCATTTGGACACTTTTTCTGAAAAGTCATCAATATATAGAAACTCCACTAGTACTCAAATGTTTCCTTAAGTTTTCTCAGAAGATGACAAAAGATTAAAATTTCGTCTCACGTCATCCTTTACAACATTCATCAAGTTAATAAATCGTACTCCAATTATTTAATATTAATTTTGTCATTTTCATAGTGATTGACCGTAACCTTAGATTGAAAAAATGGAGTTCTGAGTAAGAAACTTTCAAAATATTGATACAACACCCACAGAACGGTATTATGTTAGTTTATAAAGGAAACCCTACAATGAGTTGCAGCTGTACACATTGTTATAAGTTAATGACAGATCTCGTTACACAATATTCTTTGTTGGTTTACACTCGGATATCAACTATATGGACAGACAGTGTCCATACAAATAGAAAAGGGGAAAACTAAAACCTTAAGGACCATGGTACTCTGAAATTGGTAACAATTAAGTGGTGACTATTTAACAACAAACAAAATTAACTGAAATTGGGAGTCTTTCTTAAATTGAAATGATTATTAGATAAAAATCCGTCGATTCAAGAAAATAAAATGAATTGCTTCTCCATCAAATAATTAATTAACTAACCTTTTCAAATGATAGACTAATAGTAACACAGGCGATAAAGTACACTTATTTAGCATGAAGCAACTCAGCGTCGCCGATGGTCATGGGTTACCTCGATATGCGTACACCTCGTTGCTAGGTATCGCAGCATCACACGAGTAGAAAGGTGGCGGTTTGATCGGTTGTCATGACGATGGCAGCAAACAAGTCACTATCATATCAATTAAAATGCATTATTAACTCGAAGTTTATGAGATTTGATAAGATCACGTGACCAAATAAAGTTCTTTATGTTGACGTGAAACGCACTAGTGCCCTTTGTAGAAATTGCAAAAATAAGATGGGGAATTAAAAAAGCAAAATATTGTGATACACACGAGGTGCCCTTTAAGGACGAATTAAAGTTTGTGTTTATAGGCTATATCACAGTTTACAATTTGAAAATAACATAACGACACTGGTAAGGATTTTTTTCGTTTTTTGCAGGATATTTGGGGGTTTTCAAGATATTTAACTTTCCACGAAAATGCTAAATTTTTGGCTAAATCAATTGTAAAATTCGGATCATCAGCCCAGACGTAAATGTCAATATGAATCCATCATTTTATTAATTAAAAATATAACTTAACTGCAGGCAAGTTATTAACTAAACATCCTGAAAGTATCACAAACTGCAATAGTGTAGTCTCCATATGACATCATTTGTAATATATTGTACACATATATCCAGTTATCTGAGGCCATAAACATTTGTCTTTCTATTGATTTTGTGCTGCTATACTGAGGAGCTGAGCCGATGGTTTGTATGTTAGATAGAATAATCGAACCATTTTTGATGTCTAATGGCTCTCTATTTAATGTTACGGCATTTATACGCTTCCGTACTAAATAGTTGTTTGTTTGTTAGCTTCTTATGTGTTAGTAAGGAACCACTTTCATCACATTAACTGGTTTTAGAGAATCTGACAGACAGTGCAATATACAATATTAATACGTAACGTTGGTTATTAAATGACGTCGTCTGTTTTCATGTATAGATTCCATTTTGATGATCCATTTTATTCTTCATACTTTGTGAATACAGTATTAAGGCACTGTGCGTTCGGTACATTGGTATAGCTTAGGAGAACATGTCTCAGCCTACCCCTCCCACCCCCCCCCCCATCCCCCTCACCCCCAACTCATGCACCTGGCAATCTCCCAGAAAGCATCATTCGGTAAATTGCATAATTAGTTGTTAAACAGGTAATTCGTAGCCGCCACCCCTATTACCAACCCGAGTTCCCATTTACCAACACCTACCCTTTACCAACCCCCTCACCCCCACCGATTGTATCACTCGTTATAATGTAATTAGTTGTGAAACAGCTAAGTGGTATATGCCCCATATTGCACCTACCACACCCCTTCACCGAATGAATCATTGACCTCTTACTACAATCATCTGCTCTAACAATACCAACCAGAATCAAGGATGACCCTAGAAAGCGTCCACATCACAACGATTATTATTACAAGGCATGTAATACTCTTCACTTTATTATCTCGAACGTGAACCAATGATCTTGTTTCGACTAAAATTATTCACTTGTTTTAGAAGCTAAAACGTCACTCATCGTCAGAAACGATATTCTTACCTTGAAAGATTCAATGGCGATCCAGTGAGTTGAACGACATGCATCCGAACTGAATACTCTCACAAAGTGAACATAATAATCAGTAATATATACTTTTCGCAAATTTAAACATTTAAACAAAGAAACCATAGAATTCACAACTTCGCCAGACGTCATTCGTTAAACTGTTTTTTCCCTCTTCATCCAATGCACTTTATACTCGAATTTGTCAATATATTAAAGAATTCACGATCCCATCTCGTTTGCAGCAAGTGACAAAGTTGTATCAATAAAATGAACCGAACAAATAAGCAAAGGGTATCAGTAATTACTAACGCAAACAGAACTTTACTGCTAAATGTGTATTTAGCAGTAAAAGTTACAGAAATTGTCTGTTTCTCGTCTTTTTCTTCTTCACAATTTCTCAGAGTAAAAAGGTTTGCTAATTCCATACTCCATCATAACAAACTTAAAATGCATTATATATCTGTCGGTCTAATTGCAATAAACCGAAATGATGGTTATTCATTAGCTGATTCGTTTCCATGACAACTGGTATATACCGATCTTGATTCAGTCGAATATATGAGGTACCGGACACATACATGAGTCGCTTCGATTTGTCACGTCAGCGGCGTGTATCTGGCATATACCGCATGTTAGTGAATGCATCCTTCATAATTTTGATAGAAAAACATTCTAGTTAGACGAAAGTGTGTGTAAGAAGACTCGTTTCCATGACATATAAATTGGAAGATATTATCCGTAATTTACGGTTACAGAAACAAGCTTTGTAATACGAAATCGCAAGAAAAATAAAGTGGGTGGAAGGGTATATATATATATATATATATATATATATATATATATATATATATATATATATATATATATATGTATATATATATATATATATATATATATATGTATATATATATATATATATATATATATATATATAGATATATATATAAATATAGATATATATATATATATATATATATATATATATATATATAAATATATATATATATGTGTGTGTGTGTATGTGTGTGTGTGTGTGTGTGATAATAATAATAAACATAATATATATCAACGCCTACAGTAGAATTACGACCTTCCAATCAGCGTCCATAGCCTAGTGGTTCGGGTGTCCGCGAATAAAGCTGGTTCGAATCCCGGTGGAGGCTGGAAGTTTTTTCACTGTTCTGGATTTTCAATATATATATATATATATATATATATATATATATATATATATATATATATATATATATATATATATATATATATATATATATATATATATATATATATATATATATATATATATATATATATATACAGGGGCGTATCCAGGATTTTCCACTAGGGATTTTCCACATAAAGGTCGTCATCAATTTTTTTTTTTGGCTAAACATTTTTTTTTTGGTGACGGCCAATAGGGGGGGGGGGGGGCGCGCGCCTGTTGCGCCCCCCCTGGATACGCCTCTGTATATATATATATATATATATATATATATATATATATATATATATATATATATATATATATATATATATATATATATATATTTATATATATATATATATATATGGCAACGTGAGACTTAACGTTATAAATACAGTAAGAACCAGATTTAATGCACCATTATGCATATTCCAAAAGAAAATCAATTTGTCATAATGTATAAAAAAAACTCATAAAATATTATAGCCTATACTTAACAACTTACCTGGTAGTTAATAATTCGTTCCCAATTCTTTACAACTTACTCTCTTCTCCTGTCTTTCTTTCTTTTTCGCCAAAAAACATAAAGAAAACTTTACATTTCCCGGAATTTAAGAACTCAAAGTAATTTCCATTTCATAAGTTAATACGATGTCTTACATAGATTTAACGTCGAACTAATCTTTGAATCGACTCTCTGCTTCTCAGCTAAATGGCATACACACGCATAAAATCGAGGACGGAACGTCTGCTATGTATTAAATGCTTCTGAATTGTCATTCCAATCAAAATGATTTCATATTTCCTACGTGACTTTTATCTCTGATATCCGTACTCTATAATTCCACACGACAGTCTGATCGTGTGTTAGACTAGTTTGAACAGCCGTCCTTTCTGTCAACAATTGAGTTTTTGGACTTCCTGAAGCTTAAACCGTCGAACTTAACCGTGCTTAGTTTGTTTGAATTATTTCGTTGGTAAGAGAGGAAATGACTTTACCTTATCAATTAAAGTGATGCCCTATATCGACGCTTCGTGTTCAGCCATAAAAGGTGACGTCACCCTCTTAAATGTCAACCTTTCATTTAACCATGGATTAGATCAGATTATGGACAGTTCATATAGAGTGTGTGACATTTCGTGGATTATAATTTTGATGTACAAATAGTCACGTTTTGATTTGGGTCGTCCAGCATCCGAAAATCTAAATGTGGTCTCCACTTCAGTTAATGGTTTCTTAAGGCTCTCCTTCCTTGCTGAAAACCGACGGAGAGCATCAGAAAACTGTACCTCTACTCAGTGGCTACAAAGGTCAGCCTGTCGAAACTTCCAGGACAATTATGCCATATTTCATTAGAAATATTTTGAAAATGAGAATGAATTATTCTTTATCCTGAATGTCCGCGCACCCATAATTGACCTTGGACTACGGTGGCTCTGTGACCACCTGCAGCTGCCTTCTCCCCTCCCCCACCCCTCTCTCATCATTCTTACGCCTACTAGACCAATGCATATACCCCTCCAGATAACTGATTCAATCACGAAAGACAAACACTTGAAGACACACAGCAGGTATAGGCCAATATTTGGATTGTCCCAAATAGGCCGTCTTCCATGGCTTGCTTTTCGCTTCCTTTGCTCAATTTTTCAGGGGAATGGTGTTACTGTAGCTTAAAATGCGGAGAATAATCACGAGATTCATAATTTGCTATGCCAACAACACGATTGTTGCACATTACTCTAAAAATGCAGTGAAACTGTAGTATTTTAATTGATTATGGGACATGCCTGATTTTGAGCAGCTGACCAATCATAAGGCTGCTTCTCGTGACCTTTTGACCCGGCCCGAACTTATTTTGTTTACATCTACTGTAGCTAGCCTAGATCACGCACTGTCTGCATATAGAGCCTGTAGCCCATCCATTGCTCCAATCGGAGATGGCAGTCCAAATGATCAGAAAACGTTTTGACAAAGGTAAGAATAGAATAACTGTAGACGCAGAAAAAAGTCGTAAAATATATGTGTACACTTGTATGATATTGTAGGCAAATGAGATCGAAATTTCTGTTGATTAAGTACGTAGGCCTACGCTGCAAAGTTGTAACGCCTAACGCCGGTTGGGATAGCGATATTGCATTAGCCTACATTATATATCTGCCTGACCAATGTCTTCGTTGACATTAGACTTAGCAAACAATATAGGCTATGCCTATGCTTGGCCGGTTTATGATGTCCTCATAATACGGACGATTTAACTTTGGTACATCCAATGTTGTTTATGCCTAGATTTCTAATCGAGGAATTGCTGCAATGAGCAGGGTTGACTTTCGTATCAATTTGTATTGGCGTAGGCCTACGCCTAATGTTAGTTGTTGCTCCTATTTAGTTTTAACATAATAAATAATCAGAACTATCCTTGGCATGGGCCTACTTGACTGATGGTGACGTTAGATCGTAGATGGTATACTTGCTCAGACTAACCCTAATGATTAGCCTACTGGCATAGATGCTAGACTTATCCTTTTGCCCAATTTGCTTGATTTATAATTGTAATTACTGTAACTGTACATTAGATGCAATAGGGCTAGGCTCTGCACAAGTCAATAAGAGACAAAGACGTTTTGATAAAACAACCAAGGTTTTGCAAAGTACCATAACACTAGGATCTGTTCAAGTGGATTGCACCAGGAGAGCAGCCACTGTGCCTCACTACTCCATATCAACTAGCTATGGTTATGAATGTGTGAACTAGTAAAGTTCCAGCTTTTTGTTTTATTTTGCTATTTTCTCTAACAGTTTGATGATAACTTCTCACTAATGTGCAGTCCATTGTGCTGGGAAGATTGGGCCATTAACAAGGTTCACCCCAATCAGTTGGTCTAAAGTTATTGCCAGTGCTGAGGAATGGTGCAAATTATCTGGCCCACAGTGTGATGTTGCTCACAAAGTTCTATCCACCTGCAAAGAACTGCCTGACAGCTTTGAGGACATCTTCTACCATCGTGATTGCTATGCGGCTTTTACCAACAAAACAGATATTATCAGAGCAAAGAAACGACAGATGAAATTACCTCAACATAAAGCACTTGAAGGTAAGAAGTTTGTCAAAATGCATTTTATTATGAGTTATAGGTATGCTGTATTGATCCCAAATATGCCTCATTTTCAAATATGGTAACTTTTGGTTCAAATTCTTTAACTTTTTTATTACCACCCTGGAGGAAAATTACTTCACCAGGACATTCAGTCATCTTGTGTGCTCATGTAGTATGTGTAAGAACAAATTGGAAAGTAAAGACCCACAGGGAACAATTTTTTAAAAACTTGTACTTCTAAATTATAGCATGCTATAATTTGGGGCTAATACAGACTACCTTTAAACAGTAATGAAATACAGAAACATGTCAATGAACACAAACAAATTGTTTTAATGATGTGATGTAACACTTCTTGGATCAATTCACTTGTTGGAACTTTAAAAGCTCATTTCCCCTTGCATACAATGTAATTGAACTGCTTGAATTTACATTGGTATGTGAATACGTGGTAAATAAGTACTGCAGATTTCTAGAAGATTTAGTGTGAGCAAAAAGGGCCTTTTATTGTTTTATTCCCAAATGTTCTTTTTATGCCTGATCCTGGTATTTAGATATCCTGTCTTGACGGTAGTTGCCTCTAAGGCATGATTTTGTGAAATGAGTTTATCTGACTACACATGAAATTGGGAATTGAAGAATTGTTAGAAAACCTGCAGTGCAGTTTGATATGAATTTTGAAAACATTAGGTGAAATGAAGGAAGATAAGACCATTAGACATCTTGTTATCATTTATGAATTTTAAAATGAGGCTAGCTTGTTATGACTATCAACAAAAAAAGATGTTCAATCATCATTTTAGCTTTAATCTGTTAGCAGAAAGGCATAATTTGAAATTGATAAAGATCATTTGTATGTTTTCCAAATTGAGTGAGGCTTCACTGTGCTATGTGTCATGCTGTCATTTCTAAGACAAAAATAATTTTCTGTGCAACAAACAGTCAGTGTCTGTTGGGCCCACATAAAATGTGAGAAAAGCTGTCACTCACAGACATCTCTGAAAAGGAATTGTTCCAACTCAACATAGGAATGTCACACACAAAAAACATATCAACCCAACAAAGCAACTGTATGTCACTTTCAGATAGAGGAGGTATCCTGAGGGATTTTAATTGTTTTACATTTTTTTAATTTGATTTCAGATCTAGATACCTCTATTGAAGATCACCAAACAGAAATTGATGAACCTCTGGAAAAACAACTCCTCTGATCATCAAAGTTGGCTTCTTCCTCATCAAGGTCACAGAATGTGCTACCAGAGGAGTGTATATTCTATAATATGAAGGAAGGCCTTTAGCAAATCTAACTAACTTGCAATTATAATTTATTTCCAGAGTCATCATCAAATTGCTTAAAAAAGTATCATCTATTTGCAAGTACCCCATGTTTTTGTTGCTTTCAAATGTGAAATATAATTACATAAGTGAAACAAGTGTGAAAAATTAGTGGGGATATACATTGGTGTACATACAGAAATGCACATTGATGAAAAATATTAATTCTAATAAAAAACCAACTTCCCACTTCGTTTGACCAAAAGTACATACAGTTGATGTGTTTTAGCTGCCAGTTGGTCATCATATCAGTCGACCTATTATCTAGGCTACATGTCACTGTTTTCAGCCACATGTGCTTTCGATGCGGACAGTGACATAAGTATTACAGGTCATGTGACGTTTGTTCATCAACTCAGCTGGATCAGACTGTGCATCAGTCTTCGCTCCCGTTCTGAATCGTTTGGTCCGGTAGTAGCCCTGGCTCCGATCATTGTGGTCGTACTTGTATCTGTTTTGTATTCGTCTTTCATACACTATTGTATGTATAGTTATAGGACTCTATTTCGGTATTGAGACCTCGTTTGTGACCATTTTGTTTTAGTGCATGTTTTCTACCTATTATTGAGGGCTTCCTGCCGATGTATTGTTTGCACCGTGGCTGATTATAGTAATAGATTGCAAAATCTCAGCGCTCCCTCTCTACTCTTTAATCTATGTGGTATATTCTTTGCATGTAATAGCGAGGTTCAAGGCTCATCGTTAGTAACATATTGCCATCGAAGCCGCATTTGTTTCCATACCACCACCAGTCCTCAGTAGGGAATATTCAGGCACCAACCCCCCCCCCCCCCAATACCCCGAATCTTAGACTGACTTAACGTTACAATATGCCCTATAATTTATACAGAAAGCTGAAGCCAGTGTATCATGAATTTCTGACCACCAGAAATCTATTTATACCACAGAAACCAAAGAAAAGTTGTAATGAAACTGGTCTCAATCAAGAATAATACATTCCTATCAAGGTTCGAGGTCAGAGCTCAAGTAGATATAGAGATATCACAGCTTAAGTTCCTTCTGGTCAATCCTCAAAAACAACAAAATGTTTGGTTACCTTGGCAACAGCAATACTTTCTGAAGTCATCATAATAGCATTGAATATTCTATGATACCATATTTCACATGTTTATGTAACTTTCAGTCATAAATTATTACATACAACCTCTGTATTGTTTCTTAAACAGGTCGGTAGATTTTCTCAAAAAAGTCTAATCAACGAGTAAAGGGCGCCCTCTATTTGGTTTTCTGTTAATTGTTCCCCCAGTCAGCATTGGACAAATGTCAAATTTGGTGGGCTTTTTGTTCTCCAAAAGACCCTCCATAGGGATTGTTTTATATTACTCTACTCTTCCACCCTGGCTATTAAAAAAAACTTCCAAATTCATCATGGCAGTATATGGGCAGCTAGCCGCCATTTTGGTTCTTGGCACAGCCGTGTGCACATTTGGTCGCTGCCAACAAACAGAAAACCAAACCTTATATCAAATTGTACTCATTTTCACTCAAATCAAGTATTCCCTAAAAAATTGAGCAAAATCCAAAAACTAAGCACTTTTTTGGCACATGAAAGACGGCCTAAAAACATGCTATAAACTCTCATAGTGGTCACGGTATCAAATTTCAAAACCTATGTTTCTTCAAATTACAATGTGATTATTCACACCGAGACATAAAATTTAGTATATTTTAATAGTCCTGATCGTCAGTGGAAAGAAAAGGATAAGAAAAACTCAGAGCCACAAGGGAATTATTTTTGGAAAACTTTTTAGCGATATTAAATTTGGGGTCTATGCTTATGATCTTTACTTGCTTAAAGGCGGCTTAAATTACAAATTCAGCATTCGTCAGAACTTTCCTCATAAACAAGTTTGCTTTATCAATAGGTAGAACATATTTACCCAAACAGAGGTGGATATCGGTAAAGGTATACAATTCATACAGTAACGCCTGGAAATTTCACCACGGACTTGTGTGCGTCAATTAGTTGAGTACTTTATTTGCTCCATGCAAATATTCCAAGAACTTGTGCTCTACCTCAAAGTACGGTAGCCTTTAAACTCTCGGCGATACCAAGGAAGATTGAGCTGATTGACGCTTACCTTTTACCGAAACTATGAACGAATCGACTAAAGGTAAATGTGCGGGAGGGGCACACGATGAGTGCGATGAGCGTTGGGATATGTATCTTTGGGGAGGGGGACAAAGTTACCTCAAATGTGGCTTCCCGACAAAATGGATGCCATGTGCATTACGTATCACAAATATCAGTATCGGAATGTTTTCAAGAAGAAAAGAAAACACCTTTTAATTGCATTTTGTTCTTAAATATTTCAACCAGAGGTCAATTTTATTTATGTTTCTTTAACTTTCAACAAAAGAATACTTTTCAAATAATTTATTTGTATATGTTGCGGTTATTCACGGGTGGGGAAGGGGTCGGGAGAGGGTGGGATAGAGACAAGGGAGGGGGGAGTATTGTGATTGCTAGGACTAAACTCTTTGAACGAAATCAAAATAAATAAAACTGTTAGCAAACTGCTTATCCCTAGAGAGCCTGTGTAAGAGAATGTGTAAAAGTAAGTTGGCCTGACGTTTCGATCCTAGCAGGATCTTCTTCAAAGGTTCACCATGCTCATTAACCTATCTGTATTCTGTGCGTGTGTTTGTCCCTTCTGTTACTGTTACTTGTCATTTAGCAGTTGAAGAAGATCCTGCTCGGATCGAAACGTCAGGCCAACTTACTTTTACACATTCTCTTTGAACGAAGGCAGAGCCGTTGCCTGTGCACTTGTATTTGGCTCTCAACGGAGGCAGAGCCGTGACTATGTACGGCTCTGAACGGAGAAGGGGAAGAGCGACCTCACTTTTACAAGTGGTTATTTTGACAGCTGTCGGGATAGGTCAGTATAGTAAATCTTTACTAATTTACTTGACACAGATCTATACAAACTTATTTACAAAGTAATCCATGTTACCATTGTACTCTTGTGTCTCAGTGAATATATCTTCCTGTCTTTAAATATATTCACTCGCTGTTTAGTTATCTCTTATAAACTGTAGCAGCAAATTATTTAAATTCTGAAAATATATATAAAAGGCAATGCAATCATGAGAACTATATACATTTGTAGAGACCGAGACTGACAAAAAACATGTTGAATGCTCAAGGGTTCGTGCAACTCTCATTTATTTAACGTCTCTCTTCATTGCCTCCTCCCCACCTCCTCCCACCCCACCCCACCCCACACTCCGTATATCGTCTTCATTCAATATATACGTGCACCAGTTGTGCGTGCATGTCCGCAATTGTGTCAAAACAAACTCGTTTGACTGAACTTGATTTCATTTTCTTTATTCACGCATTGAATCAAGCACGATACTTAAAACAATTACTACCTATTTTCGACCTCATTTAATGAAGTACCGTATCCATTGGCCCAGGTTTGACGTCACTAAATTTTAAGATGTAGATTTACTGACTAATGTATTGACACTTGTATAGCACAATATAATATTGATTAGCGTAAATGATAACTTAATGCTTTGCAAATGATTTTTGTAACTGTCAATGGGGGCGTGTTATGATTGCAAAGAGTGCACCTCAGAATTACCACTTTTTATAGGCAAGCCAAGCCGTAAATAAGACATGAATGTGGAGCAAATGGTATATATGACAGATATAGAGTAAATAAGTAAAGATCAACAATATATATATTTGAGAATGAAATGAGTTGGAAAATCCAGAACAGCGAAAACACTTCAACGAGATGAGTTTCAAAATTACTTACGAATTTCAAGAAGCAGAAAACATAATTCGGCGTTAGATTTGCAAATGATGTAATTTGACAGACCATTACCACTTAACGTAACATTGAGATGATGTTTTCAGTGCACTTAGCTATCAATAAATGCTCAAATCGACTAAATGGTTGTTTTGATTGGCGCGTGTCAGTTTTCTCGTGCTCTCATTACATAGATAAAGTGGTGATATGAATATACGAGATGTTTTTGTTTCTGCACAAATGATAGTTTCATGTGCAGATTCCTCGACATAATTCTGATTATGAGACTTATTGTACGTTAGGACGTTAAGTACATACTACATACCAATTGTAGTGGGACCGGATTGGTGTCCTCAGGATTTTATGAGGGTTGGGTGTCAATAAGCGGGACTTATATACAATATATAGAGATATCTCCCCACCCCTCCCAACCCCCCATAAAAAGGTTCCTATAACCCCTGATAAAGAAGGAATATCTCTTCCTCGGTAGGGGAGAGAGAGAAAGTCCTCTCTAAATCTGGCAAAAATCCAGCCTTTTTTCCTTTCGGTTTTTGCATCATTGACCTTCAAAGGTACTGCAGGAGGGACTGGGGGCATCGACCCCCATTTTCCGTCCTTAAACACTTTCGCATAAACGCTCGGATTTTGAAACATTTGTCGTGACCACATTGTGATGGAACAGAATGTATATACTCTTTGTCCACAACTCCACATATGTATTTACTTGATGAAGAGGCGTTACAGTATTAACAGAGTTAATTGCAACTATAAAAATCTTCAAAGTAATCTTTTCGTTTTATATAAAACATAAAATTTATAATTAAAAGAACAATGGTCAACTACATAGAAAATGATAAATGAGCCCTACGTTTGTAACCCTGATGTTACTGCTTCGAATATACTTCTAACTGAATAAATTTCTCTGCTCTTTTGTAAAACATAAAACGATCCGTTACCAGAGAGAAGATTGTTTATAGTTATATTTGATTTATTATCAATGTCTAAATATATTGTTAAAGCAGCTGGGAAGATACAATGACATCATGTAGATCCAGTTTGAAGTTAGCACGCAAAAGTGACACTAGTCCACTGCTGTTCCAGAAACGGAATTCGAGAGTATACTCGATTGGTCGACCCTGTTACCATAGCAACGGAAGATTTCCTTCATTCCCTTCTGAAATTGTTTGTGTTTGAGGGCATAAATAATTGGATTGACACAGGTGTTCAAGAACGCCATGAACACGGTTATATGGTACCACGCACCATTGAAGTCGAGAGCGCCCCCAAGATTAAACTGAAGAAATGTCAATTGATTAGGTGTCCAACAAATGACGTATACGAGAAACATTATGAATAACGTAATGGTAACGTTGCGTCGTCTCACTTGAGCCGACGTCGCTTTTGGCTTTGGTGCTTTAGTGCGTTTATCATCATTTGAGTCGTTCTCAACGTTAAACCGAATGCCTTTCTGTCTTGTTGGTAGCACAGAACTGGCAGTTTGGGCCGATGGAGTATTCTCTGTTTTGGGTTGACTCAGTCCTTGAATCTGTACTTCTTTTCGTTTCAGTGTCTTTAATATAGAGATGTAAGCGATCAACATGAAGGTAACCGGCACAAAGTATTCCCAAAGAAAGAGAAAAACACCTGAAATAGCGCCAGCTACTTGGAATGACCAGGAGGCCTGAAACTCGCACGAGTTTGTCTCTTTATCCAGTTCGTATAATGCAATTGGGAAAACCCATTGCATGCCAGGTGCAATTAGCCAAACTACTAGAATTATTGAATATGTCCTACGTTTTGTGAAAATGAAAGGATACTTTAAGGGTAGTACTACAGCTATAAACCGTTCTACCGACATGGCGGTTAAATTGAACGTCGATACAGCAAAGCAGGAAAAGACGAAAAACCTTGACCACCAGAACCGGCAAAGAAATTCACCGAAACCGCCAGTGTGATTAATTTGATGACGAATTATGCGAGTCAATCCAAATGTTATGAGCAATAAAGATGTAGTAAAATCCGCCAAAGCTTGATTTAAAATGAAGGAGTTAACTTGACTCTTTCTAGATTTGAGTAGCCGGAAAACAATTAGAACCAACAAATTGCCTATAACACCGATAATCCCGATTACCGAGTATATAGTTACGGTTATAATATCACTGACACTTAATGCTGGTGGATTGTCCATTCCAGGTTGTGTCGTCGGGAAAGAATTCTCCGACATTTTCAAGTTGTTGTTGTAAGGCCAATAGTCACCGCTTACAGACTTATATCACACCGAATATAATCGTCATGTATACCGGGGAATATAATCGCGGTTTAAATCGGTAAATCGGTGTTTACATCTTCGTTATAACCATCAATAAATTTCCACCTTCCAAGGTCCGAAATAGGAAAATAGGATAAACAAGAAAGCAGTATAAACATACTAACGTTAATATAATTGATTGTTGTCAATTCATATCAAAGTTAATTCCGAAGTAAAATGATTCAATATATTTTGGGTCCGCCACATAAATATTATTGCTTGAAAATAACGTCGATGACGTGACCTGTCACACTGCACAAATATAATCTCGTTGCAAACGTTGGTCTCGACAGATCTCAACATGCAATTCATCAGTAAATCATTTTTGCTACAGTTAACTGTTAATAACAATCTCTCGACACGTTCTACACTGACTATTAATTTTACTCGCGGCTATTCTCGAGAGCGTCTCTCCCTCCCAATGTAGTGTTCTCCTCACGCAATCTTAACAAAAAATACTTTGAAATGGACGTATGAGCAGAGATTCTCAATCGCCTCTCCGCTTGCAAAATTCGGCTCGCGAAAGATTTTATCTCTAAATCCAGCAAGCCAAAAGAAAAGTCGTCCCACAATTTTTAGACTGATCGAAAATGCGGACACTCAAGGCCGTATGCTAAATAAAGCACTTCACCGACCTAGGCACTACACATTGTTCGATTTATCGGTACAACAAGACATAAACAATGTCTGATCTCTTGCCTAAATTAAGCGTCGAGAAATCACATATCTACAAACTATGCACGCCACTGAGCCTTATAACAAGTGCTGAAAATGTCGAAAAGTTACTCTGTACGTTGCATGTTGAAAACAAACACTTACATTTTTAACAGAGCTTCACAGTAGCCATCCAAAAAAAAAAAAATAGTAATCTAAAGTGTGTTATGTATTTCTATGAGTTCCTCGTTTCCTCTGCCGGTAACTGACTAAAGCGATTACACAAGTTTAAGCAAGATATTCACTAGTTCGTCATTGACCCCAAAACAATTCTAAGACTGTAAAATTCAAATTAGAAAAAGTGATTTATTGACACCATTTATGAAATGTTTATCCTTTGTATCACTACCGTTACCATCGGCAAACTGTAACACAAAAAAATCATAATAATAACAACTATACCACTGATATTAATCTCCTCGCACGCGACTGAAAAGTCTCTCTCAATTTTGATTCGTCCTCAAACACTGCTATTATATGTGGCTATATATTCGAATTAATTTCTGGCCCGCGGCATCCTACAACTTTAAATACCAAATAACGGTACATAATCCAACCGTGACCATAGCGATAAATATCTCAAAGAGAAAAACATGCACAAGAATTGCATTTTAAATCACACTTTTCGGTTTTAACCCAAACGTTCGGTTATTTTTTCTCGGCGCCGTGACATAGCTATACATCCAGAATAGATGACATTCAATTTGATAAAAAATATATCTAAATTATTCTGATAAAGTCAAGTTTTCGTCCCTGGATCCGCAGAAAACAAATTTCCCGTCCAATATATGTTTCTTCACTCAAATCTGTGATATAATGAACCACAAGTTATGATCTTCCCCCGTCAAATGAAATCCTCCTCCGCAGCAAACAATGCGGCATGAATTGTAATCCGCAGTCGATTTATATTCAAGTCACGCAAGATATGCTTTTCCCTTTTATTATATTATATTATACTTATAGTTGACCAGCGATACTGTAATCAAGAGGCTTGCTATATTATATACTATTTTTAGCTCTTGGTTTTGCCTCTATGCAGGAATACGGCACGCATCGGTCCGCAGTGAGTTAATACCGCTTGCAATTATGTTGGTTATTAAAATTTGATTACATGAATCTCAAATACAGACTATTTCCTGTACGTATACCCGCTCTTGTATGTACAAACCAATCACAACAATGCTCACTGCTGTCTTCAGTTGTTGTTGCTACAATTAAAATATTCTTCGTTTTCCGGTCGACGTATATAAAGTACACCACCGAAGGCTGTGATGAAATGGACTTAGATGGGTCTATCTATACAAATGTAGGACAAAACTGGGTCATCATTATTGATATGAACCATTGTTCTGTGATATTTTTACTCTATTGTGGAATTTCTGACTGAGGCTATATATAATAGTTGCATTAATAACATAAATCAATGACTGAAGATTAATTTTTAATAAAGCCTACCGTACTTTTCCGAGAAGTCCATCGTGTGTAGGAGCTAGTGTAAACTCAAATGTATAGAGGATGGACAGGCAATACAATACGTCATCGCAATTAATACTTTTGATTGGTCCAAACTTCTAGGCCATCTCTCTGATTGGCTGAACCAGTAGTTTGTAGTGTTAGGCGTCAGTTACCGATCATCAAAGAAACGCTGCAGTGTACACAAAATTGTGCAACTCTATATAATTTGAAATATGAATCGCAACACTGACATTTCCTAATTTCTCAGTTTTTGGATAATTTGTTGATATTATTTCTTCCACGTTCGTACCAAATTCTCGGAAGATAAAATGTATCCCCAAAGGCAAGACAATACACAGAAAGACAACGAAATGAAGAAATATATTGGAAGGGTGAGGTCCGCTAGCAATTCCTTGTACATAGCCAAGCAGCATTAAACTATAGCCTATTTGAAACACTTCCCTAGAAGATTTGATCGAGAATAAAGGCTTTCTCGATTACTTGACCTTTCTTCCTGGAAGTAAGTCTCGGTGATACAGTGATCAATGCTTGGTTTCCCATTACTGGCAAACATTGTTTCCGAATTTTTTCAACAACATACCAGTTTTGAAATGTTTCGTAAAGTTAATAAACTAACATGACTGTCTCGGGCTCGTAGCCAGCTTTCGTCTTGTGAGCAGTTGAGCCTGTTGAGGGATCATAACCAAATTTCTATCCTGCATTTTAAGATGTACCGGAAGATTAGTTATGCTTATTACAGCGAAGAGCACGTGATTTTCAACGTGAGGAGCTAAATTCTTAATTTCCACGATTGAAGAAAAGAAAATCCACGCGCACCCCAAAAGAAAATAGCATGAGACAAAAGCAGAGAAATAAGATTTGACTCATAATTGAAAAATAAGGAATACTGTTTTAGAAAATTTATATATTGTAATTTTTTTGACCCCCTGAGACCGTTGTCAGCAATACTTGGCTATGGAATAAAAATTACAAAATGTATCATAAAGAAAGTATGACGCTAGATGACTACGAGAGATACTCATGGAATTAATGCCAATTAACGAGGCGAGGATTTGAGATTTTGAAGTCAAATTTCACAGCTTTGGTTTTAGAAATGTTGAGAGATAATTCGTTCGTATTTAGCCAATGATAAATTTGACAAAACTTGGTCTCTCCCTCAGCAATTGCTTCATGAATTGTGTCCTGTTGAAATAGGACTGTAGTTTCGTCAGCAAAATAAAACAGGTATGGCTTTTGATGACGACACATGAATGTTGTTGATATAGGCCTATAGGAATAATGATGGCCCTAGTATGGAACCTTACGGCATACCTATATCGGTTTTTTTTTACAAGAAGAAACATTACTGAAGTAAACAAACTGAATCCTATTTGATAAGTAGCTAGCAAACCCGTTATAACCTATACCCCGAATGCCATAAGCATAGAGCTTCCTCATAAGAAATAGTATAGCATCAATAGTGTCAGAAGTCTTGGAAAGCTCGAGGAAAACACAGATTGTAGAAAGTTTATTATGCAGCCCGAGGAGATTTTACCTAATACGGTGAAGGTTGCTGTGTCAGTTTAATATTTTTTACGAAACCCATAATGAATAGAATTTAAAATGTAATGTTTCTCAAGAAAATTAATAAGGCTGTATACATAAGACGTTTAACTATTTTTGAAATACAAGGTAAGAGTAAAAGACAGGTCTACAATTAAAATAACAGATTATTGTCGCCTGACTTAAAGACTGGGATAACTCTGGCAAGCGTACAGTCAGATGGAAATACGCCACGTGAGAAGGATCGATTAATAATCAGTGGTAATATAGAATGTGCGTGATATAGGATGTGCGTGATATAGGATGTGCGTGATATAGGATGTGCGTGATATAGAATGTGCGTGATATATAATGTGCGTGATATGGAATGTGCGTGATATAGGATGTGCGTGATATAGAATGTGTGTGATAAAGGATGTGCGTGATTTAGGATATGCGTGATATAGAATGTGTGTGATATAGAATGTGCGTGATATAGAATGTGTGTGATATAGAATGTGTGTGATATAGGATGTGTGTGATATAGAATGTGCGTGATATAGGACGTGCGTGTTATAGAATGTGCGTGTTATAGAAAATGTGTGATATAGAATGTGCGTGATATAGGATGTGCGTGATATAGAATGTGTGATTTAGAATGCGCGTCATATAGAATGTGTGTGAGATAGAATGTGCGTCATAGAATGTGTGATATAGAATGTGCGTGATATAGAATGTGTGTGATATAGAATGTGCGTGATATAGAATGTGTGATATAGAATGTGCGTGATATAGAATGCGTGTGTCATATAGCATGTGCGTCATATAGAATGTGTGTGATATAGAATGTGCGTGATATAGGATGTGTATGATATAGAATGTGTGTGATATAGAATGTGTGTGATATAGAATGTGTGTGATATAGAATGTGTGTGATATAGAATGTGCGTGATATAGAATGTGCGTAGCGTCAGTGTTGCCCACACATGTTAGTGTGATTCTCAAAGCAGAATGACAACATGGATATTGCTCTGCAGGGGTGTACGACCATATTCTTAGTTGTTTGATGTAACTTGAATCCGTATATAAACTATGTTCTAAATAGGTATTAACAAATGTTGTTTACGTCTATTAGTGTCATTCATTTTGCTCTCTTCGGCTGCTTAACTAGAATTTCATACAATTATAAACGTACCATGAGATGGTTACAAGATTTATATTAAAATGCCTGAGCGAGCCCAAAATTAGTTTCATTACCGGTAGCGATTATTATGTAGCGCGTAAAATTTGTCAGTAAAATAATAAACTACAATCAAATCTCCGCACAATCTGTATATTGACTAAATACATATGAACGTATTCTCTAGGGAATAAATGAAAACATGTGCTAAGTTATCGATTCATAAATTTATTGATCGACGCAAGATTTCAAAGAAAATTCTTCTGCATTTTGTTTATTGACGATTCTATATACTGAGCAATTTGCAAACTGAACACGGAAATTGGAAAGTAAAGTGCATTCTAAAAGAATTATCAGCTGGATTAGATCCGTTTTCCCCATAATTTAAAAAAAACTGTCACTGTTTGTTTTCTTTGTGACCAATTCTCTTCTAATCCGTTAAGTATAAATGGCGGAGTGTATAGCGGAGTGTATAGCGGAGTGTATGGCGGAGTGTATAGCCTAGTGGTTAACGCCGGCGTCTCCCAGTCATGAGATCCCCGGTTCGATTCCCCGCCGACAGCAATGTGTGTCGTCTGGCAAGGGTGTTGTTCAATAACAACTTCCCGACATGGACGTTAAATGGATGTGTGCCGAGAGATTGGCTTCGGTCAGCTTGCGAGTCTACAAGCCTCCATGGCTTCTTTCGCGAGTTCCTGCTTGCGGGAAGATCACATATACATACATAAAGACGCTTATTTACGACGGTATATGATTTGTTAAAGCGACAGTCGTGTATGTACAAAGTTATAAATATGAACCTTGAGCAAAAGTCATACTGGCGAAAGCGAGATCTTTCTTCAGTACTCACCCCCCCCCCCTCCAACCCGTCGTCAGATCCGACTTTCCCTAAGTGCCTCTCTCTCATGTTCTCTTTATATCTGCATAGTAAACCATAAGGTCTATACCGGTACGTCTATATGTTAAAGAAGCAAGAATGAGAACCAACTTATTTGACCTTATTATGACCTTAGATGTCACATATTGTTTGTGTCAGTCATGTCGATGTTAAAGGTGTGACGTCATAGAGACAATTGACCGCCCCCTTTAATTTTCAGTGCTTTTCTTGATGGAAGTACACATTGTTATAACTAGAAAAACTGCCGTTATTAGAGGTTATGGTTAGAATGACAAGCATCACAAAACAAAACAAAAAACATAAATGTAATAACAGTATTGAAACATGCAAGCACAGGGGCATTGACCAATGCGGTAACATTAGACCCATATGAAGGATGTTTGTAAGCTGTTTAGGAAGAAGACCTTCACAAGGATACCTCTAACACACATATGAATGATGCCTATATGTAGTTACGCCACTGCCTCGATCGTCCGTCCGGGGGGGGGGGGGGGACGTTCATTCGGGGGATATTTTTTATTAAGTATTCATCACTACAACCTTGCGTTTTAGATCTAATTTATAGTATAAATCGGTCTCAGAAAGTACCATTTAGCGTGAAACCTACTACACTCCTCTTTCTTAATTTTTCGTGCAAATCCTGTGCAAATCACTGCATGGCTCCCTCTCATTGATAGAGAATTAATAAATAAAAAAATAAAACCTTTCGATTTCTCACGCTGTTTCATTGAACACCTGTTAAAATGTGCCATACAAAAGGCTCACTTATTATTAAATAAAATTTTATTACGCTCCACAACACGGTGCAAGAAGCCAAGTTAAGCATAGCTAGAAGTGGGATTCTTACATTCAAAGATGAAACTTTGTTATGACTCCCCCACCCCCCCCCCCCTCTGTATTAATTATATTTCCTTGGAAGTATGAATCATCAGTTTTTGAAAAAGTAACCTTGCTCAAAATAAAATTGGCCCAAAAAATAATTGGAAGTATCAATAAATCATGATTGGTTAGAACCTGATTCTAACCGGTAAACATGAGAATACACGTTCTGCAATTATTTTACGTGCGTACATGTTACATGTTCGTGAGGTTTATTCCTCAACGTATAATATATTCCTAACTATTAACATATGCTTCAAACGAAGATCAAAGGAACTAAGAGTCATTTTTAATTACATTAATATTTTCAATTTTTTTCTTTGTTTGTATATAAATTAATTTGTCTAGTATAAGAATTCCACCTGTTATCTTTGTGAAGTAATTCTTACATGGGTAATTCAATAGATACAGTCGATATGGTAACAAAACGTTGATAATTATTGCGTTATTGTGTTTCCATGGCAACATATACATCAAATGACTCTAAATGGGTAGTAATTGCGTATACCGCTAAAGCAACACATATATTATCATCTGGCCTTACGTCACACCAACATGAGTGACGTCAACAACAACCACGTTTACCCTTCTCCACATGGCTTCCCTGAAAGATGTATCTGTAGGACACACGCACCCCTTAAGATACGAGACAGGGCCCGGGTTCGAAATTATTGGCATAAACAACTAGTTTCTTGAAAGTGTAATCAATTGACTTGACGTCTATTGTTCAAAGCGTGCATCCACATCTGGTAATGGGGTACACTAAAAGTCGATTTGAATTCAGTTGCCAAGGGGAGCGAGTAGTGGAAAATGTTACGGTGGCAACGAAATTTTTATATACTGGCAACATAGATTCCTATCTATGTGAAAAACAAATATGCGAACTCAACTTTGTGGGTTATGTTCTTAACAAAGATTTACGTCTCACATCTGTCTTTTAACGTGAAAGGGATACTATAATCCTGACCAGAATGCAACGTACTTAATAAGCTAGCCTTTTTTAGAGGCGTCAGAAAAGTGTCGTCTGCTACAAATATGTACGTGAAAAACATAGTTTGCTGGGCACGTTTGTAGCTCAGTATATACACGATTCTTTGGCTAGATACTAGGGATCTTTCACAAATTCCAACTGGCATTGAGCACCGGTGAAATCTGTTTTTGCGCTCTATTATCTAGCTTGCCAAGACTAACTTAGGCCAAAGCTAACATACCGGTAGTCTAGGCCATATAAATTGAACCTACTTCAATGTCTATGGTATAGGCTTACTTACCAGTCTGTTCCTTATGAGGCGCGTCTTTATCCTTCGTCATTATACAAACCAGGCACATCATAATCTTCGCTTGTATCTGTTTAGTCGCCCCCCGCCCACCCCACCCACTCGATTCAGGCCATGTGTTCCAACAATCCGATAAGCAAGGCCAGTAGACATTACAACGTTGTTAGGGCCTACTTGTTAGATCACAAAGCGAATCAATATACTGCATACACGTACTTTTTACGTGACCCGCCTCGCACACTACATTAGGGGTTGCTAGTTTTTCTGGACGCAATCGTCGGGTGTAAAAAAGAACCCATAAACCACTTCTTTTGTAACTAGTTTGAGAAATGCATTCCAGAGATTCCGAAATCATTGGAAAGAATCAAAACGCCTCTGTGGAGTCCACATGGGCGAAGCAGTCCCATGAAGGCCTGTAGTATTTTATTAGCTTAAAATTACCCAAGGAAATTTGGACGAAACAATGTCAGTATTGCTATCATGGGCGGTGGGGCAAAATGAAGGGCATGGAGAACAACTGAGGGAAGCATCAAGATTGGGGGTCAAATGCACCCTATGACCCCCCCCCCCATTGCCCCGTCTTGGCATATATGCAACCTTGAGTCGAACTAATTAAACAACATGAAATAGTTGAAATCAATGTTCTTTGGGGGAATTTAACAATTTTCAGCCACTATTTCTCTTGAATTTGGTACGCTATTAAAAAAAAAAAAACAATATGCTGTTTGGCCGTACATTTCACTTTCCTTCTGCGAATGAAATTTGAAAATTGCAAGAGAAAAAAACCCAGTTTACTGTCTGACAGCAAAGACAAATTTCTTTCTTTTTTTCTGGAAAGATTAAGAAATTGCACTTTTAACTAATGATTCAAAATAATATTCTTTGAACGAAAAGAAAATGAATATACATTATCCATATTGCACTGCAATATGCTAACTATATGCAATATATCAACATGAGTTTAATGGGTGTAACATGGTGTGGGAAGGGTAGGGGGGCGGTGTCCTCATATTAATATTAAAGACAAAGGAAAATACCCCCCAGCGTACTATTTGGACGTTAATCAGACTTTCCCTTCTTGAATATATGTGTTGCCCGTACACAAAATGTACGAGTTGTTATTGAGTTTATTTTATACTTCATAAGTAACTAAAGGAGAACTCTTTATACTGTACATAGCCTGCACTAATAGCATAAAAGTACTTGGAAGACATAAACCATAATGTATTGAAAAAAAATCATATACCCCCACCCCCAGCCCTATACACATCTTATGGGATAAAATATTCCAGATGTGTCCATTTATGTATGAATAAAACTCAGTGAATTAACATGGTAAAATAATATGGAACTATTTACATATAGATTTTCAATTGTCATTGAAAATTTACAATGGCTTTTTTTTTTTGCTTTTTGTTTTGCTTGCAATGACTTCACTTTAAGTATTCTAATCCAATTGAAGTATTTTTTAGTTAAGTAATTCTATGTGCTTGTTTGTATTTCTTCTTTTTGGGAAAAGTATAGTTCTGGTTCATAAATATTAGTTCTGGTTCATCAATATGAATTATCAAACAACCATCTTGAGTAGAAAACTTCAAGATGTAATCCTGATAAAAGGCAGAACATCACCAATAGACATGTGATCATTCCCTGACATGAAAAAACAATTATCATATCATTTATTTATGTCATTCATCAAGAACTGTAATTAGCATGAGCTGGAAAATATTTGGCCAAATTCCTTCAAGTTCTGCAGCTAACTGTGCCTCTGAAGCGTCGTCCCTCCTCCATGAAACATAACTGAATCACTGTTGCATCTAGAATGAAGTCTCTCTTTGTCTTCTGCTGGCATCTAGAATGAAGTCTCTCTTTGTCTTCTGCTGGCATCTAGAATGAAGTCTCTCTTTGTCTTCTGCTGGCATCTAGAATGAAGTCTCTCTTTGTCTTCTGCTGGCATCTAGAATGCAGTCTCTTGTTGTCTCTCTTCGTCTTCTGCTGTTATATTCCGTTTTCGTTTTCTCCTAGCATGAGCAAAATTAGATATGACATGAACCTTGTTCACAAACTTGGAACAATAAACTAAGGTGAAAATGAAAGCATTTTACAAGGAGTTAATTTTTTTTGTGTTACAAGTAGGATAGAATGGAGACGGTGGCTAAACTTCTTGCTAACGACAAACACTTTCCATCTCTAGAATGGCCCGCCTCTCTCTTGCCCATATCAGGGGCTTCACACACCCCCCCACCCCACAGGGAAAATGATGTCAGTGAAGTGGAAGTCTTTATAAATGCATGATACACTCATGGGCAGAAGAGAATACATTATTCTTGATCTCATGCTTTGCCTGGACCTACTAACTGACCCCAGGCCCTGGGGTTGTAGTCCCAAATGACCAACCTAGCTTGCCAGGGCTGGCTCCTATTCACCAAATCTATTCCCCTATCCCCCTAGATGAAACATTGCACTTTATCTATTTCTTTCATTCTGTGTAAAAACTAACTCTCTCTTTCTGCTTTTACTAATTTTAATTTAATTTTAATTCTCAGGTTTACAGTCTTGTTCAGGGCCAAGGCCTTCTCACACGACTTTACAACTTAACCCTGGTCATTGGTAACATGTCACACCTACACACCAAAGTGTGCACGATTCAATCAATCTCTCCTGGGGCACCACAGTGCACCACAACCATGTGTCCCCCGGGGGACTTCCCATAGGGTGCAGCCACAAACCGGCGCAAACAACTATATTTACAAGTTACCTCGCAAGTCCCTATTTATACACCTGTGTGAAGAGAGGCAATGGAGATAAAGCGCTTTGCCCAAGGACACAACGTAATGATCTGGCCAGGGCTCGAACCTGTAATCCTTAGATCACAAGTCCACTGCCTTAACCACTTGACCACAATGCCCTACTAATTTGGATGGTATTGCTGATTAAGAAAATAATTGAAGAAATTAATTAAATAAACAAAATAAAAAATTGAATTAGCTAGCAAATTAAGTTACAGATAAACTAATATTATTTATGTAAATAGAATAATTGTTAGAAACCTGAGTTGGCAAACTAGAAAGATAACGGCCCACATGAAGGAGACAACATCGTACATTACCCACATGATGAGATAATGTGTGTGAGTCTGAAATCAAGAAAACCAGCAATGTGGTGAAATACAACATGAGAGCTTAGTATATTACATAATGAGAGGAACAGCAAAAAGGTAAGAAATATAGACAGGGCATTGAAAGCAATAAACTTTCCAATTTGCTGCGTTCTTTATAACTAACCACACCGTTTTTCAGTTTTTGCATAAAACTAATTTCATTAACTTGTGAGGTTTTCATTTTATATCTTTTAACTTTGCTCGCTTTATTATTTTCCCAGAAGTCCTTGCATCTGGTGTCATCTTATGTCATTCTCAGTTTTCCTTTGACAGCTACCTTAAATTTTCTGTTATTTCCGGTTTAAATAATCACAGTGACTGTGACATTATGAAGAATGTCTTGGCCTTTTATTGTACTAATTCAATATGGTTCAAATTACCTACGTAATTTGATTGAAAAGTTTCAATGTTGACACTGAGATAATTAATCAATTAATTGAAAGGAGCAAGATGGCCTTTAAAACTCTGACTAGAATCATTTAGGAGAAAAAAATTGAAATGTAAGACAGATATTGAAGTCCAGGGTTCCTAGAAAAGCATCTATTTGAACTGAGCCTGAGGTTGCCGTTTTGTGCGTATATTATGGTTTATAATTGTTACTGTTCACATTTACGAATTGCAAATGCAAGTCACCTTGACTATTAGATCAAACTGTTAAGGCAATAAAAGAAAGTAGGAATTTGTCATTTTTGTACACATGAGAAAAAGAAAAAAAAAAGGTAAATTTTTGATTTTGATGCAATCATTTATTACTTTGACATTTGACATTCATAGAAGTCTTGCCCTTTAAATGTTCTGTGGATTTGGTTTAATCCCCAAAATTTGACAACCAAAAGGTACACAAACAGATGCAATGTGGAAACTCACAAAGTTAAAAGCTTTTAGCTGATGCATTTAGAATTTTAAGATTTCACAAATGAACAACAACAAAACCCCAGAAATGTAGGATGTCTAGTCACCTTAAACTGTGCACAACTGAGAGCTACTTATAACAGATGTTTTAGAGCCAATGACGCTAGAAAGCAAGCAAAAAACTGATCTGTTATTTAACTTTCTTTTCCTATTTTTTACTACTGTATTCAGGCAATTCTCAAAACTCCCTGAAAATAAATTACGCATAAACTTGGTTCTGTATGTTCCCTTTTTCGATAAACGAAACAAAATCTTTTGAGAAATAGTACATCTCCTGCTGTATAAAGGTGATATTTAGGTGAATATAAGGCTATATGAGGGCCTGAAGTTTCTATCTTAACAGTATCCTGAATACAGGCAGACTGAAAAACAGGCCCAGCAAAGATGTAACAACTCAGTTTGCTATATTACTGAATAAATTTTGAGTCACAGTATGCTGTGCTTTTTACTTTAACTTTGATCTTTTTCATGTTAGCAATGAACTAATTCTCACCAACTGCCATGATGGTTCCTCCATGTCCCTGAGGTCTCTGCAAAATGAGGTTGTAACAGAAAAAGTCTGGCCGCACCAAAACAAAGAATACACCCATCTTTTATTGATGGTCCAAACGTTTGTGCTTATTCCCTCATTATTCTTCTCTCTGAAATGAGTAATGTAAGTACCATGACTTGTAAGATATCTGTCTTCAAAGTAATCAGGAAAGTGCTTAGGATCAGCTAGTTTCTTACCCCCCCCCCTGCCATGGGCACCCTGCCAGCCCCTCCCTATTTGTCCTAACCTCCAGACATTTGTGCTTATTCCCTCATTATTCTTCTTTCTGAAATGAGTAATGTAAGTACCATGACTTGTAAGATATCTGTCTTCAAAGTAATCAGGAAGGTGCATAGGATCAGCTTATTTCTTACCCCTGCCACCTCCTCCCAATTTGTCCTAACCTCCCAAAAACCCTAATCCTAACCCTACATGGTACATTTAGATTGGACAAAAACTAATCATTACCAATAAAGTTTGGTTCAATTTCCTACTCCTACCCTCAATCACACTCCAACAATCAATTCAAGTAAATGTCAAGCTATACTCCTAACTATGTGTGTGTTGGGGGGGGGGAAGGGGAGGGGTAGTGTCCTACAGTCACAGGGTCTGGCATACAAAAAATTGAATTCCTGTAATATTTGCTGTAAAAAGTTAAGTTTGCGACCTTAATTATTACACTTACTGTCTTACATATGTTTACTTGAATTCTTTTAATTGTTCTGGTAGTGACCTTCTTGTCAAGCCCACAAGGGCCATTTTAGTTCACTTACTTTTCACTTTTACACTTCTTATTCTTACTCATCTGTGTTAGTTATGTATTATGTGAGAAATATATTAATAATAAACTGAAGCTTCTGAACGAGAAGATGAACCTCTCCACGTTAACATTTCCTTATAAACAGATCCTCTTGTTAGCAGAGTTGGAAATATTCCTAAACCGTGAATCCCAGCTTGACGATACTATATTGCCACCATCCCCCATCTCCCCTCCCCTCCCCCCACCAACCATTAATGCTATCTCAACAAGTTAAGATTGAAATAAGAGCTAAAACTAGGTTAATAAGACAACAGAACATGTCAAATCACTCTCATGATTACTTAATCAGCAAGACTGACCTCCATTTTATGGAGATGTAAATGTTACTTATTTTTTATTAAATCAAATTATCCATCTTGTTTCTTTCTCCTTCTTCTTCATCTCATTTCATTAGTGTAAAATGATTCTCTGAGATGATCAATTCATAATACCGTGATGCACTGGTTTGAATAAAATTGATACAATTATGGTAACAATGTATTTTATTATGATATGCTATTTTCAAGGCTAAATTTACCAAATAATCCCACAAAACAAGACCATTATGAAAACAACCTGGGGAAACTCTTGCGAAGAAATTCTGTTTTTCCTATTCAGCAAATAATGGTGATTAATACATACAAACAGGCTGTGTACTGTATGTTACAACAGCATAGCATCTAATCGATCCTTTAAGTTCTTCTCTCAAATCAAGCTAAAGAGATGTAATATATACGATTCAAAATAATGTTTCAATGTCGCTTACTTTAATTACATGCCAAGAAAGGTCATCTCTTGTATATATACAAAGAAACTCTGAGCAAAATTGCCATTTGTAAATTGGAAGCACTTCATCTTTTTCATGCATATTAACCAAACTTTCTTTACAAGCTAGTTTCTATCGTGTGATATGACTTTCAGCTTAAGAGACTTTCGTTAAGAGCCATAAATGCAATACTGGCATTCCTAAAAAAAAAATTTAAAAAAAATGATCAAATTCTTTACTTCAGTGTTAGAAATATTGCAGAACATGTGACAAAAAGAACAGTGAAAAGATAGCCAGAAGGCATTGAGTTGAGATGCGACAGAATTTTTACTGTAAAAGGTTTTGGTACGTCTTTCAGAATCTTGATATCAAAACTAGTGAGGTGCAATTTCTGTTTATATTTGAAGACGTTTCAGGAAACATGAATGACGCAAACCTACTTCTATAACTATGTTAGATTTGACAACAAAAAAAAAAGGCCATGAAACTTCAACTTTTGGAATGAAAGCCACCTATCCTCTCCTATTCACGTCACAGACAACCAACCTCTTTCTGGAGAAAATGATCTTTGCACGAAATGATCAGGAGGAATATCTCTTGCAGAGTTTGGACAATTTAAAAAAAAAAGAAAAAAAAAGGAAGGCCAAGGAAATAGAAAGTAATATTCAATGCCTAATCTATGATTAAAGTCAAAGAAAAGTTGAAGGCAACGGTCGACTGAACTTCATGATATGATAAGGAGTGATCACAGCTGCTCTGTATCTAGGAATCACACGTACCGCACGATTATGAAGTAATATCACAGAGGTCTTCTGTTAACAGACAGGAAATTGTCAAAACAGGAAAGCCCAAGTTTAATATGAAACTGATACATGAATAAGGTGATAGGTGCAGAGGGTGAGAGGTGGGGGATGGGTGGGCAGGGGAGAGAAGGGCACGGGAGAGACCTATCGTTCCCAATGGTTGTATGGAGAGGGAAGAAATTATCCTTGTCCCGAAATAGTGAAGTTCTTTCAAGGAGGTTCTGATGTTCCAATTTATTCCCAGACTTTGAGATGTGCTAGATTAGTTAACAAGATATCTCAGAGAACTATAAATGCTTTAAAGTTGAAGTTTGAAGAGTTATGACCATAAAAATGACTTCCTAGCATTATTCGAGAGAGAAACTGGCGACCCTCATCACTGATAGGAACATTAATGGAACCTAATGGAAAGTATTTTGATATATGTTAGAATTCTCAACCCTTTATTATAAATCTACCCACCATCAGCCCTGCTTTATCCCCCTGCCAACCCCCAACCCCACTCCCACCCCCTTTCTACCTTCTCTGCTTTCAATTCCAAGTGGCAATTCTTGTTCCAGAGCACTATGTAAACTTAAAAACCGAATTAAATAATTGTACAGACCGAACCTCGGTCTCAAAGATGGAGAGAAGTGTGTCAGAGGTGGCAAACAAATTTCAACTGAAGCAAGATAATGATAGTTGATAGATTTTTCAATAAAAAAAATAAATAAATCAAAACCAACAGTTAAACTTCATAAAAGAATCAAATGCAATGCCACACTTCATGACTCTTGGATGATAAAATCCAACGACAGGAGACAAAATTCAATAAAATTTATCAACCTTGGAGGTTTATAACAGGAGGCGTATCAAGCAGATGTATGAATTGATGTATTCTGTCTCTGGTATCATAATATATTAAAAGGAAAAGAAAAACACGACAAACTGAGACGAACAAACTAACATAGTCGATTTCATCGAATAGATTTCATGTTTAGTTTTTGAATTACCATGGCAACTAATGCTTCGATGGGATTTGATCTGGTGACCTATTTCTTTGATACAGTTTCTAATCAAGTTATCTGTCATTGATTTTAGTTTTTACAGAAGCCTTACATTCTTCTTGGTTTAATCGTAAACATTAACCCGTTGCAGAAGAGACACATAGAGAAACATAGAGAAACATAGAGACACATAGAGACAATTTATCGAATTTTGTGACTCACGTACCTGATGCTTTGAAATGTGACATCATTGTAAACATTTTCTAGCTTCCTGTCATCAAATTTCTTAATGAAGACAACATAATGAGGTCCATTGGGTGCTTTCATGAAATCCTGACAAAAAAGTTAGAGAAATAAATGTCAAAATGAGGTGACTCTTTTAGTCCCTATAGACTGCACAGTGTGAGTATGAGGATGTTTACAAAGCTTTCTGCGTTTTATCAAAACCCTACAAAGATGTATTACTCAAAATAGAGATGATCAAACTTAGACAATTTGACTGAATTTCACCAAATAAGGAATAATAATTGCGTAATACCAAGTCTCAAGTGACGATAACTGTTAATTTTCATACACATATGTTGTTGTTGAGTTGCACACAGATGTGCCCCAAAGGTATCTATTTAATATTTCCCATAGTAATTTTAAATTCTGAATTTATTAAAAAGTGTGATGTATTTTTCTAGGATATTTTGATTTTTGTCCTAAAATATTGTCAGGTATTAAAGCAATGTCATATTAGGGTAAACTATTAAAAAAACAATTTATGATAATATTCTTTTTTCAATACTCCAATGTAAGCCAGGATCCTATCATATTTCAGAAAATAATGTTACCTCAGCCGACTATGATCCAAAAATAACAGTGATTAACAAAATTTTATCTCTATAAATAAACTATTTGTCTACATATTGTATTTATTGGTACAATATACGGTAAAATTATATCCCCATAAAATAAACAACTATTTGTCAACATTTCGTATTTATTGCCGTACAATATTCAGTTAAATAATATCTCCATAAATATAAACTACTGTTTGTCTACATATTGTATTTATTGGTACAATATTGGGTATTGGTATCAACAGCCAAAGTCAATATTATGCAACAAAAACACATAATAAATCTATTTAAATCACACAGTACTTCTGGATCTACAGGATTCAGTGGGCAAAATTGGTGTAATTCAACGCATAAAGTCAATTTCCTGAAACCGGTTATTTTGTGTTCCCCATTCAACAAACCTTTCTCTAAATAACCATCTCCCACTCCCTCCCTCTCTATCCTTGCCCCTCCATCCCCATCCCCTCTGTTTTTTCAACCCCCCCCCCACCTTCAACCCCATTGCAACTGATTCCTAATATCGTTTCAACATTTCGTCTGAAGCAAAATGGAGGAAGAATTCTCTCAATGTTTTGTTCACATGTATTAAACAAACTATTAACCAGCTGAGAGCAGAGCTAATTTTCAAAAAGCTTTCACTAAATACATGTAAATATTTTTCGGGTCAGTTGATTCTCAAAGTAAACAATTTCTGGGAAAACTTTGATTTGATCTTCGTCTCGACACCGGAAGTTGGATAGTTGTTAATGAAACTATGGTTCAATTTCAGGTAAAGATACAATTTTTTGGGGGAAAATTGAATCAGTCCGATATCCAAATTAAATTACCTTAATGTGTAGAATCAATAGAGACTGATTAATCACATAGAACAAAGTGGTTTCTGACAGGACTGAGAAAAATAACAAGAACCAAATAAATTACAGAGAAACACTAAATACATTTAAGGTCAAATGATTTTAGCCTTGAAATATATCAGGTGTTGTAACAAACCCTCAACAGTTCAATGTGATCAATAAACTAACACACAAGTTTATATCTAAGCAAGCAAAATTACTTAGAAAAACTCCATCTTTAGGTCAATACCATATCGTCATAGAAGATTATATGATGGCTAGTATATGGCTTTGGCTATCAGCTAGTATGATTTTTGTCTGTTTTTTGTTGTTGTAAATTTGGTGATATGTGGTAAATTTATGCATCTGGCAACAGGAGAATGAAACATGTCATCACGGCACTTTAGCTGAAATTATGTTTTTAGTTCTTTATAACATTTCAAACATTTATCCACAGAGCAAAATAATGTCTCTATACATAAGTTCCATATTCATTTTCATGAAAATCTAACGACACAGGATAGTAACAGCTAAGGAAATGTTTCAGATATTTCAGCTTCAAGGATAAATCAACAAGAAGATTATAAGTACAAAGTAAAGCTTTTAAGCTTGACATCACAGATCACGTACTGTAATCCATAACCCGGAGAAATCAAAGCTTTGGTCAGTCAAACATAGTTTACATTCAATATATCTATCAATCTATCAATATATAACATATCTCTAATTTGGGTCAATATATTGAGATTGGAGTTTTTCGAACTAACAATGTGGATTACATTTCTCCACACAAATAAGTAGTGTTCGACCGATTGTATGACAATCGGTTTTACCGATTACCGATTATTTCCTGTGACAATCGGCCGATTGCCGATTACCGATTACCGATTACCGATTATTTCAAAATTTTCGTGGAACTGGCCCAATGTATGATTAAGTGTTATGCATGATTACCAACTTCTAGGCCAATACAATCAAAGATGAACGACTTAACTTTTCACAGTAAATATTAATGGAGCAAGTAAAGAACACTGTAATACATACATAGGGCGATGTACGATTATAACGAGGAGTCGCAATATTGCAATCCCGCCACAACACAGTACTGTACAGACTACAGAAGGGGGAAAATAGTAGCCATTGGCTACGAAATGAAAAACAAAAAAGTTAGGGACAGGTTCTACAACTGCTATTAAAACCATTATCAGTGTTGCAACTCCAACGTAAATAAAGTTAAAAGTATATCCCACGTAAATAAAATATTCGTTATTTCGTTAGCTGATATCGAAATATATAATCTGATATGAAAAATTCTTTAGTGGATAAGCAGTTTGCTAACAGTTTTATTTTATTATGAAAAATAAAACAATCCCGAACGTTTGCTTCAAGTTTTCAATGATTACCATCTGCGCGGTAAAACTTCCGATCGAACGAACGTTGTTTCAAACGATCATACACAGTAAGTCAATAGCGCTTCTCCATTGACTTAACTACATGTGGGAGAAATCACACACTAAAGTCCCATTGACTTTGTCGCGGCGTGTCACTGGAAATCAGACTTGCTTTTAGTCGGTTGCGGTAAGGAGTTTAGATACTGTAAGCACGTATGGTACATGCGGCATAGGAAAAAAAGTTCATCGGGCTTTTCGTAAAAATATGCGTAAGAATGTTTGCCTAATCACAAAATACTGTTATGCAGTAGAACTTCTGAGGAATGTCGCCAAACGTGTTTATAGATTTTTAGGTGTATTTGGAGCCTTGATTTCATCATTTTATGCCATTTGTAAAATCTTGGGCGCATTTTCAAACTTAACAGTTCTGAAGCTCAACCACTAGCCTAATGTACGTAGTTCTCACAATGAAAAAAGCCTAATGTTATTGTTTTCACTTTCCAGTTTTTCACCTACGGTGAAACGGCCAAAGTGGTTCAAAAGTATACTTATTTGGTGATTATATTTAGTATAGACAATTTTTCTTTCTTATCAATCGTTCAACATGATGACAGGTGGTTTTGTTAGATGCAACAAGCGAAGTAAAAAATACGTCGTTCCCCTAAGCTTATCGCGGGTATACTGTGTGATCATGTTACGCGGGTATACTGCATGATGTTAACTGCCAAAACTGGATAGTGTATCGAACAGCATTTGTACAAACTCGCGCGAGGGACTTACGATACCATTCCCCGGTAGATTAGCGCACCTTCTCCGGCTAAGAATAGCATTGAATCGAATGATAAAATTTTTTCCCCCGTTGTGGTTGTGGTGTATCAAAAGCGCGGAAAATACAATCCTTTATGTGGAACGTAATAATCGGTTCCAACTAATCGGTAGAGCAATGGATTTTGCCGATGCCGATTATTTACCGATTGTCTGATAATCGGCCCGATGCCGATTGTCTAACCGATTATCGGTCGAACACTACAAATAAGTTTAATTTAAAATCTGAAAATTGTGTTTTTTAAATTCATATGTAATGGAAACTTGATTGAGGTAATTCTGCTTTATTGCAGTATGCTCAATGTTTATCATTTGCTGTGTACAAAATTGTGTCAGAAATAGAAAATATATTATCTAAGAGAATAAACAACAAGAGCCCAATGGGGACTATGGTTGCTTGCTTAGTGGAATATTAAGAGTTTATATGTCCTCACCCAATATCATAATATTTATGACCATATATATAGCTTACCAGCTAATAACCAACAACTGTTTTCCAAGATTGGATACAATCTGATTTACGGTTGTGGAGTTATTGCAATTTGAACATTTTGCCCCTCCCAAAAAATTTGGCCCGATAAAATTTTGAGCCTACATGGTCCCGAAGATATTTGGCAAAAACAAAGTGGCTCAAAAATATATTTGCCTCCCAAAACTTGAACCACCAAAAATGTAGGCCCAAATGGTCCCAAAAATATTGGGCCCCACAATTTTGGGCCCAAAGAATGTATCTCATATTCATTTGAGGTAGAAATAAACTTTGGGCCCAACCGGCCCAAAAATGAGCCCAGAATTTTTTGGGGCCCAGATGACCTACATGTATCATGCACAGCTATTACATGTACAGCTATTAACCAACAACTGTATACCAAGTTTGACAATGATCTGACTTAAGGTTGCAGAATTTTTGCAATATAAAGAAAATATGGTCCCAAATGTATTGGGCCCCACAAATTTCGGGCCCAAAGAATATGTCCAAAAATGTATTTGAGGTGCAAGTAACATTTGGCCCAAAATTGGGCCCGGAGTTGTTTGGGACCCAGATGGTCCCAAAAACAATTAGGCCTATATGTACCAGCTACTTAACAACAACCGTATACCAAGTTTGGCTGCAACACAACTAAGGTTGCATAGTTATTGTAAATGTAAAAATGTTTATGTTTAAACCCATTACCTCATTAATATTCATAAGGTCATCAGGCCAAAAAAGAAAAGGGCACACCTTCCCACTACAATACATGTACATAGCAAGTGTGACAAATATCTATCACTCCCTTGTTGATTATCCCAGGCAAGCAAGTGTCACAGACGCACACGCACACACCACACGGGCACGCACACAAATGTTTGTATTACATTCAGACCGAGGACCCTATTGTATTTTCCATTGTTCAAATCCACGTACCCTAACCTTAACAATACCCCATACAATAGAATTCTTCCGAGGACGTGGTGATTCTTTAGAAATCACAACCGAGGACCTGGAATTCTTTTGTTCAAGTCCTCGTTCAGATAGAAAAACAAACGCACACATACACACGCCAACCTAGCTACATAAGTTCCTTTGCTTCCAGCAAGGAACCAAAAGCAGATAATGGGCAACATTATACAAAGTATTCACATTTGCTGGACAATTTTACAAACCTACCAAAGTATTACTCAAAAAAAGACTGCAAATAATCAAAGAAAGTCCCAGTCCTCTGAAATACTTTCACTGGATGAAGATTAATGAGCTAGTAATAAATGAAATCTACTTTAGGGAATAATTTATGCAGTAATGCAAGGCTATGGATGATGGTCAAAAAATGGGGCGTGGCAGTAGGGTCATTGAAATTTACTTCCATGTAGGTGTCAGGGGGTCCTTCAACAGGAAAATAATTAAAATTTCAGAAGTGAAATGGCTGCATTCTGTGGCAAATTTTAGTCTATAATTGAGTTCTACATATGTATGCATATTTGTGATGATAACTACTTTCCATTTTTGTGTTGGGGAATTCAAAAATGGAGGGGGGGGTGTATACATCCCCACAGCCCCCTTGGATCCATGCCTGCCTGCATGCTGTAAGTTATCACAGTGGAAAAAATGTGCTTATGCATAGCTGTTAAACATACAATTCATGCAGCTAACATGTTGCATGGGGACTTGAGGAGTTAATGTTTATTTGCATTAAGTGCTTCCTTTTCAAAATGTGAACATTTAAAAGCTTTTCTGCTGTCATAATAATACTTAAGGAAATGCTATATATTCTGTTTAGTCTTGCAAGAACTGATCAAAATGACTATTACACACTTGACCAGATTTTCACCTTGTCTGCATTATTAACAGTGTCAATTCTATTGACGTCAAAGGTTCTGTTAATTCAAGCTTGCCATGAACACAGCTTGTCATGGATACAGCTTGCCATGGAATACAGCTTGTCATGAATACAGCTTGCCATGGATACAGCTTGCCATGGAATACAGCTTGTCATGAATACAGCTTGCCATGGATACAGCTTGTCATGAATACAGCTTGCAGTGGATATAGCTTGCCATGGATACAGCTTGCCATGGATACAGCTTGCCATGGATACAGCTGGCCATGGATACAGCTTGCCATGGGTATAGCTTGTCATGGATATAGCTTGCCATGAATATAGCTTGCCATGAATGCAGCTTGCCATGGATACAGCTGGTCATGGATACAGCTATGGGTATAGCTTGTCATGGATATAGCTTGCCATGAATATAGCTTGCCATGGATGCAGCTGGCCATGGAATATAGCTAGCCATGAATATAACTTGCCATGGATACAGCTTGCCATGGATATAGCTTGCCATGAATGCAGCTTGCCATAAAATATAGCTTGCCATGAACATAGCTTGCCTGAATACAGCTTGCCATGTATACAGCTTGCCATGGCTACTGACTTGAAGTAAATTAGAAGTCTCAACTTGAAAACAAAATTATCCAGCTACAGTGCTCTTAAGGATTTTACACTTTCTCCCTTGCTGACCTCAAAATGACCACAAAGAATAGCTGGGCTCTAAAACTCTTTATGGGAAAGTCATGTGCCAATATGACATCTGATGAAACTGCCTATCATATGATGCCATGTTTAGATTTCCAGATTGTAACCTCTGCTGAACCCAAATGACATGTACCCTCCACCAAAAACAACAGGGCTCTTGTACTTAATAAAGAAAAGCCATAGCCACACATACCAGCTACTGCAGTTTTCTATTTAGAAATATCATATTTAGTTAGTGTTCAAGTTTTGAAACCTGGTGACCTTAATGAACTCTGACCTTCATCATATTGTATAAAACAAACTATACAGTACACAAGGCTATCATACCATGCATATATGAGCTCCTTGCATGTTCTGGAGACAGTACTTTTGATATATTCACATTTTGCCCACTGCTGACCCCAACAGACCTTTGACCTCCACCACACTCAATAGGGTTTGCTGAACTAATTACAGGAAATCCACATGCCAGAACTGCACTGGCGACCTTCCTTGAGATATCATGTTTACAAGATTTTCACACTTCTTTCCTCTGTTAACCTGAAATAACCTTTGACATTCTACAAACCAATAGCAAGCTACACATTAAGTTTGAACTTCATGCAACTTCTACTTAGTGAGATATAGTGGGAACAATGTTTTCAGACTTTCACCGGTGCTGACCACAAATGACCTTTGACCAATACCAATACCAATACCAAACCAGTTCTACCTAAAGGGGTACCTACATACCAAGTATGAAATGTACCCCAGTTATCCTTCTAAACTTAGAGGGTTTACAAGGAAGCGTCACGAACAGACACACATACACACACGCATACACAGGCCATCATCATCGTATCGATTCCTAAAACTAGTGATAAAAAAAACTAGTGATATATTTTACGCTTATTAGTGTATTTCTGTGACAGCTGAGGAGACCTCTTTTAAACTGTTATCTACACGCAACTGATTCCCTTTCTTAATTCCATAGAATTTCTCCTCTACAGAGTGTGTATTGGCACAGTTCATTAAGACTTAATCAAGCTATAAGCAAGATTTTCATTTGTAACAAAGAAAGTATTCTCTACTTCATGAACCTAAAACTAGAAATAGAAATTGCAACGTCAGAAACTCTTGTCAAAACTTGCCATTTCGTCAGTGTCTCTGGTGAGAATCTTGCATACTAACTTTGATGTAGGTCATACATATATATAGTTAGTCTATAGTTGAGTCTTTAGTTTTATGTTAAAACAACAGTGATAAATGTATTGATTGAAATAAAACATGTCACTTCAAGGATGAAAGAATTTGTAATCTGAAGAAATATCTGACCATGGGAAAAAATAAAAACTGTGATGACATTCTGACAGCTGATAACATATTTAAGACCTTGTTCACATTTGAGAACTCAAGGACGATTATTGATATTAAGTCAGCGAGGAGGATCAACTAGTTAAGAACAAGACGCGTTCACATTTAAAAACGAGTGAGTTCCGTATTAAGTCCGCTTGCGAGATTAATATAATGCACAGGGGTGAAAATGTCATATCAGCTGTAAACATTTTCCCTGTGCTTTGCCATTGCCACATGTGCTGTACTAGTACGTACTACTCAGAACACCACTGCGCCGCAACGTTCAATCATCGCATATAAACAGTACACTGTATTCAAACCACTCTGTACCAACATAACCACAACAAATTAACCCAGATTAGAATGTCTAACCAAACCCTTCAAATGGATGAGTGAACGATCTTACTAGTCAGTGTTTTACTGCTGATGTTGCATTTGATGCTAATCCAACATCAAATGCTCTTAATGTTAGGTATAAAGACCTAGTAAGGTCTATGCGTAGGCTACTGTAACTTCATTATAGGCTAGGCCAGATGTAATTATTTAAGCCTTTTACTAACTGCCGAACAACCGAACCCAAAATCATCCGTTTTGAAATAAACATGAAACTACTGATTTTTGCCTCTTAAAAAATCTGTGAGTTTGGCGTACAAAGAAATACAGTTTCTTAGATTTAAGTGGAGTGTCGCGTGAGCGTTCACACTCAGAAAATTAATCGCCCTTGCGGATTGAAGTATGGGTGGTTCTTAAGTGTGAACAATGACAGCCCAGCTTGCCTGTAGAAAACAGTCCTGCTCAAATTTACTCAAGCAGAAATAATTTGTAACTTGATAGCATAAATTGCCCAAGTACTGCTATTAGGATTCATCCTTGAGGGCATCTAAATAATTGACCAGCCACCATATGATTGTAAACACAAGTGCTCTAATAGCCAGCACTAATTTCCTGTGTGAAGACAAATTTGGCTTGACCACTGAAACATTACACTGTGTGTTTAATCAAGAATTTGTGCAGAGGAGCGTTCAGTATGGCTTGAAACATTGTTTGGGGAGAAACGGAAATTTAACGAATTTCTGTAATTTTGTTGGAAATGATTTAATCCGCTGGTTATGAAGCTCCTTAACAACTCAATGGATTCAAGAATTCTGACTTGCCTTTTTTATATGTTACAATTTAGTCTAGGGCGGGATACCAGCTGTAAAGGTACAAGTAGGGCTAATGTTCAGCTCTAATTGTAAAACCTAACAGAAGTTAACTCTTCTTTGACAAAGTAATATTCTTCTCCCAACGAAAACTGTAACTTCATGTCTAATAACACTAAGATGTTCCACACAGCGACGCACAACAAGCAATCGTTATAAGCAAAATGAGCTCTGAAATTGAGACTAACAGATGTTCTTACTATACATAGTCACAGGCCCTGAAGGAGGTTGGAAACCTTGTCTTTTTACCTTCATGTTAATATTACTCACCATTTCTGTCTCTTCAAGTCCATACTCAATCAATTTCTCTTTGGTGTATTCTACAAAGTTGACCTGGTAGGGGTGACCTTCAGGAGGTGGCCTGAGGTCAAAGAGAACATTTATTTGGTGCTCTGAGGCTAAATCAAGCAATTCTGTCAGCTTTGGTACTGTCTGTTCCTGATAAAGAGTTCGCTGTTCATCTGTTAGCTCAGCGACAGTCCCGAACGGATCTCTCTGATGGGGGGAAAAAAACAAAAACAATGGGGAATTTCAAGAAACAAGCTCCAAGTTTTATTTCAATACAGGGTTTGGTGATAATTTAAAAATGTCTTTCGACACACAGTTATTATATACTGTAGTTGCATAATTCTTTGATGTAATACAACTTTTCTTTATAACAAGCAAAATCACATAGATCATTTTGGTATCTTCCACTTATTCCATATCAGGGATTGTTCAAGCTTTAATATGGTCAAAGATAATGCTGACGAAAAGGAGCCAATTACTGTATAAACACCAGCCATTTCTAGTTTTGACATATTTGTGTATAAAGAACTCTTTGAGGTTGTTTAATTAATGCAATCATCACTAAGTAATCGCAACATATCTAACTACGGACCAACTTGAACGAAATGCTTGAAAATCTGTTCCTTGTGTTTTAAATAACGAAAACGATTGGACGATATCCATCTACCTGTCATTTATTATAAAGGCCCTAATCCAACAATTTCTCGTCCCACAAATAAATTTCCTGAACAAGAAAATAAACATGAACACAGGATGCAGATCATCAATCCCACCAATTTCAACTTGATACCGGCACCAACCCTGAGTCAAGCCTCTCTAAAATTGTTGAAATCTGTTAACAAAAAATTCTCAGGAGCAATGAAATGTCTAGATCATGCATTCTTACTACAAATTCCTACACGGCAACTAAGAAATTGAGAATTTGATTCGTTTCTACAATTTTCTCTTTCTGTAAAATATGCAGAGTGTGAAAACACAAAATATGTCCTCAAATTCAGTAGCATTTTTGTGCAAATTATTCCTAAACAAAAGCTAACATATGTCTACAAACCTCGAGAAACCATGATCCCGTATTCAACGATTTTAAGTCTGTAAAAGTAAACCACTCTACAAGTGTGCTTGTTCTCTCAGGAAATATCTCTTGAACATTCGTCGTTCTTTCCAGTGTGTCATCATGCATGCAGAAATGTTCTCCGTCAGAACTATAAAAAGGGTACGAAAACAGACAAAAAGAAGTGTCCGTTTAATTTATGAAATACACAGTTTAAGTTCAAAACATCTGCAGATTTTGTCATATATATGTTATATTTGAAGTATTATAGTCTACTTTTTGTGTATTATGAAATAAATTATAAGAATAGTTAAAGTTGAATGAAACTTAGGCAAGAACATTTCTACTACTTCAAACTTATCAATTTCATAAATACAAAACGAAGCAGTGCAAAACTAAGATAGTTATGAAGAATGATATGCTGAAAAAACAATCTGTGGTTGATTGTTGCAATGAGAGCAAATTTAAGAGAGTACACCTACATCAATAGTAGCTGCCATTTACTAATGGAATCCTTGCCCCAATTATGGAATATAAGAAACAGATGATGGATATAATATGTATACAAAATAAAACTGCATTAAACATGCAAGGCTTTCTGGGTCACTGAAGAGATTCTCATTCATACAGAATTTTATAAAAAAATATAAAAAATGGTTAAAAGCTTTCTGACAAATTTTTATCAAAGATTAAATTACATATTATTGAATGATGATGCGGGGAAGACGTGAACCTTCAAATCATCGGGGAAGCTTTGTATTGTTGCATATTATTCACCTGGACAAACAAATTTAGATTATCAAGAAAGGCAGTTAAAACTTTGCTTTGGCTGATAGAATGCTATCCACATGCTTGAAGCCTAACATTCAGTGCAGAGTATAATACCTCAGCCTAGCCTTATTTGCAGATATATTAAACACTAATGAAGGGAGATATGAATGTTCACCTGCTATTTCAACAAACGAGAAACGTCCACAACGCCCCCTTCTCTTGGACATTACAGGTTCAATCTAGTTAGCCCTCTCTTGGTTCACTCCAGGCAAAAACGGTGATTTTTCAGGTATCACCTGATCTACAAAGGAGGCTAACAAAAGCTGTCTTCCTTATCATTATTCCAGCGGGAGTCACTTACTGTGTGAATTTATTGTGTTGATATCCGCTGGAATAATGTTCGGAAGATAGCTTTGGTTACTTCGTACATCATGTGATACCCAGAAAATTGCCGTTTTTTCCAGGTATAAACCAAGTGGAGGCTAACCAGGTTGAACACGTAATGGAAATTTCTACCGTAACTGCTACAGATAGAATTCTATTTGGTCCACAAGCTCTTTTGTTTGCACATGGGGAGGTGATCAAAGACCGCAAAAATAGCTGTGGTGAACCAAACTTCATTTCCGATTTCTTTTCTTTTATCATCTTACAAATAATTCCTTGACGGCTGGCATTCAATGCACCTAACCTTAATCAAACGATTCAGTAGTGACTGAATGAGGATGCATAACTCCTCACAATTCCAAACAAAAGGCAACCCAGTTTCACTTATATGATTACAAACCTCAAAGCACCCAGACCAGGCAAGGATAAGAAATATCAGATTACTAACAGGTGAGAACATCTCTCTGTTTCAAATCAAATTTAATTGCAGCCTGTTTTCATAAATTTATTGTAACATACTTCCTCCCATATCATTCAATTCTATATTTTGATTTTTTTTTTCCAAATTAAATTTGATGTACAATTGGGTGAATATGCCCAAAATTGAAGATATCATCTCAAAGGACATTATGTGAAATTTTGCAAATTCTAAATTTCCAGTGGAAGAATATAGGTTATGAGAACAGGGAGTTATCCTATATGTTGTTCTGGGGTCGAGCAATCTCAAAAAAAAAAAAAAAATGGGTCACTAAAATGATAGTAAACATTTTTCAACTCGATAGTAGAATATAGAACCTGCATAATTAATTAATTAATTAAGTTATGCTACTTGTTTGAAGCTTCAGAAGAGCAATCATTTTTTGTTTTACGTATTGCAAGAAAAATAAGTATTTCCTTCAAAGGCATTTCTACTAGTTGACTCAAAAAGAAAAGGCTTTCTCTCTACTGCTTAACACCATCAACACCTAAGAACTTATTACAGCTGCACTTTGTGTTGAATTTTGCTATCATTTCATTGGATGGCACCAGAGTTGACCATTAAAGGAAATTAGACCAGGTATGGTACTTGTAAACAATAATCTGCCTCCTTAAACCAACCAAACTTACATAAAGAAATAATGAAATTAAGAGAGGTAAGGAAAGGAGGGATCCAATTATGTATACATATTACATGACAAACAAGGTTAAAATGCAGTTTTAAAGTAATTAAATGGGAAATTAAAGTATTTAATTTGTCTGAGATCCATTTCTTTACCTTATTCTTATGTCAGACTCAATCCCATACACTTCACAGTCGTCTACAGCTCTCTCGAATGAAGCCATAGTATTTTCTGGAGCAATCTAATGAAAGATAAACCAAACTTGGAATTGCCACTTCAATATTAACGAAACATTTTGTCAAATTTGCATCATGTTTATCTGGTTTGCCACACTTCACTTCCCTCATGGAATCCCATACCTTTCTTACAATGCTTTCCCTGCTGATTCTAGCCCCCCCCTTTAAACCCTCCTAAATGACTACCCCCACCCTTGCCCCAGTAACAGTTATTGCTCAGTGCAAGCACACAAATATACTCATTAAAGATTTGATTTTTTATTGTTGCACTTGGACTTAGTGTTTATTAAAGATTGGGATTTTAAAGTTGGACTTTTGTTCCATGAACTTTGAAGAGATAGGACTATAAACTGGTTCCCACCCAGGTCATCCTAAATAAACCAGAGAGTAGCCCACCTTCACACTTAATAGTACAATCAGCAAAGTGTCAAGGTCTTATCAAAGATGTTCCCACTCTTATTTAAGAAAGCGTCCAATTACGCAAGTTGCACAATCATGTTCCAAGGTTTCATGGCAGTAGAAGGTGTGTGAAGGTCTCAACATTGGCACCTGTCAAGTTGTTGTTATTCAAGCATATTAAGTAAGAGTAGCGTTAACAGGTTCATTTTCATAGTTAAGATAATTTCAGGAAATGACATCAAGTTACACGAATGCATTCAAAGTATTGAAATTTCCAAAAGAATATTACTGTCTGGGTTTATTTTTGGGATGATGTAAAAGAATTATTAAAGCAGATAAAATCAACCAAAATCCAAGCTAGGCTGCAACTTCATGATCTCTAACAGAATACATACATGGTGATTGTATAGTTCTTTATTTAAACTACTTTTTTGACTGTCTGGTCCTAATGTTTATGTAAAGAAACCTAAATGCTGACATCCGTTGGCTAAGAAAATATCCTCACATTTGCTGGTATTTTTACTAACTGCTACTTCAGTAGGGCAACAGGCTCCCAATCCAAACCTTGCCCCTACCCCCCCCCCCCCCAACATGCCCCTTTGTGTGTTTCCACCAGTTTGCCTGTAAATATTTCACATGAAAATAAATCCCTATCAATCAATCAAAATTAAAAATTAAAATTTCAAACACAAGACAAATGAAATGATGTACTTTGTGTGGGAAAGTTGCTGAATTTGGCCATAAATTATTGAACTACTATTAAAAGGATGGACAATTGTATAGATATGAGATGACCATAATTTGTGGCACATTAGCCCCACAATGTGGTGGGTCAAGCTGTGTAATGTGGTCAGAGGTATGTGCAGCTAGTATGACACTATTGATCCTTATTTTATTGGAGATAAACTGCTTAAATAAAGTCAGGTTTAAAGGGTGTGAAGACTCGCACAAAAAGAAACGTCTAATAAGAAACGTCTAATGCCGGTAATCTGACCTAGTTTCGAATGAGGTGTAACAGAACTGTTAGACACCACCATCGATCCCAGAAAATACGCACACAGCTTGCTACCTTCGGTAATTAGACACTAGTGTACAGTCAGTACATACAGCTGCGGTCCATAACCACAGCACAGTGTACGAATGATACAGCGATGGACATCTCAGGTCCAGCTAAAGATAGCAAGGTATCACGTTTCATTACTGTCTGCATTTTGTTGCGACAAGCAGAAAACTTCACTTGCAAGCAACGGAAAGTTAACTTTTTGGGGTTTGGGGCGAGTCTTCAATGCCTTTAAGTCTGTCAAATATCCTAGGCAAGGTGGGAAAAATGTTTGTAAGTGGAAAATTGTTCTGTTCTGGACTAATAAGTATATACTAACATGGCCCTTCTGTAAGAGTGGGAGGGGGAGAGAGGGGGAAGAATGGGGTGGGAGAGAGGGGGAGGGGGGTTTCATTAAATATTTCATCGCTTGGTTAGATGATACAAGATTCCTGATTAATTAATAATACAAGTAGAAGAGTGCTTACATGTTCTGCTCCCTTATGGCCAATGAGACGAGGTTTTGATGTCAGATCTTTGCCCTCTAAGATGCATGGAGACTTGATGAACAATGGAACAAGATACAAGGCAACCAACAAAAGAAAATACCACACACAAAGATCCCTTACTGGATTGCCTGAAAAACAATAGAAAAAAAAAAGAAGCATTATTGACAAACAAGTTGATTTCCAAATTTAAAATTATGCGTAATATTTCTCATTTTAATCTTGAAAAGAGAGGCAGAGAGCTCTTGTTCTCATCGTTTTCTAAAGTATTACGTTAATTCTTCTCTCATTTTTACTGAATTGGCTGCAAAATTTTGTACACACCTGAGTTATGTTTTTTAAACACATGATGTTTGTGACCATTTACAAGGAATCTAGCAGATTAAACAAGCTTCCGTTTTTCAGGAAAGCTAGATTTTAGTCTAAGACATTTCTAAATAGTTTTGGCCAAAAATAAACATGTTTTTTTTTATTGTGTAATCTGGCTGCCCTCTTGCCCTTTAAGTTGATTTGTTATTTTACGAGGGTTTAAGCTTTGTGAATATCGAGTAGAAACTCTCAAAGTTAGTATTTCCTGTTTTATCCGCAAAATTTCCATCAATGGCTATTTAATCTTTCACTTTCACCGCTTCATATATAAACACCTCACTGGTATTGTATTACATATATAATGCACAAATATAGCTTCCTGTTCCATTTAATACACTGTGCTTCCTTGTGAATTCACTTTCATAACCAACATTCAACATGTCATAATGGCTTGTACTTCCTTGTAGCAAACCTAACATTGTGTAGAAAAGCGATGATATAACTTCCAAGTTTCTTATCTATATCTGTGTCACATTGACAATGGCTGTACACAATGTATGTAGGGTATTATGGCAAGTTATTATGAATCATGATGGTATCATTACAACTTCCAAGTTCTGTACAGGTCACAACTTGATGACTAAGTTACATATTGTATTTTTTTGTAACGTATTTGTGTTGTGTTGTTTATTGTGCTGTGATTGGCTGTCTTGTTGTGCTAGTACAACATATAGCATATTAATGTTTATATTGTATAGCAATATATTGTATTGCATTGTATTGTATATTGCTTTGTATTAAATTACTGGTATTGATTTGTATTTTATTGTATATTCCACTGCATTGCAATATATCATATTGCATGGTATTGTATAAGGCTTTGATTGCATTGTATATCGCATTGTATATCGCATTGTATTGTATATTGCATTGCATTGTATTAAATTGATTTGCATTGCATTGCAATATATCGTACTGCATGGTATTGTATTACTTTTATTGCATTGTATTGTAAATTGCATTGTATTGCATTTTATTACATTGATTTGTATTGTATTGTAAATTGCATTGTATTGTATATTGTATTACATTGATTTGCATTGTATTGTATATTGCATTGCAATAGTATCGTACTGCATGTTATTATATTACTTTGATTGCATTGCATGGTAAATTGCATTGTATTGCATTGCATTACATTGATTTGTATTGTATATTGCATTTATTACATATTTCATTGTACTGTATATTGCATTACATTGTATTACATTGATTTGCATTGTATTGTATATTGCTTTGTACTGTACTATTGCATTGTATTGTATATTGCATTGCAATATATCGTATTGCATGGTATTGTATTACTTTGATTGCATTATATTGTAGTTGTATTGTATTGTAGTTTACATTGTATTGTGTTACATCGATTTATATTGTATATTACATTGCATTGTATTATGTGGTATATTGCATTACCCTGCATGAAATATTGCATTGCACAGTAAGCCATTGAGTTGTGTGGTATCATACTTCTTACATTATACTGTGATATTTGAGTAGCTAAACTAATAGCTAAACCACTTCACAAACTATACTGCTTTCCATAACCAAGCGATAGAATGTTCTGTATGTGAAATTCAAATTTATTCATGTCATTAATGTAAATAGCCTGGTACAATGTGAGAGAGTGCTGGTAATGAGATGGGATGAGAGAGGGCTGGTATGAAATGAGCTAGTATGAGATTGGATGAGGGAGGGCTGGAACGAGATAGGAGAGGGCTGGTATGAGATGAGAGAGAGCTGGTAAGAGACAAGATGAAACTGGTATGAGATGACATGAGCTAGATTTCAGATGTAACAAAGCTGCTATGAGACAAGATGAAACTGGTATTAGATGACATGAGCTAGATTTCAGATGTAACAAAGCTGCTATGAGACAAGATGACACTGGTATGAGATGACATGAGCTAGATTTAAGATGTAACAAAGCTGGTATGAGACAAGATGAAACTGGTATTAGATGACATGAGCTAGATTGAAGATGTAACAAAGCTGCTATGAGACAAGATGACACTGGTATGAGATGACATGAGCTAGATTTCAGATGAAACAAAGCTGCTATGTGACAAGATAAATCTACATCAAACAATTAAAAGCTGGAATGAGATGGAAGGAGGCAAATATCAGATGAGAGGAAACTGGGATGCAATGATGGGAAGTGGATTTGAGTTGAGTGAGAGCATATGGGAATGCTTAGTTCACAGTATATACTACAGTGTGCTCATGTTAGTGTGTTAAATTTGGTGCAAATCAGCAAATGGCAAGCCATTAATCCATATCTGTGAGACAGAAAAATCCATTCCAGTTAATTTTAAAAAGGTTGTGCAAGTACAAGTTTTCTGGTTGGCCCGCTGACAACCAGGTCATACAAAATCATAAGAGATGTGTAGGTTTGGTAATGGAATACCAGCTTAGTGCAAGTTATACTTCCCTCTCGACAGATCATATGTCTACCACTATTTTTGCTTGTTTTTAAGTATATCTCCAATGTACTCGATGACCAATACCAATTTATCATTCTGCCTTTTTGGTGTATTTTGTTACAAAGCAGACTGAATTTGATGTAAAAGACTAGTCGTCCACTGGACAACCTGCATAATTGAGTTTGGTTGTTGAAATATCAATTTGGTTGTCCCGGACAACCGGTTGACCATTAAAAAATTGTCCTGTAAACATATATTTAATTAACATGAAAGGCTTGCTGTTCTATGTCCAAAGAAAGGCCAGAGCTTTGAGCAAAACAAATTAAAGTTCCTCATATCTTTGCTATAATTGATGGATCTGCACTTTTGCAGACAAAACATGACCTGGAAGCTGGAATGTGATGAGAGGAGGTTGGCAAGCAGCCAGAGGAAACGACCATGATAAGTTAGGACCTGTGATATGAAACTTTTGAGAACAGCACGCATCAAGAAGACTGCAGTAGTAAGCAAACTATTTAGTAGCGGGATTCAAATTAAAAGCATGCCTACGTTTCTCTCTGTTGTTAATGCTTTCAGTGCCTGCGGGTGCGATCTGTAAAAAGTTCTCAGAAAGTTCATTTGGTGAATCTGGGTCAACTTGCTGACGTCGTCCTTATTCACCAGAACGAAAAGCAAATAAAGGAACAAATGTGAAAACAGAGTGAATATAATGAAAAAAAAAATTAATTAGTTTGTGATCTAAATTAGATATAGTGATGTTCTATGAAATAATAGGCTAGAAACATCATTTCATAATTAAGTCTTAATATAAAAATAAATGAAAGTAAGAATGTTAAGGAAAAGCATGCAAAGAGGATGTAATGTTCTACAAAAGGACTAAATACCTCCTTTTAATTAGAAAGCGATAATTAAATTGCATTTAAATTCTGTTATGTCTTAAGCAAGTAATTCATTTTTCATGTATGGTTATATAACATTTTACTGGATGGTACGTTTTTAATTAACCAAGTAAAGGTGTTGCTCTTAGAAAGCAAATCCTTTATCTATTATTCAATTTATCAAACTTAAAATCACAATATATTGTTTATTATTGGAAAGAAGTCAATTCTTGATCCACAAAATTATATTAAGCTAGACCAACAAAGCTCTTATATTGGTTCACTATGCAATAAAGGCAAGCTAGCATTATTTCTATATGTAACTATGGGCAGAAGCTGTCATCATCAAGTCACTAGGCATACTATCAGCCGACTGTACCATTGGGTAAAGAAAAACAACTTTATTATATTTAAATGAAACAATAATGTAATTATTTGAGTTACTTAAACAAAATGAGCTAGTCTGGTGGTAATTAACACAAGCAGATGATACCATATTAGAATTGATTGCTTATCAGAAATTAAAGACAAAAGCTTACACAGAATCCCTAACAATTAAGAACCAAAAGGACTTTATTTATTAAGATTTCCCAGAATTTCTAGAATGAATATAGAGCAGTTCTTCCTACTTAATATATGTCTGTTCTGGTCACTGTTTGTTGGTGATACATTTGTTTCTGGAGGTAACAGAGTAGCAGTCTGAAAATGGATGTCTTTCTTCATTTTAGGCTCTCCTGATAAATCAAGAATTGACAAAATGAAATAGAATCACATGCCCGAAGCAAATACAAATTTAATAAAGGTAACTTGAATGGCAAAACCGAAAATACAACACATGGAATATATCTAAGTTTAGCCCATTAAGTTACACTTTAACTAGTTAAAAATGCACTTGATTCAGCAAATGATGCAACACAGCATTCAAAATGTGAAGAGTGTGCTTGAAAAACTTTATCTAACAGGTTGTATGAAGGTGTACAACAACTTCTGCATGTTCCCTTACTTGGCCTACAGTAGTAAACATATGTAGCTGCACTTTAAGATCTTGCTGTGGTGTTTGTAAAACTGTAACCACCTTTTTGGAATGCAATTTTAATCAACAAATCCTTAAAAACAGCTAAAATTGCTACAGTGGAACAAGGAAACACATTTTATAATTTGCTCAAGCCATTTTTCTATTTTTGTACTTTACAGGCAAATAATTATCGCATTCTGGTGGAATTTGATCTAACAAGCGATGAAATCACATAGATACTGGGTAGAACTAAACCACAGAGCAAAATCAGAGAAATCATCTTTACTACTGTCCTTTCAAAAAATTTAAAAGTCTGTGAAACCATAAAACTTCACACAATATTTCTCTGAGGTTAATAATCAGATAGTAGTGATATTTGGGGTTAAAATCTTTGGAAAAGCACAGAAGGAAAATTTCTTTTCCAAAATAGCAATTTAACCAACAAGACACCTCATTGGGGAGCTTTCAGTTAATCTTAAAGAGCTAAGTCAGTATCTTGGGTTGCAGTTTTTTTTTATTTATCATGGCTGTTTATAGCCAAGCATTATTAATAACTAATAGTTTCCATTATTTTCCATAAATCCTAAGATCCAACAAGGAAGTACCTACATGCCTACTATTATGTCATATGTTTACAGATTCACGCCTCAAAATACAGGCAATTTACAGGAGGAACTATTTGACAGAAAAACAAAAAAAAACAGTTTCCCTTTTTCTGCCAGCACAACATTTATGTTGCTTTTGACTTAATTGAAGAAAACTGCAAGTTGGAATTTGATTTTAGTAAGTAAATTTTTTGTTGTGCAGTGACATTATTCATCAGGTGGCTAAAATATTAAAATTCTTGGTCCGATATTATCCATCCTGGTCTGACCCTGCTGATTGTATAAATCATCATCTTCAATTTATTCTAATTATTTTATGTGTTAATTAACTACTCATGTACCACTAATTATTAATAAATATATATATACTGATATCTTTGATTTTCTCCTTCTAGTCCAGCATTCATTTTACTCACTTAACCTCTTTTACATCTATAGAGCATTTTATTAATGAATCCTCTAATAGTCTTTCTGTTACTTTTATTGCATATCTAAACGATTTAATGATTTTTATTTAGATCTATTATTATTAAATTTTAAAAGCAAAGAATGAAATGATAAAACTACATCTAAATTTGGCTGATGGCATTAAACAATTTAAAAAAATCAGTTGAAAGTGTTATGAAGCAAATGCAGAAAAATAAAATAAAACAAAAACCCAAAAGTAACAAATGAATTGATCATGCTACATAAGTTGTTAATAACTTTCTCATTCGGGTCAAGCTTTCAAAATGTTGAAAGATGCATATTTTTTACCCATATTTACCTTTTCTTTCTAAAGTTCCAAAAGCACCTGCTATGAACCATGTTATAATTGTCATTGTCATCACGGCAAATAAATGCAGGAATGGCCCAAAAAACTGATGGAAAGAATTTAGTAGGAATTGAATAAATACATCATATCAAAACAGCATTAATTGAACACTTATTAAATCATAAACCATTTCTAAAAAAAAAAAAAAAAAACTATTTTTTTCCCAGAATATCTTTCAAACTGACAAAAAACTTACAGCCCTAAGCTCTACTAATACTTGGTTTGTTGAAAATTTATCACATTTTACCATTTGATCCCCAAAGAAAGCCCAATTTAAAATTTACTTGTGTCACATAAATGTGTATTTTTTCTTTTTGTCTCTTAATCCCAGATAACATTCTGCAAAGTTAAATCATAAATTGGCCAAATATTTGATAAATTTTAAAGGTAACAAATATTGGCCCTAAAAGTTATTACACCTTACTCTGAAACTTTCTCATTGAAGTCTTTGCATCAGACACCCTGGTCCTCTAGACATTAACATTGGGATATAACCCTCACTTAACTGCTGATTATAATTAATTAAAATGCTAATTACATTTTGAAGATGAGAGATCTTTTTCACTATTTGAGTGTACTTATAATCAATGTTAATGACCTTTTCAGACGTTTGGTGGAATGAAAATGGTTAAATTAATTGCCATTTGTACGTGTACTAATGTTAAGGAGGGCAACATTGTGCCAAATTTGTTGTTGCCATTGTTGCATTCAGCATTTATGATATAGATTGTTGCATGGTATTTGACAGAACTATAACATTTCAGAACTAATTAAACCATTTATGTGGGATTTGTCATATAATGTATCATAATTCTACTGGACAGAGTAAAGAGTAAAACAGAGGTCATAATTCGACATCAATACATGGAAATATTGTTTCCCTCACCCCCCCAACCCTCCCCCATCACTCCCTTTATCTGAATGCAGTCATTTCATTGAAATAGTAAAAATGTTGATAAAATTACCCACCATAAGAGACAGAGGAATAAAATGCCAGAGGAATCTTGTATTGAGGATAGAGAGAACAACAATAGCAATGGTGATGATATCAACAACAACCAGCAATATCTGGAAAGGCATGAAAGGTAAGGTCAGAGATAATTGATAATCTAGCATCAAGCTATGACTATTAAGGGACTACAGAGGAATCTTGTATTGAGGATAGAGAGAACAACAATAGCAATGGTGATGATATCAACAACAACCAGCAATATCTGTAAAGATATGAAAGATAAGGTCAGAGATAATTGATAATCTAGCATCAAGCTATGACTATTAAGGGACAAATTTATAGCAACAAAAATTTACCAAGCTCAAATAAATTGTGTCAACAAACTTTTCAGGCACAAAGGCAGGAATGGGGGGGGGGGCTAGGGATGAACACCACTTCCCTTCAACCCCGACAGACAAAATGAGTAGTTATTAGCACAACCATCTGTAGCATACATATGCATCAGAATTCAACATTACACACCAAAACATTTTTTCTGAGGGAGGACCACCACAACCTCCCACATGGAGGGCCAGTGACCCCCTCTCCCCTCTCCTCCTCCTTCCTCCTGCTATTGAAGGAATAGCAATCTCTCTATGTGTGAAAGCACAGTTAAGATTTATATATTTTTGATGTAATTATCAGATGTAATACGGTAGAATGTGTACATACATACCCTCCAAGTTGTTAACATTGTAAACTAAAGTTCTGTATATTTTGCACATGTTCAAGAATGCAGTTAAGATTAATATATGGTTCATGTATTACAGTAGGATGTGTATGTACAAACCCTCCAAGTTGTTAACATTGTAAACTTAACTACATGTACATTTTGCACATGTATAAGAACGCTCCTATTCCTTTCATACCAACAAATACTGTGACAATAAACACTATTCAATACTGTGAGTATAATGACTGTGCTCTATTCAACCTATTGAATCTAAAATACTTTCAAGTTGGTCTCCCCATCTGGCCCTCCTTATACCCCTCCCCTTTCTCTCCTAGCATCCCTCCATCTTCATCTCGCTAACATCCTGCAAGCTATTAACATCTACCATGTCAATAATGATACAAACAACAGGATGATAGACACCATAATCTTCTTTACCTTATGAAAAGCGTGTAGATGGAGGTGTTCCTTTAAGTTCATGTGAAGACAGGCAAACATCTGGTGAAGAATATGGAAACATATTCTAGTGTTATTAGATATGTTACTTATTCATCTCAAGTCTTTACTCATCTATACGTTAATTTCCTATTATAAGACATATACTTAATAATAATCATCATAATATTCAGCAGTTATTTTTACGACACTTAGTGACCACAAATGTGGGAGAAACCTGCAAGGGCTTATGGATTACAACTGACACGTCGGGTGGCTTCCAATTCAACATTTTAACTCAAATTTGGAATCTTTTCAATAAAGAAAGTCATTTCAGATGTGGAAAACCTTAGATTGCTATTGGATGAAAAACCAACCTTACAATATGACCCAGCCAGGGATCGTACCCATAACCTCCTGATAGCTAAGCGTGATTGCTTCAAATGCCTTTATTCACTCGGCCACAGTACTTACTAGAAGACACTTTTGAAACCCCATGGTCACTGCATGGCTTGGAAACCTTGCTAGCTTTTATTTGCTGTTTTCAGGTTTATTATTTTAAAGTATTTACGTTGTTCCTTTCCTTCTATTTTTAAGCAATCTTTATGATAACACAGACAGGAAATAAATTGCATTCAACAACTAACAATAATGGATGACCATCATGGAAAAGTTTGACTTTTCCTTTTAATTACTCTAATAACAAGTCAAGAACACTCTTCCATTTATATTGTACAATAAACTCTAATGTTAACAGCTCATTACTGAAAGTGACCAGATGGGCATTTTTAATATCAAGGAAATAAATTTCATTTCTGTGGAACAGTTGAAAGAATTCTTACTATTTTCAACAATATGCATTATTGTTAGCAACTAGCCCTGAAATCAGAACAAAGATATTTGACATATATCTCAAACTAGTGAATGTACATTAGAATCTATTTGAAAGTATTCAAATAGCAAAGAATTTTGAAATATGAAAATTACAAGCTATAGCTTTTTAAATATTTTTAAAAACAATGACCTTTGTGTCTTTAGTCAAACTATTGAATATGCAATAGCAGGCCTTCAGTGGAAAAAATACTTGATTATTTAAGAGATTAATATTCAGCAATAGAAATTTTGGACATTGGTTGAAAACAAACTTGGACATAAGTAATTCCAACAGTTGAAAAATATAACACCATTCTTCACCCCCTCCCCTGGAACCCCTCCCTGACATCCCTCTCCTGACACCCCTTCCCTGACACCCCTCCCCCAAAACCCCTCCCTGACACCCCTTCCCTGACAACCCTCCCCTGACATCCCTCCCCTGACACCCTCTCCCTTAACACCCCTCCCCTGACACCCCTCCCTTAACACCCTCCCTTAACACCCCTCCCCTGACATACCTCCCCTGACACCCCTCCCTGACATTCCTCCTCTGACACCCCTCCCATGACACCCTCCCCTAAAACCTAGCAGACATACTGTATAAAGTGAGAATAATTACCAATAATATAAATGGGTAACCAAACAGGACAAAAGATGCAATCTTGAATGCAAAGTAAAACTTAAAATCCAGATTAAACTTGCTCCAAAAGCCTCTGTAGGAAAAGAGAATACAAAGTGTTTAATTTCACTATCAGTTCTAGTTTTATTACTGTTTGCTACCAAAGTACACATAACTTTGCAACAGTAAACATATTTTGATGCCATGTCATGTATTTTTTGGTAAATGTGTTTTTTTGCCATCAGTGTATTTGTATGTCTTCATGTTTAGACTGACACTGAGGAAGGATTGGGTAATGAGGGTGGGGGTAGGAAGGATTGGGCAATGAGGGTGAAGGCATGAACGGTTGGGCAATGTGGGTGAGGTTAGGAAGGGTTTGGCAATGAGGGTGAGGTTAGGAAGGGTTTGGCAATGAGGGTGAGGGAAGAAAGGGTTGGGCAATGAGGGTGAGGGTGGGAAGGGTTGGGCAATGAGGGTGAGGGTAGGAAGGGTCTGGCAATGAGGGTGAGGGTAGGAAGGGTTGGGCAATGAGGGTGAGGGTAGGAAGGGTTGAGCAATGAGGGTGAGGGTGGGAAGGGTTGGGCTATGAGGGTGAGGGTGGGAAGGGTTGGGCAATGAGGGTGAGGTTAGGAAGGGTTTGGCAATGAGGGTGAGGTTAGGAAGGGTTGGGCAATGAGGGTGAGGTTAGGAAGGGTTTGGCAATGAGGGTGAGGGTAGGAAGGGTTTGGCAATGAGGGTGAGGTTAGGAAGGGTTTGGCAATGAGGGTGAGGTTAGGAAGGGTTTGGCAATGAGGGTGAGGGTAGGAAGGGTTGGGCAATGAGGGTGAGGTTAGGAAGGGTTGGGCAATGAGGGTGAGGGTAGGAAGGATTGGGCAATGAGGGTGAGGGTAGGAAGGGTTGGGCAATGAGGGTGAGGGTAGTGTAATACATTCAGTGGTATCTGCAAATACTTCTAAAGCTCAATTTGACAGATCAATTTTCAAAATGTTTCCCCTCTGCCTCCTACCACTGTCAAACCCACAAGTGAACAAATGTTTTAGCCAGCCAACAACATCTCTGGAGACTCCGGTACTATAACCTACTTCTCTACCGGGATGCTAGTCGACCAACCATATGGCCGAGGATCACAAACAGCAGGCAATGAATTATGGTTAATATGAAAAGATACTCACAAATCAAACATACGTTCTTCATTTGCAGTGACCAACCAAAGGTACATGTTACTAAAAGTTAGGAGAACTGACAGGAAGAGAAAGATGAACCACGATCTCTCACACTGAAGAAGAAAAACAAATTGAACGAAAACTATATAAGGGACTAAGATAAATCATAAAGGATTAAGGTAAATCATACAGTGTTAAGATAAATCATACTCTATCTCTCTGTCTCTGTACAGAAGATTATAAAAAAGGATTATAATGATTTGTATCAAAAAGAATTGACAGAAGTCATATGAAAGGTTGGATAAACAAACAATGCCCTCTCAAATTGAAGAAAAGAAATTAATGAAAAGTCATGGGTATGATCTTGGCTCCTGAATCAGTTAAATTGTCCCAGCTGCAGAATGTCTCTGTGTTACTTGATGAAGTCACTTGATCGAAATTTAACCAATTATGAAAAATGACATCCTATCACATGACTTGAATAATTAATTTCCAATGGTTATAATACAAACATTTCAATTTTAAAGAATTAAATAAGTACTGTTAGTGTAGTCTCTGTATGATATCACAGACCACAGTGCAATTTATACATCCCAATGAAGTGAAGGAACTGCAAATATTTTTACATCGCAACAACAGCAAAATTAAAAGGGCTGGAGATCAATGTGCCAGCATTTAACAAGCTCTGTATTATATTTTGTTAAAATCTCAGGTTCTATTATTCACTTTGAAACATGTATTTTCTATTGTTCTTTCACATTAGGAGGATATATACTGTTCAATATACACATTGACTCTCTTAAGGCTTGAAATTTCGCAAAGAAACACAAATATACCACGTACTCCCCTGTCCCCTTACACCTGTCTCTCTCCCCCTCCCATGACAGCCAATAGGGACACCTCCCCCCCCTGTCTCCACACCCCTTGGAACGTTACTCACGAGAGCCGTTGGTCGTTTGTCATGGTGTTTGCATCTGCATCCATAGAATATCGTTGCAAACACCGTACAGCATCGCTTGCAGCCCATCTTGACCATTCCAAGTGACCAAAGAAGGAACGCGGATACCTGGAATGTAGGAAAGTCATTGATCAGAATGTGTGGTTAACTGTACTGTTCTTCCAAGGTACATAAGAAGGCTAGAATTTCAGAATGAATGGATTCGAGCTATCTTCACATAAAGTTTAGAAATGGTCCAAGTTTTGAAGAGACATCAAGAGAAGGAATAGGGTTCTAAATGGCAGCATGGTTCAGCAGTTGGATCCATTCAAATTGTATGCCATCCCCCCTCCCCCAACCTCCCCCCCACGGCAAATTTTTTTGTCGCTCTCCTAATTCTGATAAAGCCCTGAAGTGTATACCATTACAGGGTGTGAAGACTCTCGCAAAAAAGAAAGGTCTAATGCCGGTAATCTGACCTAGTTTCTCATGAGGTGTAACAAAAGTGTTAGACACCACCAATGATCGATCCCAGAAAATACACACACAGCTTGCTACCATCGGTAATTAGACACTAGTGTACAGTCAGTACATACAGCTGCGGTCAATACCCACAGCACAGTGTACAAATGATACAGCGATGGACATCTCAGGTCCAGCTAAAGATAACAAGGTATCACGTTTCATCACTGTCTGCATTTTGTAGCGACACAAACAAAACGTCACTTGCAAGCAATGGAAAGTAACTTTTTCAGATGTCCGCACGCGGTTTGGGGCAAGTCTTCAATTGATGCCTTTAATACCAAGCTACTTGTCACACACTAAACCATTGCTATATATGCTGTTTATTTTTATAATCCTTAACTTGCAAGAATAGAATCAAACCTATACATGTGTAATTATCCAAACCAATTGCTATATTGATATGATATCGATGTTCAATTACTACAATATATTTCTATGTACCAGATAAAGGCTACTTCTTATAAGTTAAGTTATCCATGTAAGCATACATTATTGACAACATTAAATCCACAATATCCCTAAATTTGAGAAACATTCAAAATTGTGAGACAATACACAATGTTCACCAAACGTTACTAGTACGTGCCAAATTCAAACTTAAAAGTCCGAAAAGCATACTATAGCTTACAATATCCTCTGTAATGTCATGGTCCATACATGGACAGACACAAACATTGATGATTATTAACTCAGAGGACAATTAACAGTTGTGGACGCATATCAAATTTTCCTGTTATTAGTATTTTACACGTTATGCAATATCAATACCATACAGTACTTAAAACTAAACACTCACTGATTTAAAACCAAACTTTAAAAACAATTCCACAAATTAATACATGTTATATCCTTGTATGTAACTCACCTTAAATCCAAAACGATTGAGAAAAAAAGAAAGGGAACCACAAAATCGATATCAAATTATAAGTGCTAATAAAGTGTAATATGACCATTTAATATCCTTATGGTAAGTCCAGTATGAATATTAATGCTTAGAACTATATGCTCAAACAGTGTCTTTTACATGTGTACTAAAGGGCATTTGGCACGTAGCATTATAGTTCCTCGTCCGTGTAGCTCTCACCAACATCATCAAAATCTGTTTATTTTTGTACTTCCTTCCACCACTTAGAAAGACTTCCTTTGAAGATGAAGATCACTAATTCAAAGTTATCATGTTGACACTGGCTCGAAATATGAAAAGTTAATAAAGCACAGCTCAGGATATGGCCGAAAGTCAACAAGCTGATTTAAAAGACAAGTTTTAAAGGCAGATAAAAACTGGCATTTTCAGGAAGCGATATTCGAACATTCAAGCTTTTGGTCTTCAATATTTTGGTCTTCTGGATGATCAGAGAAAGCCACATTTTGTATCAGGTTGCAAAGTTTTGTTGCTCTGACCAAACCACAATATTCACACATAGTCAAATACAACCGGATATAACTGGTTGGAATCTTAGATATCCCCTACATAATTAGAAAGGGTTTCCACGTTGCATGTTTTTATATTGTCTGCACGTGTATACAATGATTAATTAATCTAAGAATGAGAAAGGTGAAATTATCTGTGGATCTTACCATCCAGGACAGCTGCCATAACTAGCAATTGCTTAAGCCTTAACTTTGGTCTTCCATTGTAATGTAGTTAATAATGTATCCAGGTTAATAGTACATAATCTGCTTAGCAAATGGTATAAATGTTAAGATGTACTGTAATTTGGTATTATTCATACAAGTTAAAAGACTTTTCATACTACCATACTGAATTTTAATACACCATTTACTGCATTGCATTGCATTATACTGTCACAGACTGTCACAAGACTGTCACAGTATATGGAAACTTGAAAAGTTACAAAGTTTTACTCTTCTGCAAGTTACCTACGGTTCAAAGGTCAACAGTATTGCCACATAATATGCTAGTCAGTTACTAAAATAATTTTCACTCATGGGTTGAACTTTAACATGCATATGGAACCCTCATTTTTAGACAATTAGACATATATGTCTGGAAATAAATTTGAAAGGTCAGACAAGTATTTTGAAAAACTTGAAGTTTATAATCCATTGCAAGATCAATTTCAAGTACAAGAAAAAAATTCAATAGAAGTATAATAGTGAATTTCAATATTATCGAGCAGAGTTGACTTGTTACAATGTGGCTATAGTGATAGGCTTGGTCACATATGTTGAACTGACAATTTAATAAAATGCTATATTCATAATTCAAGAATAATTAAACATACATGCACCTACCTGAAATGACCAGAGAAATACCAAACCCTCAAGCAATTGGGTACTTTGTAACCTAAACCACACGCTAAATTTCACAGATGACTTATATAGCAGTTGGTAAATTGCAATGACACTGTAGCTCTCTGGAACATTTAATGATGTAGAAATTGTTACCAAAGAACACCTATCTACCTTGACTTTCTAGAGAAGCAATGACCCTTTAGCATTCATCAAGTCTTTTGTTTTCCTTGAACTTTCTCAATGCACTATTTTGTTATTGAACATTATATTATTGCACAGTTTGAATAGAACTGTCAATACTTACAAAATAGTTTTGAAATATTTGACACTGTCTTTAAGAAGCCTACAGCCTTGAAATGACACGTAAATCTCAATCTCAGCTGTCAATCTTAGTCTACCTTGAGTACTGTGAAGTACATGTCCATGAATGATTTAAGGATATACATGTGATCAGCAATATGGAAACTTTTATTTCTGAGTTTCAAGGTTATCTGCTGAAAAGATTGACTTGACAGAAAACTTTAGCTTGACCTTCAAAACTATGGATGGAAAGCAGCAAGACCTGTACTTACAGATGACTTCTTCATAAAAAATTTAAAAAACATATCAAAATCAGAGAAATTAAGACCACATGCATACATATGCATGAAGTACAATGATCTAGATTCACTTTGTCTATTTACAGTTCATTGCTACACATTGTCATTTTAGGTCTAACCTGCATCACTTTTTTTTATTAAAATGGACATAATTCCTTCACTATGAAAAGTTAACCTTTACATAAGCTTTCAACTTTCTGGTTTATGATGTACATTAGCTGTATTGAAAAGGCACTGTATGTCTGATTATCTAAAATATTAAATACAACTTTTTAGTTCTAATATGGTTAATCAATGTAACATTGTAGGAGGGTTAAATAAGACTATGTAGTAGGCCTAAACTAATATATTTAAGGTTTTCACAACCATTCTGATCTTTCTCCTTTTTCTAAGTTTGTATAATTTCTTTTAAGACCGGTATTTTAATAATCTTTTACATTAACTGAATCAATGTTTATCTTTGTCTTTGAAGAAGAAGCATACTTGTAGCCTTCCTTGTTGTTTAAATATCATTCTGTGTCCTACTGAAGAAAACTTACTATAGGAAACAATAAAATGAAATTTTATATAACTTGACCATTAGATGAGCATTAAAAATCCAGATTAATAGCAAGGATCACAAGGATCCAGAACCCCAGTCAATGAGATTCTCAGATCCAGTACCCCAGTCAATGAGATCCTCAGATTAGCTAGTACCCCAGTCAAGAAGATGCTCAGATCCGGTACCCCAGTCAAGGTGATCCTCAGATCCAGTACCCCAGTCTAGGAGATCCTCAGATTAGCTAGTACCCCACTCAAAGAGATCTGCAGATCCAGTACCCCAGTCAAGAAGATCCTCAGATCCAGTACCCCAGTCAAAGAGATCCTCAGATCTAGTACCCCAGTCTAGGAGATCCTCAGATCCAGTACCCCAGTCAAGGAGATCCTCGGATCAGCTAGTACCCCAGTGAAAGAGATCTGCAGATCCTGTTGCTTTCTATACACTAAACTGGCTCAAATTTATATTGACCAATCATTAACAATCCAGGAAGTACTTCTGGAAAAAAGGTCACTTCAGTACCCAAACATGTCCTCAAAGGGCAACTACTCATCTGAAAATATATATTGTCTCAAAATATGCTAGAGAGTCCAAGAATGGTCAGCAACAGATGCATGTTTAGATTTTGTTTTGCATCCTGTTTTTAAGCATCTTACCATCCATGCAGCATTAGGTGTAATCATTTCATCAGGCGCATAGCCAGGAATTTGCCAAGGGAGGGGCGAAACTGTAGATTCAGCATTGCAAACTATCTAAGCGTAGCGCCACCATGAGTTAGCGCGAAGCGTACAAGAAAATTTTGGCTAAAAATGCCTCCCAGATCGCTGGAAATGGCACTTCCCAGGCCTTGTAAGTTGCATCTTAGCATTTTCTCTTTTGAAAATACTAGCGATATCATAAAAACATTAAAGAAAAAATTAAAAAATATGCTCAAGGGGGGGTGGCTGCCCCCTTCGCCCCCCACCCCCCTTGGCTATGCGCCTGCATTTCATTTGACCATCTTTGATTTTAATTTAGAAATAACCTAGAGGAGGATATGTAAATCCCTGGAAAATCCATTTGAAACATACTAAGTTGCTAAAATTGTGGATCACTCTATCACTGATCACTCTATGCAATTAGAACTTTGTTGACATTAATAGTTAACAGTACAGTATGATGAAGTATTGGCACGGTGGGATAAATAAACACTATAGACAGGCTAATTCAAGTGTACAGTATTCCAGATACTAAAAAACCTATGTCTACAGCATTGAGTAAGTAGGGTAAGTAAAAAAAGTAACACAGCAACAATACGTTTTAGCATTGAACCACTTAAATGAATAATATCACACTTAGGACAATATCACTTGATCATGACATGTCCATTTTACATGGAATACACAATTTGATTGACACTGTATGTCATTAAGTACATTCTACAACATTTTGTTATAATGTATACTTTAAACATCATACAAAATGAGATACATATATCCATTGAATTCCACAAGAAAAGATTCAAACTTCTTAAATCAATCCTGTAAGTGAATAATGCACGACTTGAATGCAAACTATTTTATTTCACAAATAAAACAAGCTTCCTGAAAAATAAAGTGACTTACTGTTCTGAATAAGAATGTGAGTAAAAACCAGACTACTAAATATCCCTACATCCTTCTTTCTGCTCCTGATTGAAATGCAACATTAGACAACTTAGCCGTGTGATAACGCATACTTGTTAAGGAGTATACAAATCATGAACAGGAAACCGCCGAAGGCAAGCTTCCGTAAGCTAGTGGCAACTAGTTGCGCAATGATTGTCCTTTGTACACAGATGAGAGCTTCCTATACACTTAAGTTACAACTCACTTTAACTTGGCCATGGAAGTTTCACTTTCAGATTGACTCAACTTGAAATTAATGCAGGCCATCCCCATTCTGTACTGAGCAACAAAACTGCACTAGCTACACTTGCCAGGTTGAACTTCTGAGTAATAGGGTCTAACTAAAGGCTAAACATAAATGTCCGTGAAACTGATGGTACAGAATTAGCCTATATCCAACTCTATGGATTAGAATTTGTAGTTTGGCCTAAGTTATTATCAGTACAGTGGCTTTACAGTGGAACTGGTACATATATACTAGCAAAAGTAGCAAGCCAAAGGAGACCAACTGACTGACTTTCCGGAACAACAAAACTTAACTCACGTATTTAATAACTTGTGTCATTTTACATTAGTTTCTTCACGTGCATCTATTGCAATAGGAACAAAAGACGAAGCGAAAACACCGATAACTTTCAATGCCAAAGACTGAGAGGAGTTGCATACTGCTGTCTGCTTTTCCAGTCGTGATCATAATTACGTAATATTTGTTTTGAGCCGATTCAGCCATATATTTGCCTCACGTGAGCGTTCAATTGGAAACGACTTGATCAAGCTAAAAATGGCAGCAGCGATGAAACAGGGAACGATTTTGTGTGCAATTTTACTACTTTTAGGAGACTTCAGTAAGTATATTTTTAAAACACAAATATACATTGATGTTTGATTACGTATTGATAGCATAATTTTAAGTTACCATGTAAAAACTTTATAAAAAGTCTCTTAATAATTGAAGTAGGCTACATAGCTATAGCCTATAGGCCCTAGGCCTAGTATTAATCTGCCTACAGTTGATTGACGTATCAAACCTACGGTAGTCTAGGCTCTAGAGCCCTATTAATCAACACATAGATTAGGCCTAGTCCAACAGTTCGCTTAGCATTACACACTAGTAACAACAGCGATTCAAAATTGATGTCATTTTCATTGAGAAGCGATCAATTTTTGACAAAACTAAGACCCAGTTGATTTGATAGTGCTACTGCAGGGATAGTCTTAACGTTCGGCGATCAGTTCCACCAAAAGGTACATAACCTAGCCTAGCCTAGTGACTAAGTTACACTGTCATTTGCCAGTGTCACCAGTTACAGACTGTTACTTGATACTAGTTTTACTGCCTAGTGTTATTCTAAATTTCAGTGGTATCCCTTTTCTGTAATAGTTAGGTTTAGCAAGGCAATATTTTAAGAAATAGGCCTTTGGACCACCTGTACCTGGTGTAGCCTTGCACTGACATGGCCACTAATTAGGCTAACAAGTAACATCAGCCTTCATGTAGGGCTAACTCAGGTCTGCATTTGTGTTCTTGACTTTCACCATGTTATAGTAACTACTGTGAATGGCAGACAATACCTTACTGTGCAAAAAAATACACTGCATAAATAATATGAATTACGTACTTAGTGAAACATTATGCTAATATGTCTTGATGCATTTGTAAAAAGTACAGTTCAAAATCTTGTTTGGGTCAAATTAAAAAAATATGTGAGATTCATGCAATGTTTTTTGGAAAAAGATTATGTGGGCCAGATTCAGTTTTCAATATTTCTCTACTTTCTTTTACTTTACCAATGTTGCCCTTTACATATTCTCTTCAATCGTTCTCCCAGAGATGACATCGAAGGGAAGTTTAATAGTGTCTGAGAATCAGACGACCATTAAATAATTGCTGTGTATAGTCTCATACAGCAGAGGTCATTACATTGGATCATTGATGTTCCAATGTGCATCCCCCTCTACTGATGTCTGTCTTGCACTCCCAAAAGTTGGTCTGATGGCACAGTCTGTTGAGAGACAGCATTGTTCAGGGCTAAAGGTCAAGGTGGGGATTCTAACAATCAGCATCGCAGTGTCCATGTACATGTGCATGTGCAGTTAAGCTATAGTATACGCATGCTAGAAGACAAGCTTTTCCAGAATTTCCAACAAACACCTAAAATAGTGTGATGAAATTATAATATGAAGGTTCAAAAAGTCAAATAAGATTATAATATATATGAAATGCCGATATTTAGCCGTCTTTCATCTGTGTAAATTAAGCTCTGCAAATGTAACAAAAGTTTATTCTTCAGTTTCCTCTTTGTTTTTAGAAACAGGAATTCACATTTCATCACCAACATATGTTAAAAAAAATGACTCAATACATGATCTTGTTTACTTGTCAGTCCTGGCTGATGATTGTCTCCTGGAAGTTGTCAGGGATCCTGTCAGCCAGTTCAAATCAAAGACAAGTCATATACCTGCCATCGAAATCAGTGATGTCATTGCTCTTAGTCTAGGGATGTCCACAGAGGTAAGCTATTTCTCACTTCATGGGTAGCCGTTTATGACAATAACAGTAACAATATCAGTACTCTCAGTTGTGTATTTCAATACCTTGCAGTGAGTACTTAAAATCTTTCTCTCCTCTACAGCCTGTCTTGTACACAGGACTACAGTCAAGTGATATCTTCCACAGACCATGTGCTACTCTGTCTCTGGTATGGGAGGTAACACCAGGCACCCTAGACACATGTTCCATGTCTCAGGTACGGTATAGCGAGGAGACCTTTTTTGTACAACATTCTGTAAATTATGGATGAACTATTGTTTTGTTTTTTCTACCATTTCTGTGTCCTAGATATGATATGATTCACATGATGGTGAATAAAAGAGATCTTGGGTCAATTCTTATGATTGTAATTAATTGGATGGTTGTCTCAAAGATACACAATAAGTTGTTTAAGAATTTCCTCCTTAATCCCATACCACAATAGATGAAGCCTTGTTTGAGAATTCATGGATGACCTGCAAAGGCTTAGTGTTTGAAGTGAAAAGTAGTTATGATGACCTTGTTGGGATGTATGTATCATATTTTAGTTATCCTCTAGATAATGAGTCCATTGTGCATACAATATTAATCCAACAAGGTAAGTAAATTCATATTTTTATGTTATTGACTTTGAGAAAGTTGTACTACTCTATGCTAATGTTAAGTTCTCATTTACAAGAAATAGTGCTCTTCACTTTGGAAGTCGGACAGAGGCTGTTAATTAATTTGATATTAATTGATATAAAGAATTGCACTCCATGGAGTTGCACAGTAATAATTTGGCAATAATTTTTGAAGAAAAGAATTCAATTTTTCATTGATAGCATGAAAGTATCAGTTTCAGAACTGTTAGAGACTACATCCTGTCACAGTTTGGAGAGGAAGGACCAGTCGTTGTGGATTATGCAAGCAACATTAAGGTGAGAGGGCCAAAAAAATCATTTAAAATTCCCTTGTTGTGTTTATCAGGCATCAAAATATTGACCGAGTCGGTATATATTAAATAATATTAAAAAGGTTAACCAAGAAATAATTTGTTATTGCAGTTGACCAGTAAATTTCTGAGCTGACTTTTTGCCAACTTTGCGTAACTAAATCACCTTCAAGTTTAACAGGCATTGGTTCAATGTGAAAGAAATTTGTCAATAATGGAAACATTCTAAATTACCTAAAGACAAATATTGTATTGAATTTGAAGTTTACCCCTACTGATACCCCTCTGCTTCCTCTCCTTACCATCCTTGCAGCTTTACCTGCCCCAAACTACAAATCGGAAGATCCTGATTAGTAAGAATTTCAGGGTGAACAAAATCTTTGCATTGCACCTTAACTCCAGTTACATATGCCTTTTTGTCCCCTTCCCCCCCCCCCTTCCCATTCCCTTGTCAAACCCAATTTTTTCCCTACCTGAAGAAGAGAGGAATTGCTCAGTCTAAGTAACATCAGTAGAATCAGCATAAGAGATTGTAGACACATCAGCAAGTAACTATGCTAACTAACTAAGTTACTATGCCATTTCTCTCTTAAACAAACACAATTATATGCTTTGAAATCTTATGTAAATTCCAACACATGGAGCATTGCATCTGTTGGTCCAATTGACACAACACTGATTACTACAGGACTTAGTCTGCATTGTTATTGTTTCAATCCCAGAGGAAATGAATAATTTCATCACCCATCCTGTGGTAATCAATATAAGGATAATAAATGCATCATCTGAACTTCCCAATAGCATTAATTCTCATTTCCTGTGAAAAGTTCAGTTTTTGCATTATTGCATTCACTTTGTCATTTCCTTTAAAGTCTGTTCAGTTACCACAACCCCTATGGCGAGCAGTTCTGCTGAAGCAAGGCGTCTCCTCTTCATGGTCAAGTTGACTGTGAAGGAGTTTAACCTCCAGACTGAAGTAGCAGCTATTTTTAAGGATGACTATTAATTTAGTTATGTCATCAATGGAAGTGGCTGGACTTGTTAGTCTAACACACAGGCCATTAGGCCAGATCCTCAGATGCAACACAACACTCTATTGGCAAACATATATATTTAAGGTCCCAAAGTAACATATGTTTAGAATGCATCACAAACGTCACACAAACATCACAAAAGGGACAAATGGTGTTGAATATCATACAAGTGTGGGTGCTCTGTTGTTGATACAAAGTCATGTTTTGGACAATATATTAGAATTTTGTAAAACAATGGCTTAACATTAACATCTAGGCCTGCATTAAGAAGCAGATATCATCATCTCCTTAGCCTTAAAGGAGCCTTCCAGAGTTTTGGCATAATGCATATTTTAAAGGTGGAATATCTTAAGACATACTTGACTTAAGACATACTTTTAAGACTTAATATGTAGTAGTCTATCTGTTCCAAACTTTGTCAAGATAAATATAACGGTTAATATTAAAGGAGAAAAATTGATTTTTTATCTTCCAAACAGTTGACAAAAACTCCTAAGGCCTTGGATGGATCCTTAAAATCAATTCCAAGGACACTTGATGGAATGTTGGAGACTCTACAGCAAGAGGATTCTGTGCTACATTCCAATGATGTGGGATCCCTCAACGCATCCAGATCAGCTGACCTCAACTTCCTGAGCGAGCTGCAACTTATAAAAGAAGTTTTTGATCAAGTGAGAAAGAAGTCTTTCTTATTTACTATCAGTTTCCTATGCACTTGACATTTTGTTGTAGATGTCATAGTAAACAGTACTTCTTACATTTATTTCTCATAAAAAATACCTTCCAAATTTTTGGTTGATGGGTGACACACAATCAAATTGACAATGTTCTTCCCCAACCCATTATGGACCCTCTACTTAATACATGTCTCTCTTATTGATGATTCACAAACAGAGTGGTTAATATTTGCATTATTTTCTTTTTATTTCAGGTATCACAAAATTCTGATTCTGTTGTAGATGGTACCCCCGATCTCTACACGTTTGTCTTGACTGGATTGAGAGAAATCCAGGAAGAATATGGGTTAGATTCGAGCCAAGCTGAAGATGCTGCCAAGGTTATGAATGAGTTCTTGAGCAAGGTAAGATTAAGATACTGTTCTTAAATCTTTATGCTAATTGGCACATCCAAGACAAAAAAAAAAAATTACATTTGCCACTCAGAGATTGGACCAATCAACCTATCACAGCATTTTTATGAGAGAGAAAAATGTTCTTTGTAGCAACTTTGCAAAGATCCAGCAGGTTAAGATTTAAAGATTAATGAAGGAATGGATCACGGGTTATGAATATATTAGAAATGTCTCAATGTTTTATATGATTTTTATATTTAATTGTATAACTTTAGTAACAAAATGTAAGCAGTAGGATAATCTCTACAATAGCTAATTAAACACTTTGATGCAAAATCTGTTTCTTTCATTTTTCAGATATATAAAGAATTGGACAGTCTATACCAAAACAACATCTTAATAACTGTCATTAAAGTGCAAAAGTCACCATCTTTGAGAAGAATGATCAGACAAGCTACACCAGTAAGTTTGGGTTATTCAAACCAAAGTCATCTTCATTTTGTTTTGAACCCTTTTTTTTTTTTGGGGGGGGGGGGGCGGGAGGCCCTAAGCCAAAAGCCCTGAAACAGAAGCCAAAATGCACTAATGAAACCATTGCTTCAATTCAGGCTTAATAATGGTTATAGTAACAATTTCAACTTCGCTTCAAGATTGTTGCACTGGAGCTTGTTTTGAAAGGAAGGTATGTAAGAGGTTAGTAGTTTATCTTGGTCTGACAGTTTCATCTGGTCCTAAATGACAGATGATCAGAGGAAAAAATACAGCAGAGAAAAGTCTTTCAAATACTACAATGAGTTGATTAAATAAATAGTTGGTCAACTTTAAAAGTAGTTTCATTAACGACACAAAATTTTAACTATTGTTTGTCTGTTCTTCAATAGACGGAGGCACCACCAGCAGAACCTGATTACAACTTAGCTACCAATTATTCCAGTGAGTTTCCCTACATGTTCAACATTATCTTATGGCTGGTGGTAATCTTTGCTGTTTCCGTCTTTGCGGTTTCGTATCTGATCGGCAGCATGGACCCGGGAGATACCATTATCTACAGGATGACCAGTCAACGAATAAAGATGGAATAGTCTTTCTTTGTTATTGTCTGAATTTAAGTGTACGATTTTGTGATATTGTGTAATGGTATCATATCATGCTATCAATGCATAAACGAAAGGTTGTAAGGTGTGAGATGTTTGACCTACTTAATAATATAAGCCATGTAGTAGCATCAGGCCTGTAACTGGGTTTTACAGGTGGGGGGGGGAGGGGAGAGGTTAGGGGGAAAGTTTGCTTTCCCACAAGGTCAGGGACTTACTTGGTGTTTTGCCAGGATATCTGATGAATAACACAAAAACAAATTGTTTGCAAATAACTCTTCAATTGAGGAATAAATTAATGAAAAGTTTTGAATTTTGAAAATACATTGACAATATATTGTTTTGACTGGAAATTCTCATCCATAGATTTTACTCATTCTAGGACTGTGAAACATAAATATGTAATATAGTTGGAAGAAGTTTGTTTGCATGGCAAGAATTGGGAAATGAGAGATCCGTGGTGGGACTCATGTCAAGGTTTAGAATTATGATAGTGTAGTTTGGCTTTTAAGATATCATTCCATAAAGTGTTCATAAATAAAAGAAAGTTTTCTTCAGATAATATTGTTGATTTCTCTTTCAAACAAGAATACAACTGTAATTATGAGTGCATTGTTATTGCCAATACTTCTTTACCCCGCCTCCCCCATCTCCCAAAGGGAGGGGGAAGCGGAGAGTTGGGTAAGGAATGTATTTGGATTAAGTGGTGTTGGGTGGTTATCAGGTACCATTGGAAGTTCCTTATAGCTTTTATACTGTTAGAAGAACTCCCAAGAAGCCAACTGTCAATTTAGAAAAACATTATTCCACAGGTTGGTTTTGTGTTTGAGCAGTAGGAACACTTCAGTTACTGTTAAGTTACAATCTAGATGGTATGTTGTTTATATTTATATCTAGTTCAGTAGCATGTGAACCCAGTCAAAAGTATTCTTGTGTTATACAATATAGTTAAACCTGTGTACCATCAGTTGTTTCCATATCATTAGGTAGATCTATGGAATTTTTAAAGTAAGTGTAGTAGAAAATGATAAAGGTCTGTTCAGTTGTTGTTGTAAAGTGGATTGTTTTTATTCATAAGATGATTAGTTAAAGTTAGTAACATTATTAGATTTCTTGTGAAAGTTGTTCAAATTATGAAGTGAGCATGGATAATTTCATTTCTTTGGCATAAAGTTGTATCCTATCCTAGATAACAGATATGCATTGAAGGGGGTGGGAGTACTGGACTGGAAGGGACACTGAAACACCCAGTTGTTTATCTAGCCTGTAGCCATCATGATCACCTGCATTTTCTATGGTGGTACAGGAGGTGTTTTCACTTACAAATATTGATATAGCAATTTTTTCTCAAATTCTGTATACAATAATTTGTTATATATTGTGCAATTTGTGTATTGCTATTAATAAGTAATATAGTACTATTGTTTTAACCATATGATTGTTTCCTTACAAATAAATGGTAAAAGAAGAGAATTGTCTGTCTGTATCTTTCAGCAACTGTTTCATTACATGGTCTTGAAATATGAGTAAGGTTGTGAAAAAGGTAGGGGAAAAGAAAAGACCCTCTTTTCTGGATCTTGAGAGTCCTTGAATTATGAAGTTTAGTCTGGAAAAGTGAGGAAAAATCCTTATGCTCAGATTGTTTAATTGGTGTTAGTTGAAATAATTTGTTACAAGTCTCCCAAAGTGATAGCAATCTTATCACTGTTGATAATCAAACTTCTAGAAACGTGTACTTAATTTCACTTAATATACTCCATTAAATGAAATGACCTTTACTACAGAAGAACATCAGAAAATGCAACAGATAACATATACATCGAATTGACCATTTTACTCATCATAAATCACTTTTCTTTAATCAGTTATCATAAATCAACAAATGATATCACTTCATATCATTAATAACCTTTTTCATGATAATTTCCTTAATATACCATAATTATGCAGCCTTGGCATTTCCACCATTCTCCCTCGCCCCCCCCCCTCACTCCCAACACCCTAGATATGAGTGTTCTCTGCTAGTAGAAAGTGCAATGAGCAAAGGTTAATAAGTCTCTCAAAATATGAAAAATTAAGAGTGGTAAAAAGTACAATGTAAATTGTAGAAGTGTATCGCTGACAATAAAAACTACATCTTAAATACCATCTGATACAAGATGCGGACTCACAGACTTCCAAGTCACCAAAAGAAGTTCATTTCCAACTGACTAAACTTAGGATCTTCCTGGTTAGGGTTACTTTTATATTATTCGAAGAAGTCTTTATGGCCTGTTAGATTGGTCTTATTAGAGTGTCCCCTCTCCTTCATGGAATCAAACTTGATTTTGGCGGTGTCAGATTTGCAGATGCTAAGATCAGGTCTAAAATTGTTGAAGTATTTTAGTTACTATTCACAATTTGCCTTTCTCTGTTCATAATTGCATATCTAGAGCAGGGTTGTCCAACCTTTTGCAGAGGAGGGCCACATGGAATGATTATGATGAAGGAGGGGCCGCATGAACCCTACGCTCGATTTTTTGCGCAAAGCCCAAGGCAACAAAATGTGAGCACTGCGCTCAGAGCGCACTGATTTATTTTCCTTCCTGATAAAACAGATGAATATAGCCAGCCGGCACCCCCCCCCCTCCCCTCCGCTGAGAGAGTGTCACACAAACTGACCTGTATGCAGTTTTTTGGACCCAGAAGGTTCGAATGATTGATTATATAGCTTCAAATTCTTATCAATAAATCTGCTCACTAAATTTCACACCGTAGAGCATCTATGGCGGGCCGGACCCAACCCTGCGGCGGGCTGGACTGTGGCCCGCGGGCCGTAGGTTGGACAACCCTGATCTAGAGGGATAAATCACAAACCACAAAGTTTTTCGTCTGGACACTGGATTTGTCTAACCAATTTGGCCATTTCTCAAGAAAGTTTTTATAAACCCACCTGGATGCTACTCATGTCTGATGTCCAAGGTATTAAGGTAATTCTATTCCTGGCCACATTTTGCAGCTGGGAAATTACAGAACTTTCAAGCTTAACTTACCCATTACGTTAGTAATAAGTACTGTGCCTAGCACACTTGCTAATCAATGCTTGATTTCCCTGTAAACTGTTCAATTGGTAGCAAACATTGGTAAGCATTTATCAGTGTAAGCATGATTCATATATCAGCTAGAACCAGTCAGAAGTAGACATTTATTAATGCCACCATGAACAATATGAACAAAATTCCACACAAGGTCCTTAACTTTTGTTTGACTTTGTTTATAGGACTTGGGTTTTGTAAACCACACCTGGGCAGTTGAAATATCATATACAAGTTAATAAAATAAATATCATAAAATAAGCTCTTTTCTCAAATTTTAATGTTCTTTTTCCCTTCTACAAGTCTCAAAATTATTGAAGCTTTATAGCCATGTAATATACACAGTTCTATGACTCATTGCAAAACAATGATAGGCATGTTTGGGAAAACTGGAAAACTTGTTACATAAAATGCACTTTCAGTTTGTAACCCACATATTTTTGAATAGTGAGCAGAAAAATAGATAGATACTTAGCAACTCCAATATACAAACATTTCCTGCCTCTTAAGACTCCTGGCTACTTCTCATAGCTCCAACAGCATGCACAAATCGGTCAGGTATTGTCCCACGAACTTCCCCGTAACTGGAGGAGGAAAACAAAGACAAATGATACCAAATTCAATTTTTCTTCCATAAATTTACAGGGACTTTAAATACATAATAAGATAAATTCCCTTGTTCCAAAGTTTGGAGATACACAGGTGAAAATGAATAGTAGTCGTGTGATAGTGTTGTACTCTGGACGCAACATCAGGAGAAATATCTGAGACTGTACTATCAAAGATGTCCACAAAAATAAAAGTAAGTCATGGTTTTTTCAGTTGTGTATTTTTGTCTGAGTTTTCTTTGGGGGGGGGGGGGTTCTGTGTTTTTTTCCCCAGCACATCAAGATGTTTTTAATGTGTTTTGCACTTTATAAGGACTGTATACTATTTTCTTATTATGGTTTCGATACACTGCTCAGATTTTGCTTTGATTCAGCAGTAACCTAACACCTAATTTTGCATTAAAATACTGGTTAATGATCACCTACTAACTTAATTTCATGTCATTCAGACAATCTGTTGATCAGACACTGTTTCATGTCGGTATTATGGTATCACACGTAAAGAGCAGAGTGAAAAATTTCAAATGTTGACTTTTTATTTTATTTGAAACAAAGCTCGAATAGTCGAGTCAGTAATCTAGATTGCCATGCGTGTTTATCTATATTAATATTAATATTATATTAATATTATTAATAATGTGTATAATTAAACAATTAAAAATCTTCTTTTTTGGTGCAAATGTATCAAGCCATGGACGTTTTGCTGTTTGCACATAAATGTTAACAAGTTTACGAGTCAAACATTGGTGGCAGTAAAGGGGATATGACTCAGTCAGGGGATTTTTAGCATTCAGCCGGGGAAGAATTTGAAACCCCAAAGAGTATTTGTTAGTTCAACCTCAAGGCCTATTTATAGACCTAATCATTTCAATATGCCTCAGAATGTAACATTAGATGTTACATGTTTAAGGTTCATCTGGGCTAAGAAGCCCAGATCCCCCTCTCACCCCCCCCCCCCCCACTTGGCTACAACAACCTCAAGACCACACCTTTTCCTTTAAAAAATCTGTTCATTGTCTCTTGGCTTTCCATTAATGTTGACATCCCTACATAAATCATTTGTGGAAATTTAGAGTCCCCCCCAAACCTTTGAAATCCTGTGCACTCCAAAATACATGACACATGGAACTTATAATAATACATGTAAACCAACTCACTCTGATAAAGGAATCTTCAAAAGTTTTTCAATGTGTCTTAAAGATGGTGAGGCTGAAATTTCTAATGCTTCCACAACATTACATAGATAATCTGGGGGAAAAAGGATTAAAACGGTTTTTCTAAATGGTTTTAACTGATTTACTTTCCTTTATAATATATTCCTGTACTTCACAAACCACAAAAAGCATTGCTTTTAGCTTGCTACATTATGGTGAAATGCTACAACCTTTAATACCTTGAAAATGTCAGTTTCTTTTTCCTAGATGTCTTGATGTATTTTCCACAAATTTCGGTACTTCTTTGCAAAATTCCTATGCAGATCCACCATTGGCCTAGTCTAAACATTACGGGTAAAGATTCTGGATAAACCTTGTTTACCAGCACATGTTTAAACTAAAGAAACCAGTGAGTGCAAATTATATGAAACAAACAATCAGTCTTCAGAATTCCTACAAAACATGACAATTTATCACTAATGACTGTAGCTAAGAAGTAATGGATCATGGCTGAAGAGCACGAGACTGCTATAAGCTTTCTTAAAGTCTAAACTGCGGCATGTTTCTTTTCAATTCATACTGAAGTTTTAAACCAAATAACTTCAAATTTCACATCAAATGTCCCTTACCTATGTCTGTACCAAGCTGTCTTGTCGCATGGGGAGAAATTTCTGGAATTTTCAAAATGGCTTCCACGTAGCTGTGCATGGTTCCCCTGGCAACTGAACCTAGCCAGTGGTCTGCTAGATGTTCTACTTCCGGGGATCCTGGGAATCAGTGCAAATAGTGAAACAGAATTAAGAATATAACTTTTCAAACTGTTATATCTTACATCAGAGAGAGATTTGTGGAATTTAAGATGTACTTTCCAATTGGGTAGGAAGTTTACGGTACTCCAGTAAAGCCATATACTTATACATTACTGTGATAAAAATGTATAAAGTTGTTTGTTTCATCTGCAAGTCTCTGAAGAATCATGTCGTAATTCCTTCGATTCCTGGTGCCAGTTTGATGTTTTGATAAACAATGACCTTTCTATAAATGTTTCAGTAATGAACCATCACAATTTTAACTGCAAGAAACTTTGGAGCAGATCATCAAACATTGAAATTCCTTCAACCATCCCCCTACACCCCCCCCACTCCCCCTACCCTCAATTTCTTACAATTTGGCCTGCTTGTTAACATATAACTTAAGAAACTTTGAAGAATACTTCCAGAGCAGAAAATTAAGTTTTTCACTGAACCATCAATACTGGTCTCTCCCACAGGATAGAATGGCACATACCTGGTTCAGGGGGGTAAGGTAGGCGTCCAGTTTCCATGGCTTTATCTAACATTGGGTTATCCTGAGATGTGAAAGGCTCTAGTTGCTGTGGTAACGTCATCACATACTGACCAATCTGATGTGTAAGAATGAACACTTTATGAGAGATTAACTTTAATCGGTAATGAAAGTATCATACCTAGATCGGTTGAGTCATACTTAAAGCAGTATGTGATTAATAACATATTTGATTATTACAGTTCATAGAGTTAACTTAGAGGAGAAATCAGTAATTCTAGTCCAATTAGGGACAAATGCATTATAAAGTCAACAATTTTTACCTTTGTGATGTATTCCTGAGGTGAAAGACTAAATGTTGGTAATTCAGCAGAGAGCATCCCTCCAGCTGATCGCCAGACCTGCAAGATAAACAGATCTCAAAAGATGACAACCTTCCGTTTCCAATCTAATTTTTGAAATGAAAATTTGCCTTCATTTCAAACATTTGATCATGCAAAGCCTCAAAGTGCATCTAATCGTTGATAAATTTAATTGGGAGCTGATATAGCCCCTTGAAGGTTAAAAATTCAAACCATTACCGGGCTGACTAGGATGATTGACCAGGAGTAAACCACAAGCACTGAATAAAACAATGATATCATAAAAGAATGTACCAAATAAGTGCTGTAAAAATTAATTTAACATGATGAAATCAGCAGCATAGACTCTTCAGGTGCATCATAACTCACTAAGCCCTGTAAAATAAACTAAGAAACTAAGGTAGTAATGCTCATACGCTAAGAGCTCGCCCCCAATACCCCACCCACAAACCCACCCCTCCTTCCCAAAATTAAAGCAGTTTGCTTGGAATACTTAATGAGATCATCAGCGAAACATCAACAAAGGCCACATCGTCTGCACCATGAATATTTATATTTCTTTGAATAAACCAATCATAACATTACTGTTGCACTATTAAATTGCATGCAATTGGAACACCAAGGACTTTGTTATGGTTACTTTATGAATACTGACCACACATAATATCAGAATTAGCACCCCTCCCCCACCCACACATGTTCCCCCTCCCCCCCCCCAAATTCAAGAATGACAGATGACATGACCGTACCTCCATTAAAGGTACTTCAGCTAACTGCTTATTCAGCTGGTTGAAAACAATTCCAAAAGCCAACTTGTGTGCGAGTTCATTGACCCTTGCTATTTCATCCATGGAGGACTGTAGCTGGAAGGAACTCTCATCTACAGGAAATATATTATTGGAGAGAAAAAAGATATTATCATCAAGTAAATCTCCTTGAGTACATGAATACAGTAAAAATTATAATATAAACATAAATTTGAAGAAGAACATGACGTAGATAGTTGATAGTATTTTAACTTTGATTTCTACATTAAGGACTGTACCAACCTTGGCTGAGTAAAGTGTATAACTTTACAAACTTGGAGTACTGCCCGCTGTCATTCTCAGCCAGATAATTAAATTCCTTGAACGGATTTGAAATGGAACTGTGGCTAGATGAGAGAGAGAGAAAACAGGATAAACAGATTCAAATGTCTTGTTAAATCATGACATTCTAGGAGGCCCTTCTTCCTATTGATAGACTAATTAAAAACAAATGAAATCCCTTATTCCATCAAATATGGAATTTTAATTCAATAAATGTGTCTTCCTTCACCTACAAATTAACATTGAAATGCAAGCTAAATATTCTAACATTCAAGGACGATCCTACTACCAGAACGTGCCATCTTTCATTTGAAATCTTGACACCTTCCCTCTAATGCTAGCCAGCCCATCCACAACAAATGAGCACAAGGATATAATGTTTTAGAAAATTCTTAAGGTATACATCACCAAGATAAGATAGAATTAAGTTTATTTATTTTAGCTGCATCTGATATAAACATTTTTGCGATCTGACTCTCTGTCAGCATATCCTTAATATATATATATATTTCTTTAACTGCCTGTCTGTCTGTAGACAAGATTCTCTCATAAATCAATACAGGCCAGGAAGCATACTGGATCAATGTTAGAATAGCTGATTGGGTCATTAAAATATCAGATATATCGCTGTGTCTGTCTCTATTATTATTTTTTTATTTTTTTTTTATTTTCTATTACTAACATTATTATTATTATTATTATTATTATTATTATTATTATTATTATTATTACTATTATCATTATCATTATCATTATCATTATCATTATTGTTATTATTATTATAATTATCATTTTTATTATTATTATTGTGATTATCATTACTATTATTACTATTGTTATTATATATAACCTCTTACCTTCTTGGTGACATTGGAGCTAAAGCAGATGGAGACATAGGCTGGATATTATGAGTGGTGGCAGCATGCAACAATGTACTACTCAGATGAAGATCAAATTCCTCACACTGCAGTATTAGCTCACCTGAGAAATGAGAAAGATTAAAATGGACAGTAAAAACAAAGGTAGTTTCCAATCTACATGAGTCCATACATTGTGTACTGTTTAGTCAGCACATATTTAGGTTTCCTTGGCTGTTGAGAATTACATTCCCTGCATACACTGGTACACTGGCTTGAATGTGCCTTCCTCACCTCTATTTCACACCTCCCAACAACCAACTACTCATGGCCCTGCCCTCCCCCTTCCCCAAATTCCACACTCCTCTTTTACCTCCCTCCAACCCCAAAAAAAGGCAACCAAACCAAGCTACTATACATGATGGTCAATTGGTAATACTTAGTTATAGTTTCGTACCACAAGCCTGAATGATTTTTAAAGCATGTTGGAATTTTGTCCAGTCTTCTCCTAGAGCGCCCTCGCTTGGTGAAGCCACGTCTTTGGACGTCTCCTGTTCGTGAATGTTCGCAAGCAGATCCAGTGCTGATGTAAATCTTTCGCAGTATGCATGAAACAAGCTCTGTGAAGTCAATAAAACTACCAAACATGATGATCAAAAAAAAAAAAAGACGGAATCGACTAATGCTAAGGACAAGGTCCATAGCAAGCACAAACGGTATGCAAGATATCCGTACGGTGACATTCCTGTAACAGTGTGACAATGTTCCAATGGCATGCCTCCCACCTACCCTCCCCTCACTCTGACTTAGTAAGGGACATTTAACTTATACATTAGTTAGGGTAAACACATGCATCTATGAATGTGTAAATGTTATATATGGCTTTTCAAACTCTTAGAAAACAAAATAATGGTAATAAGAGTAAAGGAACTATATCGGATACCTTGAGGGCGCTTTGTAATCCACATGACCCCAATCCATCTGTGAGAGATGTACATCTTTCTAAAGCCTGTAAACAAAATGGAAGACAGAAAATATGCAGACTATCACCATGACAACCTGAGAGATAAATCCATGTTAATTGATGTGAAGGTTTATCATGTAAACTAAAATTAGTTTACCATGTAAAATCGCATTAGTTACCATGCAAAATCACTTAAGTTTACTATGTAATATCACATTATTGCAAGCACAGTGGATATCTTTAACTTTTGCTTTCAACTTTTCCATAACTATTTTCAGATACAGTCAATTCCTTTTTCTTGGAATGCAAGCTTTTCATCTTAATAAAATACTGATTTTTGCATTCTTGTGTTATTAGTTTACATGTTACCCTTTCTTTTCCACGTTTTTGATAACTTTGCACATAATGAGCAAAATCACTCACAATCTATCTATCTTCTTATTTTCTGTCTTAATTTTTCTTTAATATAAACACAATTAACCTTGATGCAATATTTTGATAGGTACATACATATCAAACTTAGGAAAGAAGTTTACCTCATTTGCAAGTTTAAAGAGTTTACCAACAGAATCAGACAGCAGCTGAGCACAGTCTATTAAATCTCGTCTCTCCTACAAAACGAAAAGAAGAGGAAACCATCACATGATGAATAGGCTTGACCGAATAAAACTAAGGTCCACCTCATGTTATTTCTCACAAAACTAAAGACAAACCTCCCTTGACTCTTCACCAAAAACTTAAAGGGGTCACACACCCCAGCATCATCTTGAGTTTATATGATTGAGATCCTTACAAACAACAACTCCCCCCCCCCCCCATTCCCCATCAACTTCTCTAGTTGAGACATATCCTATTTTACAAGTCATGTAATGTATGGGAGTTGTCACTTTTTAAATCTGTGATGTCACTTTCTAAATCTGTGATGTCACGTTTTAAATCTGTGATGTCACAAAGCCAAGGATCTGAACCCTTTAACAATCTCTTTGTTTGTCTTTTCATATTTTCAAGGTAGAATCGTAAACAGTTTTGACATTCAAACCGATGCCATCAGTAGGTAATGTAAAGGGCTTTGATATGTTAGATTCAGCATTTGTAAAACCCATCTAAACATTGCAAGAAACTTTTGCTCAATGATATCATATTTAGACTTGATCAAGTCATCACTCTATATGTGTGACAACACATTATTAAATCTGTGATATCTTCTAGATGGATTAAGATGTTTCTTATCTGATTGGAGATGTTGTTCATGTCACCTACCTCTTTCAAATAGACCAATAATGATGGATGAATTTTGTCTCTTTTAAGTTTTTTGAGTAAATATTGAAGAAGTATGGATAAGAACAGAAGTCAAATCTCCATGAACTACTTTTAGTTGCACCACAGTTCGGATCTAAAAATTAGTTTTGGCAAGTGCAAAGAAATGGTTTCATAAGTATCCCCACCAACAGAAGGTCTAATTAACCCACTTTGTAGAGGACGGGTCCTGCATTCCCGAAGTTACTTGATTTAATCCTACCCTAGCCAATAATTTTTTTTTTGCTCTTTCAAAATGGGGCGGTTAATATCAGCCCTTTTTCTCAATTTTTCCATCTGCTCATCACTAGAACTTAATACCTTTTACAAGGAGAAATTTAAAATTGCACAAGTTTGCACGATACCATTTGAATGCCGGTGAATTCCTGGACGAGATGTTCCTCCTCCAGTTGACCATACAGGAGAAGGTGAGGAATTAAAGGAGCATTGACTGCCTGGACCAGCTTAAAGAAGTGACTCTTCCCGAGGGAATCTGTGAGGAGGAGACAAAAATTATCAAGTTCTGAAACAGAGATGACCAAGTTTACATCAAAATTCACATAAAAAGTTTATAAGGCAACAATTTGAACTGAATTTGAATATTTTGTCAGATCCGACTTTCATACCATTCCAGTTCATTGGATAAACTGCTTAGGTTTATTTTTCATATCATCATCAAAAAAATAATTTGATTCCATTTTAATCTGTATTTTTCGTTGAGCTTCCATGTGACTATTGAAAAGTTTAAAGTTGAGTTGTAGCTCTGTGCCAATCTTTACTACCAAGCATCATACCTGGATACCTATCAATCTAACTAAGAGACCTACTTGGTTAATATCAAATGGTTGTCACAATGAGAAAGTCATTAACAATTTAAATCAATATGGAAAAGTTTGCAATTCAAAAATTGAATACATTGCTTTGGTTCACTTGCAAACCCTGTTAAAATATTAGCAGTCTAATGCTACACTCCAGATGTAAGCATCTTTTAACTGGTTTAGAGTATAAATTATTACAATAGTATACATGATACACAAAGGTGAAGACTGACTGTATAGATACATGACTGGGAGAAACATCAATTTAAACAGAGAACTCACCTGTGACACTCTGTGCAGCATTCTCTAACGACTTCAGAAACCTCTGAAGAATCTGTGCATAAAGAAAGAGAAGGAGTAAACTATCACTATTGATATAGCTGAGAAATTGAAATCCCACCTCTGACACCATGCAGGACAGTGGAAATGTGCATGATCATGTGTATTTGAGGTCAACCATGTCTCCTACATATAACACTTCAATAACAATTGGTTATATACTACAGCAACCAATCACCAACAGTGATGACTCAGAAAAATGTTAATTCCCACAGCTGACACCATGTTCAAGAAATCCATCTATACGATAAGCACAGAGGTGCTTATCGTATCTTCATTTCTGCGTATTTTATGTGATACTCAAAGGACAGTGGTGACCAAGTGTCCAGAGCAGTGAATGGTACTTGTCAAGTTATATTACTTCCTTACACCCTTGCATCCCAGAAATTACTTTAGTATTGTAATATGACAAATGACAAAGTCAATCTCCCAAACATGTCCACTCCCACTACTGTTAGCAATATAAGCAACTCTGTGCCTCACCATATAAACAACCCAACTGAGTCAAGAAATTCCAGAGCAAAGAACTGTTTCAGCACATCTCTGTAGCATGTGAGGATGCCTTTAATATGAAGAAACATTCTCTTAACATAAAAGTTAGTGAATGCACTATCATAAATATGGCAATTTAAGGTTTACTACACTTTAAAAACAAACACCTCACTCCAGCTGTTTATATCCTGATAAAGTGATTTAAGGAAAAGTGTGGAAATGCATCTAAGCATTCCAAGCTGTCATATTTTGCATATGTTTGACAGTATGAGTAATACCTGTCTTATCTCTAGTAGGACTGGCAGGGGGTTTCCCTGGAGAGCTGTATCAATCAGAGACGGTAACGAAGGTTGTAGACCGTTAATTGTTTGAGTTAGAAGCTCGGAGACCACCTCCACAGGATCAGGGAATACCTGCTCGCACCACTTTATCTGAAATTAAAGGAAAATTACAAAAAACATATATGAACCAACCAATAAAGCACTTCATTGAGCTAACAGATCAAGTTTCCCATTTCAAAAACTTCAAAACTACTCGATATTGCACATGAAAAGTTCATAGAGCTATCTATCACTCCTATAAATGTCAAAGGCTTTGTGTGTATGTTAATATCATACAAGTTAGTTTTAGAAGGAATCCATCTTTTCCACCAGTAACAGCCATCTCTCCCCTCAACTCCCATCTCTTTCACCCAATCTACCCTCCCACATACTGGAACATAATTATATACAACCTCAATATCAAACAAAGAAATATAATCACACTGAGGAAGATTACAACTTTAACAGAAGAAAATATTCTGCTGTGTCTCTTTTGGCACAGAACAACCCCCCCCCACCTCTTCCCCAACACACAAAAATATCCCACCCCCCAAACCCCATAATATCTCAAAATATCATAGGGTAACTGATGGAGCCTTAATCTTACCTCTTGATGCCAGATGGATATTAGATTATCTGTAAAGTTCGGCAACCAATCAACAAGTGGCTTCTGTTGACTATCTTGCTGTAGTTGCTGCCATTGAGCTTGAAGGGTGCCCTTGAAAAACAACAAGCAGAAAAACATCTCCCAATTGAGGAAACCAATGAGTCACCATTTATGGCACTGGTACTCTAATTTTTTTTTAACTTTTTAACATTTTAAATCTTCTTCTGAATAACTTATCTCTGAAAAGTCTTGTTTATGAGGCCAGATAAATAAATCATTGACAGTAATTATCAGAGTTTAATATTAATAAATACCTTCTCAAAATGTTATGTCCCAAAGTTTAAACAAAAAATACCTTATGACATCTGTGATAGTAGTTGCGTAACTGTGAGAGTCTTTCTATATCAGTAAATATCTTCACATACTGCTGGGCTTGTTCTATCAAGAAAGAAAGTTTTCCAAAAAATGGATTTAGAGAAAAATTGGGCTGCCATTACAAAGTCAAAACAATGTCTTGGTGGGGTAAATTTGAAAATGTTATTACAGTCCATGTCATCAGCTATCATATGGTGGGTAGGACATGTCAGTTCAAATCTTCTATCCCTGCTCTAACGACATTTGGAAATTGAAACATTGAGTGTGTCAATGGAGCAATTAATTGAGGCATGCCACCTAGAATAACTGCAGATCATTCATTACATTTCAAATACACTTCACAAATACAAGAGCTTGCCTGGCAAAAAGAGGAATACAAATTATGCAACGTTTGTGGAGAAATGTTGGCAGCAAACCTAACAAATGGTCTAACGAGTTCAAACTGTTTGTTGCGATGACTTAAATCTATAGGAGAGACTCACCTAATGAATGTGTAGTGAAAGCTGCAACTATTTGGGGGCTGACCATGGCCTCCAATCTGTTCTTCAATGTTTCTAAATGTTGACATCTCTCGTCGTAATCACCGCAATGGGACAGCATACTCTGAAGTATAATCATGAAAAATATAGCTGAAACAACTAGATAAGTATCTGCCCTGCAGGAAGTTTTACTTCATTAACTTTGTAATAATATACAGCTATTAAGGTGTGCTAAATTCAGTGAGTTCATTTTCAGAGTTAAAAAGGGGCAATGAAATGTTGTGGCTGGAACAGGATTTGAACTGGTTGCGCTAGTCAGATGCAGGACTCCCAGCAAACAAATGTCTATATAGGACAACCAGCAGCCACAAGGGGGTGGATAACTGAGTTGGTATTGCACCTCAGGAAATGTAATACTGTCGTCACTGGTTCAAATTCAATTATACCTACAAATTTCTTTGCATCTTTCAACTTTGTCTGTAATTTCTCAATCAGTATTTTGTTGGCCATTTACTTTAATATCAATTTCAAAGAGAGGAATTTCACTTCTAAAAAAATTAATGCTGCTTAAAGTATCGTAGGAAGCACTTTTACTTTGTAGACGTAATAATAACCTAGCCAGAGGACATGATTGAAACTTGAGAAATATTTGGGGGAAAATCAAAACAATATCTATTGTGTCACTTGGATCAAAATTAAGAATGTTAGTTTACGTTAATCTAAAAATGAATACTTTCTTCTTTACATTTACATTTTTTTATTTATGTTGCCCAGGAATAAGTATCCCAATTTCATTATATGGTGATGCAAAACCCTACAATTTAGCTTAAACTCACCAGACTGTGCTGCATTGCAATCAACTTGTTTGCAATCTACAAAGAAAAAATAAGAAACACAATACTAGATTAAGAGACATTCAATAACCCATATTTAATAATCACATTTATACTTTAATATATCATCATCAAAATACTAAACATTGTTAGAATTCCAAGGAATGCACACTTTCTTCGCCTTTTGCATCTGAAAACAAAAATGGATATTATAATTATTATTATTATCTTGAACACTATTCTGTTTGCTTACTCGGTTTTCTGGGTTTGTTTCTTCATATGAAATTTCCTTCATGAACTATTCCAGTGCATTTAAGTACTTTTATTTATGCAAACTGGAGAAGTTTTCTTAGATCTTCCATTCTACAGGATACACACACAAAAATGAGATATTTATACACTGGAAAGAAAATTTGCACTCAATTATAATCTTCTTTGCTTCCTTTTGTATGGTGGGACTTCATTTCTTCATACATGTCACAGTTATTGCTCTGTTAACAATAAGACTTACTGCTGTTGGGTCTTGACTTTGAAACACTTCCTCCACATCAGCCATGAGAGTTGTCCAGTTATCTGCTTCCTGGAGAAATCAGGTCAAGGAAAAGTTCAAAGTTTTTGGTGTTGCATAAGGAGGTGCTCAGCGTGATCATTGCTAACAGACTAGCTTGCCAAGATGGTACGTACATTCTCGCACAAATGGTCAAAACAGTATGCTAACTTCAAGTTGATGTTGATAAATATTAAGATATTGTGAGATAAAGAAAACTCTGTATCTGTGTATTACATTGGCTAGACTAGTAATGTTTTCTTGCAAGCAATGAGGTAAAGGGCAACATACGTCAGGTTTTCCAATATTTCCCTAATAATCTGAGCTAAACAATTTAACAGATCAGTAAACAGTTTTTGTGCGGTTTATGGAAACAATTTAGTGATCAATCCAAAAAAAACTTTGAGACCAATAGGTTGCGAGTTAAGTTGCGAGGTTGCAAGTTAGAAGACAAAGTCATCTCACCTGAAGGGCATCAGAAGCAGCTTTCATCTTTGATTTGACAACATCAACCTCTAAAAGCATCTTCATAGAGTGAGAAGTATCTTCCTCAACCTGGTAGAAACAAAATTGAAAACAATCATTCTTGTATTTAGGTTTCATCCTTAACGCTCAAATGTTCTAATTTCCAAAGAAAATAATTCTTTATAACTTGGTAGATTTCCCATAGCAACAGAAGTTTTTCTTTTTTCCAAACAAACATCTTTTAATTCTGTGATTCTAATGATCTTGTACACAATCACTACCTGTAATACATTTGCTACTACGTATAATTTATTTTATCTGCTCCTTTCCAATTTATTCACCTTTTTGATGTCAGCTTTGACTAACTGCATTTGTTCCTTCAGAAACAGCGCTTCCTGCTTGACAGCTTCCACATCTCGAAGGACTCTCGGTAAATTCTGTAAGGCCTGTTGGCTGGTTTCCTCAAGAGAATTATTCACCTCCTGTTAAGAGATAACACAATATATAAAAGCACTCTTCAATAGATAAGAATGAACAAGAGGCAACACTCAGATCAACCTTGGGACCATTGGAAAACTAATTTACAAGAAGAAACTTTGATAATAAAAACAAACCAATTCTATGTGAATATTACATCTGTGAATATTCTGTGAATAATCTGTGAATATCTGAATGTTATGGTGATTCTTGTGTAACGACATTCCTGCTGAAATACATATCTGAAATGCCAATGATGTAAAGGTTCTTTGGTAGACAAGTTTGATGCCCTTACTTATAGGAATTACTCAGTTAAAGCTAGTTGTTACTTACCTGAATAAACAGCTGTAGTTTCATCACAAGCGTAGCGGCCTGAGCCTGTAGAACAAACAGCAACATTCTGTTAAAAGATTCCTATACATTATACAGTATTGAACTCAATTAAAACCAAGTCAATAAGTAATGAAAATTGACTGGGAAATACTTAAGACAATGGAAAAGAGCAGAGAAATTTCATGGCCAGAACAGACTTTGTACCAGTGACCTCTGGACTTGTAACCCAGAGGTCACCGGTGGTTCAAATCCCATTCTAACTATAATATAATTAGCTCTATACCATTGTCAATTCAAACCGGTAGGTAATTGGTTTTGATTTATTGGGTCTAAAGCCTGTTGTTAGAATTTTAAGGCTGCTACTTTTTTTTTTTTCTCTTTCGTTCTTATGCAACCTTAGTACTTCAATATTCAACAAAAGGTACAGTTGCAATAGTTAAATGGTTGTTTGTATATATGAGATCCTTAAAAGAAAGGAAATGTTTAACACTATAGCTAAAACTAGAAAATGAGGAAAATGAATGCTTTGATTATGTTTTTTGAGTTACTAGAATATCAGGAAGTGTTTATTTGTTAAGTTCAGGTAAGTTCACTTACATCTTTTTGTTCAGGTGAGTCCTTCTGGGCCTTGAATGCTGCATTAACCCAGTCTTTCACATCAAAGTTATCATCTAGAAACTTTGAAAAGTCCTTTTCGAGGAGAACAAAAAGATGGTTGCATAAGTTTGTTCTTTAATGATACACGATAACTAATTGTCACAATTTATCTACAACTCTGTAACATTCTACTTAAGAAATGGAATAGTCAAAACCTTACTAAGGGATCTATTACTTAAAACATATTTACTGTAAAGACAATAATGAACAATCATACACAGAAAAGTTGGTTCCCAGCAAGTCTGATGTCAATTTTTGACTTGTTTAATGGAAGGTTGAACCAAAATTAACCACTCTAGGTGATGTTTTCAGGCTAAAGAAACAGAATACCTTTAGAGGTAATTCATCTCTGCTGAAAGGGTTGAGTACGGTATCACCCGGTACAAGTGGCAAACTCAACATAAAATGAATATTTAACAGAGCCAAATTTCAAAACTTGTTTAACAGCCTCACATTGATTTGAAGCCATACTTGAAGAACACTAACAATTCTCCAAATGTGGTTTGCACAAAAGTAGTGCCAAGAGGTGATGTACATTTGCAAAGCTATGCCCAAATCATCACTATCAATGTAACTTCTTTTGTTTGTGTTAGCTTTGTTAAATTAGCTGGACTGTTATTTGTGTAGGTATAGTAAAAAAAAAATGATAGTATCCAAAAAAAATTCTTTCCAAATGTTCATCCAAGTAAATTTCAGATGCAATCTGCTCTTTTCAAGTAGATTTCATCGTAATACATCCCAGTGTGCTGCCATTTTTGGTGAAGAAACTGCCACATAAATTGCCCAGAATTTTCTCAAAATGTGAAAAATGTATATCTAGCCTAGGCCTAGTCGTAATTTCTTACCCTAACTTAGAATAAGTGTGCATGTTGTCAATATTGCAAAGGCTAGGCTAGATATGAAGACATAAGAGAAATTTATTCAGCAAGTTCAAAGTCTTAAGTGCGTCATGATTGGGCTCACCATGCTATTACCGATTGACATTTGGTAATAACCAAAGAGTCAAGAATCTGTTGGTAGTATCATATTAGAGTAGTTGATCAGTGTAGCGGAACTGGACAATTCACACACAACTTGAGTTCCTACATGAACTTAAGTTAGACCTACACCTAAATGTCGAGGAGCAACATGAAATCCGGTCAGTTTATCTTCCAAATAAGACATACTTACCATATTGATCACAGCAGTGGGCTAGGGAAGAAATTTACATTTCCTTTCAGGTTGAAATGAATGATAATGTCATTGATGATGTGGAGCGCTTGTCAACGTTACTCGCACTTTCAATAAATTGAATGCATACGCAACGTCAATATTACATTTCAGCTCAGACTTTCAAACACTTTGCGAAAGCTAAATTCGACTAAGGAATGCCGTTTGAAACTGTAAAAGTCAGACTTTAAGTTAACACCATACCTGACATAAACTAATATTTTTTTCTTATTTAATGTTGCTATTTATATGTTAAACTCGTAACCTTCTTTGAGGAATGAAATGAGAAGAAATTAAATTATAAAGTGTGTTTCACAGCTGATAAAAATAGACAGTAATGTTTTACCATGATAAAGTACAAAAACTTTAGTATATTGATGTTGTCCTGTCACACAATACATGTAGGGATAGTTTTCATTCAGGAGGCAGGCTATGGTAATCTTTCATTCACACTGATGACATTTCTTCATATGGTTTCTAAAAGCACTGCTGACAGATGATAATGTCCGCAATGTTCTTCCGTGTAGCGAAGAGCTAGATGAAAAAAGTGAATTTCTTTCAAATCTTTTGAACCAACATGAACGTTTCAACCCCTCTGCAGATTTAGGCCGTACCTGAGACAATACGAACTGTGTTGCAAATTGCAAAACCCATGGCATTTAACAATGGGAATGACGGTACAACTAGGCATGGATGGGGGGAGGGGGAGGGGAGGGGAGGGGTAAGTAATGACAATAGCGGCAATATATTATAATAATCCAAATCCAATGAAATCCTATACTTCCCTACACTACACCGGTAATGTATAGGTATTCGCAAATAGCCGAATCGATAGGGTTAGTCTTAACCCAAGGCATCTTAAATATAAGGTCATAGTATAACCAGGGACTGGGCTCCAATTGAGGTTCATGGCGTCTAATCTCTGAAGCACCCCGATAAAGTATATGACGGATGACCCAAGGTTGGTCTTTCATGTGAAAAGTTCATCTCGAATGTATAATTCTTTGGAGTAAAATTTACATTGTTTAGCCGTCGTCTCTTCGTCGTAACGATAAAAGTGTGTACACTTGTTTAATCCAGTGTATTTGTTTCTGCGGACGTCTAAGAGTAGGCTTGTATGGTATGGTACGGGGGGGGGGGGGTAGAAAAGTTATCACGGCTAAATAGTCCTGACATTAGTGGAATTCTCGCAAGAAAAAGAAACATCCACGAACTGTCCCTGCTGCCCGGCTAATTCGGAAGTTTGCAAATGCAAAGTTAAGCGATCTATGTTATTTATTTAACATTAAAGGGTATACTCGGTTAGAGTAAAGCTAATTGCACCGAGGCCCTGCATATGCAAATTTACGTACTAAAAGAGTTGATTGGGGAAGGATTACGTAACTCACAAAGTGGTGTATGAGTGACAAATACTGTATGTCCTAATTTATACTATAGTACATTAATATTTGGTTCCTATATGAAGTCACGTAATCACTTGTAGCTACTAACAACTCTTACAAATTTCAGAATATTTTTAATCGCGGATTTTATTATGTTAACTTTGCATGAAAAATTTCACCGAAGTTTGGAAAAATGAAATATAGGACAGAAAACAAGCTTATTTTGCTGAAAACTCTAACAATGATATTCAACTGGTAGTAACAATTTAATCCTTTGTCCGTTGTTTTCATCTTTCTGACATATCTTGGGCTAATCTAAAATTATATATATCTGGGTTCATAGAAGTAGGTTACACCGTCACGCCATCCGCGGCTACATATATTCTAAAACATGTTATCGTCACAACGTTAACCCTCACGTAATATCTGTAAGAGGAACCGGTCCGTGACATAATATCGATTGCAGCTATGACCTGCTTAGATTAAAAGTTCATAAGATATTTATAAATTCATGTTTCAGATTTTATGTATTTCAGGTAAACAATTTATCTACTGTGTTCTGACAATGTAATAAATATTTCAGTTTGTTATGGTTTATTATACGACCGCCATACACATCATGCTAGCATGCGTTCTATGCGTGGTCATGTTGTAATCTATATACTGCAGGCTGTGCGATTCGATGAGCTCGGCCTCTTCGATTTTCCATCCGTCATATAGGTGCTCTGTACGGGTTGTACACAGATCTACTAAAGGTCTCCGGAAGCAGCCTTATCCAGTGGAAAGATTCTTCTAATTTACCAAATTATTCCCACACATAAAGAGGGTTAATGTTACAGACATTGCAAAGTACGATAGGCCAAGTAAGCCTAAGTGTTCTGAGAGTGCAGTGGCAGAGAATAAAATCTAAAACATAAGATCTTTTTTCACTAGCATACTTGGAAGGATGACACAGTTCCTGCAAATCGTATATGTGTAAGAAGCAATTAATGGTGTCGTACCTTAATTAATTGCTTCATTGATTTAAACACTAACATCGTCACTTTCCAAAGCCGCTATAGAGCATATGATTGTTTGTAACTGACATTGTACTACCAACATGTGGAATCTTCTTATTTCTCCCAGGTTTTGTTTTTTTCTAAAGCGCCTAAAATCACATTCAGTGCTCCAGATGCATGGCCGCCCAATCTCCATCCTCAGTCCCGGAAAATCGTTCAGTTGGGAGATTTTTTTGATATAACATTCAGCCGGGAAAATAATAAAGACCAGGAAGGTCTAAGTCGCGGATCCAGGCTTATTTGGTGGGGGATGTAGGGAGGTTACACCCCTTTTTTCAACCTTATAAAAATACTTAAAAGTATTTTCACAACCTTGACGGCTTTTAGACCTTTATAGTCTAAGTATACTTTTTATTCTGAGGGAGAACCCCCATATCACCCGACAAGAGAGTCAACTTACACGAATCCGGGCCACCCCCCTCCCCCTCGCTTCTCATTTTCAAATCATGGGTCCGACCCCTGATTATGAATGGGAATTATGGGCAAGAACAAGTATAGACCTACCTTCATAACTTCGTTAGGGAAGTCATCCTCTTCTGTATGAAATATGCTATGTGCTTTGTCGGTAGAGAAAGAAAATGGCGTCGTATAATGAAGACTATACACATACTTCTGGGCAAGACCGAAGAATAATGAACTTCGATCGATCATTTATTTCATCTGGTTGAGATCATCTGTCACACATTCAAACATTTAGTTCTCTTCATTAGCTTTAATAATACTAATAACAGTTAATTTATATCAAATACAGAAGGGAATAAAATATCACGCTTCTTGGTTTGATCGAGGTATTTATATACAAAATGGAGAAAAAAAATAAAATATTGTGTGCCAAACTAGAACTTAGATCAAACATGAAAATACAAATGCCCAAAATAAGTAAAATATTGGTACTTAATATAAAAATTGAGCAATACTTTTTAAGTATTATTATAGAAATTGTTCGTTAAAAGTTCTCGTTCTATAGAAATCAAGGTGATAAAGATGATGCTAATTTATATCCTTATCTAATTCCAATCAAATATAAACTACTGTGTTAATTTGTTAAGTATCAATTTAAAGCAAAAACGATAAAAACATATAGGTACGATATGAAATTATTTGAAATCAAAGTAAAATAAAAATCGAACAAATACTATATTAAAATTAATGAAGCAAGTTGTATAAGAATACAGAACCATCATTCATTTAAGATATCAATGTGAATAATGACAAACGGAGCAGTCATGATAAAAGAAAAAATCAAAACTTTGACTGAAATTGCGCTGAACCGCTAAAAGTTTTCTTCCAATGCCCATATTCTAAATTTTACCCTTTTGTTTATTATAAACCAATTGGAATTGTTATAATAATACCTAAACTATTTGAAATCATTTCAATTCTTTCATTGTTCGGTCATGGCAAGAGAAGGCTGGAAAGAAGGATTGGGGTTCGTTATAGCTCACTATCCAAATTATTTATAGATTTTAGTTATCAATATTCGATTTACATATTTCATGGGTAGTTTGTCTGACATCCCTACATATGCATAACGGTACACATGAAGTTTTTTGTTTGTTTGTTACGTGACATAATCCAATGATATGCCATGCACATGCGCAGAAGGATTCATTAACGAAACACACATTCCTCTTTCGTAATCAACATGGCGTCCACATGACGTTTTCAACTTCCGTTTCAACAGTGTCCGTCGGCAATGGGTCCTATATGACAATGCCACATTTCAACAGTGTACAATTAGTTATAACTCGAATATTTCCCGCCATTTGGCGAGGATAATCATAGACGACTAGTGAGGCTGTCTGTACATGCTAGTCTTTAAAGTTTAAGCGCATCCAGATTGGAAGACTGAGATGACTAGTTGCTTTTTTTTTTTTGGCGCTCCTCATGTTCTACTTCTCAAATTCGTAAGTCGTCGTCTGCTCGGTTATATACTACGATACATCTTTTCCAAGGAAGTGAACATGTTTCCATGGCGACAAACAAGTTCATCGGCAGTTTTTATCAGACTGTAAGACAGCGTTAGTAGCGCTTACTATGGAAATGACACACTTTCCAGAATCTTCCTCCTCAGCATCGTAGGCCTGATTTACATTTGCATTCTCTTCCTTCTTTCTCTCTTCATCATTGCTTGATTTAGTCACGTGGTCCGTGTCCTTGATATCTTCTTCGTGTGTCGATCTTCGTCTCTCTGTGATCTCCAGGTAGAAGCTGTCACAGAAGACCACAACACTGGCCAGTACGAATGACCCTCCACACATTAAAAAAGACATGTCGTAGTTACTGGTAAGGTCGCGAATGAGACCTAAAATGTTGTAAAGAAGAATTGAAAATGAAACTATATAAACCATTACTACATAGTCATAGCCATAGTAAAATAGAATAATAATAATGATGATGATAAGAATGGTTATTTGTTGACAGAAGATGTCACTACAATTATATATCTATTAATTGGATATTGAACTATACTATTATATTGAAGTAGAAATATAGACTTGACCAAAGGAAAATTGAAGCTTGTTAAAATGAAAGTACGACTTTCCTCTTGCTACAGTTGTCGTAGTTACGTTTGAAGACTTCTAAAGTAAAACAACTGCGGTTGTTGGTGTATAGCTCTTTGCTGACGTCATTCTATAGACTGTAATTGCTATCTCAAGCAAAACGAAGGGGATCAAATGGAAAATGGAAGAAATGTACGGCATCGGAGACATTTCTGTATTTCTTGAAACTCAACTGCGATATAAACCTCATTTGTGACATTTAAATTTGTGACATAAAAGATGGTAAAATCATCTCGTAATGATTATAAATATCGTGACGTCACTTACCCATGAAGAAGACACCGAAGAGTACACCGACCCCTTCCGATAGTAGGACCACGCCGATACTCGAAGAGACTTTATCCGCGGGTACACAAAGGCGAGCACAGTATACAGCCATGGAGTAAGATAGCCCCGAAAACAGTCCGAACCAGACAGCAATGGCAATCAGCATGGAATAAGTACTAACGAACGGATTAGCAAAACTGAATAAAGAACAAAAGAGGTTAGCGATCCCGTAAAGGAATCGTGGTGACAAGATTTTAAAATCTACGACAAATCCAGAGGCCACCCGGCCGATGATACTGCCAACACCAATCGCAGAAGTTAGATACGACGCTTGAAGTTTGGGGATATTGTTATCGTAAACAACTTTCGACTGAAAGAATACGAGTCCGGAGTAATAGCTGTAACCGACAAGAGCGTTAGCGATGCAGATAATCAAAAACCTGGGATGTTGCACTAATAGTTTTAGTCCTAGATTATCAGTGACTGAATGCACCGGAGCCGATATTAACTTTTCAAAGAGAGTCTCTCGATAAACAACGACGCCACTCTCAAGGGTAACTGAGCAACGTTGACGTCTCTCGCTTGTCGTGACTTTCTTGGTGTTTTCTCTTTGCTTTATAAGAAACAGTTCTTTTGGTGTTGGTCTTACGAGCACACCACAGACACTGGTCATCACCATGAAGGCACCAGTCACTTGCAAAGCTCCTCTCCAACCGACTTTGTTGCAAAAAAACTGAATCAGTGGCGGCAAAGCTACGATGCCCATTCCTACCCCAGCAGACGACACCCCATTAGCCAATCCGAGCCATCTGTGAAAGTTGTAACCAATCGACGTCCACCCTGGTTGTAAGCATAAGCCGAGACTAATCCCTGAAAGAAATAATATAAAATTACTTACTTTTAGACAGTGTTAGTTTACTTCAGCGATATATTGGTAAATCAAGAGGTTACCAATAACCTGAAGCCAATTAAAACAACCGAGTAGGCAACGTGCTTATATAGGTAACCGTTTGTGTTAGATTTGAAATCATCAGTGCGCCAGTGGAGAATCCAGTACACTTCGTTCCCCTTTCCTCTACACAATGAGACGCCGATGAACGATATCCCCATGGATTTCTTACCCCAATTGCTTGCCCCCCCCCCCAACAAGCCCGCCCAAATGAGATGACAGAAAGAACAAAACAATGTTATCACTACGCCAAATGAAAATATTATTGGCGTAGATGTTTATATTGTCGATCACATTCTTCTATCATTAGCACTGACACCAACTGAATATATTGCAAGTCGACACGAGGAATACCTCTAAATCTAAATAACTTGCAGTTACTACTACAAACTCACTGATACCCCGGGATACCCCTCCTCCCCTCCTTGTGACATAGTTGTTTATGTTTATGTTTTGATATAAACTATAGATGTAAATAAAAGATTCACATTTGTTTTGACATATTTCTCAATGATTTTGGGCATACCTGCAATACAGTTCGTTATGTATAACTGCCACATATCTGAGGTAAATGAACCAGCTGCTACGGATGCCGCGAATAGCAAGCCCGCTATGATAATGACTTTCTGGCAGGCGAGACGAGTAGCGAGGGCTCCTGCCAACAAGGCTGTGTGAAAACGAGAGAAACATTATTGGCTCAACTTATCATTTAAAAGAATCTGAAAGGTTGTACTCTTTGGGAGTATATCCCATTGACAGAGGTGTCAATTCCAAGGGAATGGTTGGGTCCGGGAAGGTGGGGGGGATGAGGGAGGAGGGAAGAGTAAGTTAGACTCGTATATATTCCCAAATTTGTGGTCTTTTTGTGGTTTAGTTATCATGTATGTATGCCACTACGTAAGGTAGTCTGTGAGACTAACACGTTTCGCTTATGAGATGAAGAAGGTCGTGTGCCCATTTTTTTTTCCACAAAGAGTCATTATCTCTGATCTAAATTACCAACTGCAAATGTTATGGTATTGCAATTGCATGATTCCGTGTTCCGTTGACAAGTCTTTTTAATGACCAGCAATTGGGCAACCCCCCCCCCTCCCACCCCTTCCACCAGAATATGAATATGCTTCCAAAACTTTCGATTTCAAAGAAACAGCTGCGTAACAAACCACAAAGTATAAATTATTTTCTAAACCGGAAAATATTCGGCACAGTTCCAAGAAGCTGTAACTCCCGTTCATTGTTTGAATGTCACGTGACATAAAATCCCTATAGTGATAGTAAATGACCTGTGCTACATGATCATGCTGGGCCTGACATACTATCATATACTCAATATGAACGACCTTGTAGCTTCATTACTTTCGTTTTCATGCTGATTTTATGGAAATATCAAAACATCGAAATGACTTTATAGTCACATGTCTTAAAATATTTTTTTCCACATAATAAATTAAATTACAACCTGGGTCAGTTCATATATGCTAACAATTTGACATGTGAATAATAACGTATTGATGACGAAATCATTATTTATGAAAGTATTAATCTTCGTATGTGTAGCAACGTATTTACAAAATAATTATTATTCATATATTCATATCAACTTTTGATTCAGCATATTTTAGACAATGAAGTTTAGCATTTTATTTCGTTTTTTAGTAGTCGTACTTTTATTACTTCTTCTGGTTAAATTTTATCGATTGGAAACTTCCTCATCAGGAAAATAAGAATTATACAAAATTTACTATAATTCTAACGTGATGTTTTCAGCAAAAATGTTAAAAATGTCGTTTTGCTTCCAAATATTAACTTTTTATTATATCTATTTAGCCCAACTATACGTTGTAGACGTGCTAATGTTTCTCACAAAACCTTACGTAAAACCAAGTTATTAACATCAAAATGCAAATATGAGGAATTAAATAAAGGCCTTGCCTTTGTAAAACTTAAGAAACCCAATTTTCATGAGAACATAACATATAGGCAAGTGTATACATTGTAACCATTCTACCTATTTCTGAAAACTCCACAGCCACTCCGCTATTCCATTCACCCACCCCGCATTATCCTACTTCACCCCACCCATGCACTGGCATGCAGGCCCATCACACCCCACGCCATATACCCGGGTCACTTTATTCGTCCTATATGATGGGTCGTTATGAGTTGGCTATCAGATGGAGTCTTTAGGTCTAGACAAATAAGAAATGAGATTTTCAACCTACTAGAACCGTTTTAAATGTATTTGAGAGAAGTATATTTCTCCTTTAAAATGGGCAGGGCATCTCTATTCAACCATTTTCCTTACATCAATTGTTACCATTCCCTGGGCCTACTGCAACCGCCACCCCACCTCACCCATGCCTTCCATATACAGATCGATTTGTAACATTTCTTCACAAGCAAAGATACCTACAGCACATCCCTGTTATTTCCCTTTCAGTGGTTTAACGGGTATACTGTTGTGTACTCACCTCCTACAGATGTAAAGAAGCCAATAATTACACCGACCCAACCCACGTCTTTGGCATTGGCCCCAAAGTTCTCTTGCCATTCCACAAAAAATACACCAATTCCTTTCATATAACCTGAAAAATAATAATAAACAAACAAAATCTCATTTTCATCATAAAAAAAGAGAGATTACGCAAGGGATTAATCCCTTAATCACCAGTAAAACAATGCCAACTGCGACATGAAGGATAGGGTCAAGGGTTAACCTTGGCAGCTGAGTCGGTGTGAGCCAATAGATTAATTTTTAACCACCATATTTTGTCCAAGTTGAGCTCGAACCCGAGCTTGTTTAAATCCTCTTTTTTTGGGTTGTAAACAACCCAAATACACGAACAAGTAAATTCCAACTGCGACATGTAGGATAAGGTCAAAGGTTAACGTTGACAGCTGAGTCGGTGTGAGCCAATAAATGTGCTTGGCTTAAGGGTCAAAGTTTAACTGTCACGAGATCTGAATAACAAAGCAATATTATTTCTTCCAAGGTTGTTGAGAAAAGATTGCCAAATTTATAACAAAAAGGGCAAAAGTCAGAATTTAAAAGGGGGAGAAATTTTAGAAGGCGTTAAAGATGAATTATTGATCCCAAAGTGACAGTTGTATATTTGTAAAATAGTTTTTCATTAAGTTTGTAGCACGTGCGAAACCTTTTTTACTCTACGTGAAATTCAATCGAGTTATATTTCGTCAAACCGAGTCCAACCAAAGAGTTAAGATATTATGTTTCACCTGGTTTACTAACTACATTTGTCACTTCCAAGGTGTGGCTGGTACCTATACCTGTCTCTCCCGAATTCATTTGACTTAATAATTCAAATAAATAATTAACTGAAGGTTATTCCTGTTTAGTACAATTTGATGTTATTTCACTATTTTTTCCGGTGTAGCAAATATTTATAATAAAGTAAACTACCATTGTACTTGATTTTTTAAATGAAATTTCTGAAAACAAATGAATTAACACAGAGGGGGAAATGATTAAGCGGCTTGTCATGTGATGGTATACGATTTGTGGCTCCTTTTAGCTCCATATTTAGGATGGTATTATCCAGCGTTACAACTGCTATCCTGGCGCAATATCACTGTACAACAATGTTAACATACATATACCAATCATACAATGTAAGAAGAAACCGTTCAGCGTTTGTATACACTATAAAACCGCCCTCTAAATTTCGCATTCGCAACCTTCAATTGCAGGTAACACAATAAACAACATTGGAGTTTCCTCTTAAACTCTCATGTTTTGGGGAGAAAAGTAATGAAACCATTCAATCTATGGATCTCGTCACGGATCTATATAAGAAGATTTTCAGAATTTTTTGGTGATATTTATAGGACACTTTCTCATCTGATACGTTCGGAACTGTCAATGCCGCTGCGGGTAATGTACTCACTCAGGTGGAGTTCAAAGGTGAGGTGAGCAAGTTCTTACTCCCAGGGCTGATTGAGGCAGGGGCGTGGATTGTTATTGGAAGGGTTAGAGGCAAAAGAAGGACTTAAAAATGTGTTTAATATAGCCATTATTGAAAAGTGCCAGGATGACAAATTATTGAGGATTTATTCAAACTCATTTTGGTGAAACAAACTAGAATGGTATCTTGGTGTGATTTTCCTAAATATGCGAACCAACCTCAGAAACGAAGAACGAAGAACATATGGGGCTATACCAGGGAGTTGTCATGGACCAACTCCCTGGCTATACAAAGAACCAATCTGCCTTTTGTCATTTTGAATTTAACCCTTCCGCTCTATACCGGCACCCACCCCGTCCTCATATACCCACCTCGTTCCATAATCTACCAAATACAGCAATAAACGTGGTTAATGGTTGAAAACATACCATCTCCTCCGAGTCAACATCTCCCCATGAACCCCCCCCCCCCCTCCCTCTCCACATCCCGACTCCAACAAACACACATAGGGAAAACGTTCAAATAAGTGGAGCAACTCCAATGTTACTTAATGTGAGAGCACATTACACGCACATGCTGAAATATAAAACAAAAGAATGTGTTACCTGCAAGTAGCATGGCATTAGTAAATGCGGCGGCAAGAACTACCCAGGCCCATCCTTTATCGGACGCCGTTGGTATCTCTCCTGGTTCCTTCATATTGGAATATCACGTGGTTTCGTGCTGCAAAATTCAATGGTACGTATAAGACTGACCTCAAAGGACTACACATGAGAACTGACAGATTAAAATGATAATTCCTAGACACTTGAAGAATCAAAGCGCGCTTTATCAAATAATGCTAACCTGACCACGCGGTGATGGAAAGTGACCGAACCCTTCGATGTCTAAACCAGAACGGATCACTGAAACTACTGCTTAGCAACTAACGATTAATACAATAAATAATAATAATAATTATAACACAAATATGGTGCTCATTATTGCACGTAAACATACATTCAATGGCACCTTACAAAATCACAACCCTGGTCATTGGTAACTTGATACACCTACACACCAAAGTGTGCACAATTCAATCAATCTCTCCTGGGGCACCACAGTGCACCACAACCACGTGTCCCCCGGGGGACTTCCCATAGGGTGCAGCCACAAACCGGCGTACGCAACTATATTTACAAGTTACCTCGCAGGTTCCCATTTATACACCTGGGTGAAGAGAGGCAATGGAGATAAAGCGCCTTGCCCAAGGACACAACGCAATGATCTGGCCAGGGCTCGAACCTGTAATCCTTAGATCACATATACGCAAGGGGGCTGGGACGGCTTGCATTGATACTACGCCTCCACCAGTGGCGTAACCAGGGGGTTTGCAGGGGGCGAAAGTCCCCGCTCTCAAAAGTTTCGCCCTCCCCCCCTGCTGCCCCAAATGAAATATGATAATACAATATAACTGAATAATTAGATATGGCGATACCCTATTTTAAACAATATTGCCCCACTTGTCAATCTCTTCGACCCGCTCTGAAGCCCCTCTAATTAAGAAGTCATGTTACGCCTATCAATGGACCATGCATAGACCATCGGTCTCGCGGAACATCGGTCTCGCGGACCATATGTTAGCGGAAATTCGGTCTCGCGGACCTTCGGTCTCTCGGACCTTCGGTCTCGTGGAATTCCCCCCCCCCCACCCCAGAGGAATCTCATGTGTTGTACATTATAAATTCATTAGAATAAATTAAACAATGTGAAGTTTATGCTCCTATCTATACGCTCAAGCCTAAGGCCTTATTATGGCCAGAATGAAATCTTTCGTAAGGGGGGGGGGCTGAGGGGGGTGAGGGGGATTTGACCAACGGGTAACCTATTGAGGACCATTGTCAACACTATACACACGACTGTATAGCTTTGATGATCACATTAGGTTGAGTATCATATAGAACTCTGTGATCTGGTAAAAATCTTGCAAACTGGCAAGAAAAGACGGGTTGAAATAGATTTAAAATGTTTCTTTAATCTGAGAAGCGTCTTATAAGCTATAAAATCAAAAAAGATTTAGGTGAGATAGTGAACGAGAGTTTCTTCATATTTCATATAGTTTACTTTTGAAGTTCATCAACAGATTGTTTGCATGGGAAAACACAGAGAAACCTGGTAGTATGGCACGGTGCCAAATTTGGTCCTGAAGTCATATCTTTCCATTGGTCAAAAGGTTACCCCCCTGTAGAGACAGGTGAGATATTCAATACACTTGACAGTGAATGGTTCCAGGAATTGATTTAATCAGAAACTATTTTCTGAAGAAAGAATTTTTGCAGCAAGAAAAACGTGACAGTTGTATCTCGGTTATTGAACCCATGGGTGTAGCTGGCATACATAATTATATGCTTAAACGTAAAAGTCCATTCTACACGATGGCTTTACCATACAGTACCGACTATGGCATCAAATAAACTATAAACAACAACAACAACTTGGGGGGGGGGGGGTGGGTGAGGTTGAAACCGCTTAACAACTGACCCATCCAGCCCCTTAGTAAGTGTTGATCCCTCCATATCAATCCGTATAGATTACATAAACATACCCGAGGTCGGAGTTAAAGAGCCAACTAGGGAGGGATTTCTAAAGGGGAGGAATTTCTAAGTATTGAGGATTCTCATCATTGTGGGCGCAAGGGGTTTTATCCAACTTTTGTGGTTACTTTTTGTCATGTATGGAAATATTTCAAAGGAAAGAGGTTTTCTTAAAAAATATGATACAAAAATTTAATAAAAGAAGTTGGGATTCTGCACCATTGGTAGACCCAACCTAGCCTAAACTGTAGCCATCTTAGTAGGTTGGAACACAAGATAGAGACATGGAAATTTGTGATGATTATTAAGAAATTAAAAGAAAATGAATTATTGTGTATAGGATGTGCATAACAGTGCTATCGTGGACATTTAATAATACTGGACTAAGTCATCATCAATTCTCAACTCCAAACTGGGAGATTATATACGTATAAGGGGCCTATATACGTGATCTTGGTGAGTCACATTCATATATTGGACACATCCCTATGTTCCGACGTCTCTATGTTCCGCGGTCGTCTCTATGTTCCGACAAAAAGAAAAAATTCGGAGCATTTTTTTTCATCCCAAAATTTGGTTGTACCAAGAAAACTAGATTCACATTACGCAAGCTTTTAGTAGCGATCCTTGTGTAACCCCCTCAACCCATTCATCATGTTTTAAGTACGGTATGAACACATCATAGTAAATAATTATCCTTTGAGAATTGTTGGTTGAAATAAAGTTGAATTAATTAAATAGCAGTTCACCCACGACCATATTCAGCTATACATCGGTATACAAATCAAGGAACGATTACAGGTCTTGTCATTGCAGCTCTCCTCTCCAATCTCGCTCAAACGCCGAAACACTCCTCAAAAAGTCTTTTACCGGTGACATCCCTATGTTCCGATGTTTCTATGTTCCGACGTCTCTATGTTCCGACGTCTCTATGACAATTTTTTTTCGGGGAATAATTTTTTTGGACCCATTTTTTTTTTGGGGGGGGGGGACTCAATTTTGGTCCGAAAAATTTTGGTCCGAAAAAATTTGGTCCGAAAACTTGTTGGTCCAAAAAAAATTGAGAAAAAAACCATTTTAGTCCGAAAAAATGTTGGTCCGAAAAATTTGGGTCCGAAAAATTGGGTCCGGAAAAATGTTGGTCAAAAAAAATTATAAGTCCAAAAATTATTTCGTATTGTCGGAACATAGAGACGTCGGAACATAGAGACGTCGGAACATAGAGATGTTACCCTTTTACCAGGCAATTGGAGATTACTTGATTGATAATACCAAGAAATACGAAGCCTTACCTCTATCAGCACTTTCAAATCAGCGTTAAAGACGTTTTATTTCAAACAAAACTATGGTTAAGTGTATTCAATTGTATTCTGTTTGTTTTGTTAAGCGCATTAACCCCTGGGATTTTGCGCTATATAAGCACCGGTAATAATAATAATAATAATAATTGTACTTCAAAGTGTTTCGTAAAAGCATGTCGCTACTCACGTGGTAGAACCACACATGCATGGCATTGGTGTTTCGTGCACATGCGCCCGCAAGCAACTCAAAGGTTCAAAGGGGCCATGCAACAGTAAGCTAACTGTTGACCGAATATAATACACCATATCATACTTTAGTGAAATCCTTAATCCCGCAACACTCCCATTGCTTACCTCAAGCACCCCGCTCACCACCTCGTTATCACCACCAACTTGCTTTTTTTTTCATCCTCTCCAACCCCTCCACCTTCCCTACTCCCCCTGCCTGCCTCCTATTTTGACGAGAAAATGAGAAAACATGAACTAACGTTTTATTTGAATGAAATATATTCTCACCTGATATAACGACTAAACAGTATCTCTTCTATCCAATGCTTTTGTCTTATGGTCTATACCGTCTGCAAAATGCGAAATCCTTACCAAATATCGTGTTGCAGTACCATCGCGCCGGCTTTCACTAGAGCATAGAGACTGGGTGTACCGGTGAAGGATGTGCGAAACAAACCTTCAAACTTAAATTTATATATATATCTGTTTTATCTTAACTTCATTTACAATTTCATATTAAATTCCAGTCATATTTCACTATGCATGCAGCTTCATAACCTCTTATCACCTTAGAGTTGGCACGTGGTGCGCCTCGAGCCTGTTGTTGACGCTTATGGTGGTTATATACTATTTTTCCATTGGCTAATCCAAAGGACAACTTATGACATTTTTGTTTTGTAACTTTAACTTCCAATCACGTGCCAATTCAACAAATACTAAATTATTTAAATATCATCCCTAGGGGTGGTTCTTTGCCCAAAGGTGACGCCATAACTACGAGCGATACCCTCGATGCGGTCCTCGCTGACTCACCTACGGATCGTATTGCACATCCGCCAATCTCGAAACTTTTACTTCCGCGTAGCAACGCCGGTAAAACAGTGAAAAGCACACTCTTCGATACCGGCCGTTTGAATGGCATGATCACGGAATGGGTTCTGTATGGGTCGTGATATATATCCATGGACTTTATAATGTGTTATTCTGCGACTTCATGTTATTACTGGATCTTACATTTCGCAAGGGTTTGGTTGGTCACTTTTGACATGACTTTTTTCTCGAAATATGAATATGCATAAGCGAAGTCATAGGTCAGTAAAATATATGTCAAAATTATCACTTGTCTGGTATAGTGTTCACGTATGTTGTTAGTTGTCTTAATTTGTTATTGTCATGTTACAAATAGATTGTAAATCACGTGAGCAGTCTGTCATTGTGTCATGGGAAAACTTTCCGCTCTTCCTTTACGGACAAATTTCGTTTACCATTAGGATAAATAGGCCTAACGTACATCAACACTATACATTACATAGCATATGCTGGAAACCATGTATCTTGATTAAACCAAAAAGCCTGAAGGCCTCGTGATTCCTTGTCTTATAAGTCTATATATGGAAACACCTGAATGGTAGAGCAAACTAATTAAGAAAATGTGTCCGAAAGACAAGTACCAGAACATCAGAAAAGAGTTCCAGATAACTTGACAATTGCAAAGGTATTACTCTTCGTTGCTGGAGTTATCATGTTTACAAAGTTGTCAGTTGACCTCAAATGACCATTCACGTCCACCGAAAACATTATTGGTGCATCCATGTTTTACATATGGAGTTCATCCAAAGGCTACTCTGTGAACGTGTTTACAATGTTTTCAGACTGTGACCTCTGTTGACCACAAACGACCTTTGTTCTTAAGTTATCGTGTGTACAAGCCAAGGCGTAACACACATACTCCCACGCACACTTGCACACCACCACCATCGACGTGACATAGCGCAGGTTCATGTTGCCTCTGGCAAGGAATGAACAACTTTAACTTTAATGACGGTTCGAATCCCTAACAATTGTTACAGTGTATGTTTTCAACATGTCTGTAGACGTTTCTGACTTCATCCATGTTCACGCTTGAGGAAAACAATGCGCCATTTCTCCAGTCTACATAAACCACTAAGTCAATGACAATCAACATCGGGATTCGCTGAAACAGAGGGGTCGGTAGCCTGGTAGTCCCCATGGAATATTATGTCACCGGATCCTTTTGTTGTACTCTCAGTTTTTCTTAAATATAGTATTAAAATACAAATACACTTTTCTTTATTCCCTTTATTTCCGGGACTCCTGATTGAACCCGGGCACCAGCCCCTCCACACCTACACCCTCCACCCCTCCCCTGTCCCTGGTCCCGTCCTGACACGTGTATTTGGTGCAACCAGGACGATGACGAGGGGAGGGATGGAGGGAGGGAGGTAGGGATGGAGGGAGGTAGGGATGGAGGGAGGCAGGGATGGAGGGAGGAAGGCAGGGAGGGGAAGTCACATGTGGTTGGGCAAAAAACATGGAGCCCATTTGCTCTTCAGAATCAAAGGTTAGAATCCATTGTGGATATTTCGTCGGTGTGTAAGACTAGGAAGCTGTTTCATTTCCATTGTAAGACACTTATAGTTCTCATTGTACAAACATGTAATCACAACAAGTTAAACACCGTACTGAGTATTTCGCAAGGTCAACTATTGGAATTTCTTCAATTCTCCAGCCAAATTTTCATCCCTTCTAACTGGTATGCTGGAACCTTTCGCAAAATAAGTTCCTAATTCAATTTATATGTTTACGTATTAACCGCGTCACCTCTTGTAAGGCAGAGAGAAATCATGCCAAAAATACACGAAGGGTATTACATCGTACGAGTCAAGTTGTCACCAATACCGAACTAAATAAGGGTAGGCCAACGAAAATATTTGATAGTAAAAGACTGTTGGAGGATCAAAGGTGATAGGTCAATTACAACCTTATAGGCTCATTTCCAAAAAGGTCAACTTCAAATTTTATTGATAAAGAAAATAACTTGTTTTTTCGGGTTTTCTCAGAAGTTTCAGTAGTTAAAGTTATATATATAGTGAACTCAAAAAACTCAAATGGAAAGGAAAAAGAGTGTATTTTCCTTCACAGGAAAAAAAGTGACAGAAAAAAATTGGTGTCATATTACGTATATTTTTCGATCAGTTTTTGAATGAAGATCATCTGTTCAGTGGAACTTGACCTAAGTTTTCCCCTATGTAAAAGTAATCTCCGCTATTTCAACATTTGAAAAATTTCCTTGAAAAAGTCACTATTGCTTCTGGAAGCACTTGTTTGCCTCGCTCTATTATTTTTCATCGATATTAAAATCCTGTCACAAAGAATTTTTTTAGCGTCTTTCATTTCAAGTATGAAGGGACAACAATTACCAACTTTAAAGTATTTGTTACTTGAATCTTTAGTTTCCTTCATTTGTTATAAGCCTACATGGAAGTGTCTTAGCGACATATTTGATAATTCAAACTCAAGTGTGCCCTATAAGCGCGCATAATTATGGAACAGGCATGGGGAGTATAAAGAGATTTTCAAAGGTGGAGGTGGGGGGGGGGCATAGGCAGATCCAGGATTTTATAAAGGGTAGGGTGTGTACCCTGAAATTGAGGGGTATGGGGGTTGGGGAACTCCCCCACAGCCAGAAAATCACAAGTTTAGTCGTCATAAACGGGACATAGGATGCACCAATAAGTATACTTTCGAATTTTATGTAAGGTTAAAAATGGAGCGTTCAACCCCCCCCCCCCCCCCTAGTTGGGTTAGAGACGTATGAGTAAGCCCATAGTAAAGTAACACATGTAGAATATCAAACGGTTCGAAAAAGTATGCAGCTTCCCCTGTCGTGTAACGTCAGTTTCATAAACCTAGTTTTATTTTGTGAAAGTACTCGTAAAATACTCGTCCTGAGCAAGTTGCAAGTACTTTAAATCGAGTATGAGAATCCAAGGATTTCGTACAATACATCCGGGCCGGTAGCCACGGGGGTGGGGGATTGCCTTAGAATTTTTCTTACGCCCCCTATCCCCATTTTGTAAACATTTTCGGTTTCAGTAATGGACCCCTGTGATGGATCCATGCAAATGTCCCCCTCAACAAAAATTCGGCACCTCCAAGTCTGTCTGTCCAAATTTGACAAGCTGGCTATGCGGGCCCGAATACATCTGTACTACGCGTACAAGTTTGTATCTGGTTTTGGGCACAAACACGCAGAATGTGTTTGTTTGAAGTTTTCAGTCGCTCTCTCGTTGGAAATGGGCCAACATCTTTACTCTTAATACTAAAAAAATTTCATATCATGTACTTATCGTGCTCGTATGCACGTATGCATTAGCCCAGTTACAACCGATGATGGTTTCACTACAATGAGTTTCTCGGCTGAAAATGTTTTTTTGTGGATTTTACCATTCAATAACAAAATCACATTACAATCGTTGACTTGAATATGAGAAGAAATTGCTCGGTTAGCGAAGTAAAAACATTAAATCTCTTCTTTTCATTATTATTACATAGACCTTGCAAAAAGGCTACAATTTTTAAAATTTTCACTAAACCGAACTGGTATCCGTCTCCGGGAAATTCGCCTGAAAGAAGGGAGAAGGTGGACAGTGGACACAACGTTGAAATAAGTCGTATCTTTTTTGTTACTATAAAATGGGTCTTCGTGGACACGCATTTAAAAAGAAAAAGTTAATACATCGAAAGTTTGAGATCATCTATAGGTCTACCCAGAAAATGTTGCCACCATATCATAAAAGTCCGGTAGTGTCCTGTCTATTGGCGCTGATAAGCTTTAACATTTCCAGAGTTGATCTGATGTAGGATGGGAGTGGAAGGGGGGGGGGTAGGGGGCCCTTTCGATTTACAATGACTTCGTGGATAATTTTGTGAAAGATAGTGGGCTCGTTCCAATCGGGAATCTATTTTTGTTTGTGTTTTTGTCTTTCGATTTACCATCTGTATCAATGCGTTGCTGACTAATAGTTTATCCGTCAATCGCCAAAGGCATTTGGAGGTGAAAGCGAGGAGTACCTTCGTTGCGCTTGAAGTTTCTTCAGAGGAAACTGCAAAAAGGGTGAACACTTTGTGTTATGGTTTTTCATCGTGGAATCTCCAAAAACGAGACACCGCGTATTGACGACGCTATTGCTATCAGAGTCATAGATACGGTTCAGTTTGCCCAAACTCCCTGCTATGCCTTTGTGCATAGAAATTGACGTTGCTATGCCATTGCGTAAGTCCGCTAGAGAGGGCGCTATTACCAAACATTTTTTAGTAGTATTTCTCTGCCCTGAAATGTTTCAATCTACCGGATAGATTCAAACTGTTTGGCGATAAAAATTGGGTTGGATGTGTTTTGCTTTGGGGTTTTCTTTTTTGGGGGCGGGGGGGGGGGGTTGGAAGGAGGGATTCGGCATAAGATGTTCTCCCGTAATCATGTCCTGGCTGTAAACAAAACATATAAGCTATAACTGACCGTGAGCACGTTATAAAATAGTGACGTACTTAGGCGGGATTCGTCAAGTGAATGACAGAGAGATTGAAGAACTTCCAGTAAACGATATTTTCCATCGGTCTGTGTTCTCTTGTTGATTTATTTACATGGTAAAATAATTTAAACTATATACAAGTATTTGATGATTGATTTTACATTTTAAATTTCATGAGACCTACATCTTCCATATTCTGCTGCAGACGTCCCTGATGCAACAATAATTATAAACTAGACTAAGCATTCTTGCTTGTCACATCTAAACCTTGTGTATGCATATGAATCTTCAATAACAATATAGCCTAGCGGCATTTAAACCTGCGTATGGCATATCATTGGGATGGAAACGTCCTCTTCGTGCAGAGGGAGTAAATTTATGTTCTCTACCTCCACCTATCTCCCCTTTCCGGTAGCATACGCCCATTAAAAGCCCCATTGACTTACACACTAAATCACAAAAGTAATGTCTTCTCTAAGCCTAGATAGAAGTTTTCACTTGCTAAACGCTACCCATCACTGGATAGCTGACAAGTTGGCCTTTCATGGCACCTTCAATTTTCCGTACCATGACCATGTAGATTTTTGGCTACGAGAGCCGGAACTTTTCGTCACTTGTAAACAAACCTCTCCACTCAGTGGTAAACAAATTTCCTACGCTGCTCCTTGGAGGCCTAAAGGGGTCTAAAATTGCCTCAATTGACCCAATTTTTTAACCACATGTGCTTCCATTCATGTTCTTTAACATCAAAGCCACAAAAAAGCACATCCTAATTGATAACATAGCAAAAAAGTTGTTCTCCTGTTCCTAATTGGCACTTTTCCTGAAGGAGAACATTTGCCGCGGATTGATATAGAGGCTAATAGGAGTATGCCACCTTCCTGTTTTCCCTACTAATCATTCCTTCTCCCTATCCCCTCCTCTATGGAACGCCAAAACCGACAAAAATGCGTTTGTTGGTCATGATGTGGATACTCTCATATCGCCACATAAGGACCAACGCGGTTCGTTGGTCCTTATGTGGATACTCGAATCGTCACATAAGGACTAACTATCTGCGTCATACGAGATCCTCACATAAGGACTTGTGAATATTGGCGGTCATTATGTGGCAGTGTTAGGATCGCATGATAAGTAAATGTACTTGGTCGTTATGTGGAGGTCCTTTTAGTGCCATATAAGGACCTTAATTGTTCTTGGTCATTCTGTGGCGATAAATTGTGTTCACATAATGACTTAGGTTAACATAATTTGTTTCTGCATTTTTGTCGGTTTTGGCGTTCCATACTTCTCCTTATCCCTAAATACTATTCAAGTATTCAGAAGTTCAGATGATATAGGGCACCGGAAAATGCGGTTTTCACTTTGAAATGTTGTTGAGTCTATTGTTCTACGGTAGCCGCCATGCATCGTTGAAAGCGCATTCATAATAACGTCCACAATGTTTAATTATATCCGTCATCCAGATAACCACCCTATTTTCACAATATCAATTCCATGTAAACCATTGTCGCCCTGAACAATACTTCCTCCGCACTCCCCCTCCCTCCTCACCCCCTCCCCCTGGTACATGCATCCCTATCGATACTCTGGGATCTGTACCTACAGCTACAATTAATCTAGTATCGCTCATTTAGATCAAGTGTTAGCGTATTGTCTCTACATGCTATAGGAACAAAAAGAAGGAATATCCTGGTATTCTTTATATGATTTTATACATGCTACAGCAAGTTGAGCACAATTACAGTCTGAAATATATATATATATATATATATATATATATATATATATATATATATATATATATATATATATATAGTTAAGCCTATGTAGCCAGTACTAGCAATGGATTGCGACAGTCTGCACATGATGAAATTCAACACGTTTTCTAAAAGAAAAAGAAAACATAAAAAAAAACTAAGATAAAAAACACATTAAAGGCACACAATATATGACCATAATATTAAATATTAATTGCTTTAAGTATGTGGTAGTTAATTTGCGTGTTTTTTCTTAAATGCAAAAGAAAATTATAAACAGAAAGTAGCTTTTGAAAGATAAGAAACTGTCGCTAGAACCGGTATTTGAACCAGTTATACTTTGCCAGTGTGTTCTATACCCATCTATTTGTGTCAGTATAACCGTCAATAGGGAAAGACGTTTTATACGGAATTTCAGTTATCTGAAGTTGTGGGCTATTTCAAATATCATACATTCTAATTGGGCTACTTAATATTCATTTCGAAATATCTGAAATTCTAATTAAGATATCTCGAGTTCCGGATATCTTAAATTCGCTTCCCGCTTTTGAGAAGTTGGAAAATGGGGCGAAATTGTCTCAGTGTAAGTAAAATTTAACGAGATTGTTTTTCCATGATTTAACTTGTGTATTTAAATTAATGTTCGTGGTACAACTCTTTGTCATTTTTTCGTACCAGTTGTAGTACCAGAAATACTGCAAAACAAACCTTTGACCAATTATGACCAGTTTTCGGTACTTTAAACAGATTTGCGGTCAACCTAGATTCATCTCCCAATGACCCCTGTACAGTACCGTAGAAATACCGCATAGAAACAGGACAGCTGTTTGTCACATGACATTGTTTTTATTGCGCAATTGATATTGCTTTGTGGTATTGCGTTGCTTTTCACACACGAAGGGCAAGTAGTTTCAGTATAGGTGTACACTGTGCTAGCCTACATGTTGTTCAAAAATGGTTTTAGTGGTTAGTCCTTGTCCGTGCCTTAGTCATCACTGCCCAGGAGATAGAGCATAGTTCAACTGCCGCTATTTTGTCTCAATCCTTGTTTGTATCATCGTCTGCTTGTTGTGTCTGGACGTTTCAACCACATGTCATAAAAGACATCGTTAATATCTTGGCTATTTGCCTAACTCTCTTTTAATCAAACGTTAGGTATGATTTGGCTTGACCCTTGGACGTGTTCTGCAGGAGCATGAATATAGGAGCATGAATATAGAAACACTTGCAGAGTAAACATGATTTAATGTAACGGATTCTGTTTACAACGTACTACTTCAGGTGGCGGTATCTTGACAACAAAGATATTATAGCTTGCTCTCAATATTGGGCCTTGGAAAGTTGTCAAACTTGATCGTGGCAAGTTGATATTCCATTACCGGCGAATCGAGAAGCGAGTTACAACGTGCGAGGCGTATTGTCAACTACCGAATGGGCCTAGTAACTTCAGTTTTTCCGGTATTTTCCGGCTACATGTCTTTATTTTAAAATAGGTTAGACTACATGATACAATTAATCATTTACTAAGGCAATCTAACGATAGTACATTGATTGCTAATCGTTTCTTTTTGTAATGACCCCAAGTGTTTTTATGAGCTGGTATATTCAGGATGTTAGTTGTTGACCTTACAAATCCTATTGTTGTATGAATACTTTGTGAGGCGAAGTCTTAAATCATCTGCGCTCATCTTTACTGTACAAGTTTTTAATATGCCAGAAGAGGCACAGATTGAATTGTAAGTCTAGAATAGGGTGGACTGTTTGATTTGTAGAATTTGGAACACGTTGATAATAATCAGTGTTTGTTAATACTGCACTTATTCTCTGCTATATTAAAGACCTCCAAAATTGAATTAGTTTGATCCATCGAGTGTGTTTTACCTTGTAGTTGAGATCTGTGCATTTTGTGTTAGTTAAATCAAATTGGTTGATCATACCTTCATGGCACCAAATGTATGGCTAGAGTTAATGCAATACATTTAAAAGGATGCATTTTCTTATCCTGATTTGACTGTAGGCTACAAATAAGCAACAGTTATAGTCCTTACCATTTTAAAATGATTTTCACCTACATAATATTTTTGTAGATATCATGAGAAGTTTCCTGTCTTTGGAAGAACAATTCTGTCCAGGCAAGCCAGAGGCATTACTATTAAGTTTAAGACAATGCCTCACCGACCCTCCAGGGTATCCCAGGTGTCAATTAAGATCGGGGATATTGAAAGAGCTATCCCAGTGAAAGATGGCGGCAAAGCATGGCTCCTCGTTCTTGGAGCCTTTGTTTGCCAGATGTTATGTGCAGGTAAGTGAGGCTGTAAGAGGTCTTAAATTTCCAAGCCACTTATTTTATTTCAGAGTTTTAGTAGTAAAGAAAATTATTGATGCAAATATTTCATGAAATATAGTATATATCATAATTCCAATAGCTTCTGTAATTGAAAAGTACAGTAAAATTGGTTACGGTTTCCAGTTGCTGCAGAGAATTGTGCATAAACTTTAAAAATGGTCTATAGATGGCTCTTTTAATATCTGTCGGAACTTATAAAACATATTCATTGAACCATTAAGAACAGCAGTACATCACTAAAGGGCATAAGTGTACATACTTTCCATCTGGCACACATAATCACAGTGAATACTGAATACTGAATAACCTTGCATTACTTTGCTGTACTGTATATATGTAAGCACACAGGATCTCATTCAACTTGCTGGTAGGCTTAGCATCGCTACTCATAGGCAGAGTATTGTGGTCAAGTGGTTAAGGCAGTGGACTTGTTATCTAAGGTTTGCAGGTTCGAATCCTGGCCAGATCCTTACGTTGTGTCCTTGGGCAAGGCACATTATCTCCATTGCCTCTCTTCACCCAGGTGTATTAATGGGGACTTGCGAGGTAACTTGTAAATATTGTTGCGTGCGCTGGTTTGTGGCTGCTTCCTACAGGAAGTCTCCCAGGGGACATGTAGATGTGATGCACTGTAGTGCCCCAGGAGGGATTTTTTTAAATTGTGCACACTTAGGTGTCTGGGTGTGACATGTTACCAATGACCAGGTGTTAAGTGTTGTAAAGTCGTGTTAGAGGGGCCTTGTCCTTGAACAAGACTGTAAACCTTTAAAATTACCTTTTACTCTACATATCGGTGCAATGCATGTATCATACCTATGCTCAATTGAATATTGTGAATATTCTCAATGGATTTATTTTACAAACTATTCATCCTAGAACTAAGAGAAATTGATTGTCAAAACAAGTCACTTTAGTCAATATTAAAAATATGCTAGATAGTCAAATAATGGTCACAAATGCTGGGTGTGAAACATTTTAATGTCATACTCAAAGACATTGATATGTCTAATTGACCGCTCTGCTTTATATGGAAATAATTTGGAGGATCAGAACTGCTAGGAATTTATACTTTTCTTTTTTCTAGTGATATTTAAGCATGCTAAAACTTTCCAATTTGCCAGTACGGGATGTATTTTGAAACTGAATCAGATATTGAGTGCTACAGCCCCATACGTAAGACTATTAATAACCATTTGTTAACTGGCATCTGACATTTAGTCCAGTGTCAAGACACCATGTCTGTAATAAGAAGGAAGTGAGGTAGATAAATATTGTAACCAGCGAGGAATTAAGTAAACCAATTGAGTAATACTTCATAAAAGTATGACATGATACTTTTTTAATAGGGGAAATCAAGTTTCATTTATTCTGCAATACTTCAAGTCACTCCAAGATTAATGTATGGAGTCCAGTTACAGACTTGTTGACAATTGACAATTCATAATCATGGACGTTAAATATGAATCTATAAGAGACTGACTTCGGTCAGCTTGCGGCTTTGATAAGCCAATGATGGCTTCTTCGCGAGTTCTTGCTTGCAGGAGGATCTAAAAATGCATGCATTACATGCGCACATGTATAGTTCTATACAGTGTCTGATGACTAGGACATATGACTAGGACATGTAGTAGTAGGAGTGGATATTCATAGGACATGGTAGAGTACTACACACAAAGCCTGATTCAATGTCTACTTGACAAAGGTCAATAAATCAGCCAGTGGTAGGAAAGATGTACTGTGTCCCAGTGAAAGTCACCGTCACTCCATTGTTTGTGTGATGAGTCAAACAGCAGTGATGTTAGCTACAGTTCCTGTACAGTTTAAACAGGAATTGTTACCAAGTGATAGCATCTTATCAGTAACATGATATGAATTATCCATTGCTTATGACATTTATCTGACCTAATGTTATCAATAATATAACATCCATGGTATGTTAGGTAAGTGTAGTGAGCCCTGTATCAGAGTTATATCCTAGCCACAATATCGTCAGTTGAACATTATGAAATGAAAGGGGGGGGGGGAGGGTAACTTGAGGAGGGGGAGAGGATTACTTTGGAGAGAGAGGGGCAAGAGGGTTACTTTCGAGAGGGGGGGGATTACTTGGGAGAGGGTTTTTAAGGGAGTAAAGCAACTACAAAATTGTGGAAAACTACTTTCATTAATATTGTTCTGAGTTCTATACCACCCCATGTCTTCTCATGAAAGATAATCAAAACTATGCATGTTTCTTGTAGTCCTTCTGTGAGGACACTAGTAAATTGATACAATATTTCAACTATTTTAGTCCTCAAAACCCAGTCAATAGTGCATGTGTATATCCATTTTGCCTTATCCAAAGTTTATTGTTGCACAGATTTGCCACCATCGCACAGTGTAAATGTTCAGCATGTCTTGAGAATGATCTTGCTAAATAGGGAACCTGTTGTCTAGATCCGTTCATATTTGATATCTTTTGAAGGATAAAGCATAGAGCTCTTATAATACCTATGCCTTTTTGCTGAGATCAGGTGTAGTATCTGTTCCCTTTCGAGGGGAATCGTGATATACACCTGACGATGATCACACAGTCACAGTCCCAATACAAGGGTTCGGTTGTTTGGTTTTTCATGCCCAGGTTCTTTCCTGGGTGCTTTATCTTAAAAAGTATAATACCTATGAGTCTGTGATTACGAAGCCAAATATACACTTGTTGACTGCCAGAAATATCTTTAAAAAAATAGCTGCTGTTTTGTGATCAGAAAGAATATCTATTTGTGAAACTTGCTTGCTGTCACTTGACAAGAGTTTGACTATCTCAAACAGCTGCACTTAATGTCTCCCAGCTGTGTATAGGCAAACTTGGCAACAGACCCACATATAGATATCATGGGTACTTCATAGCAATATTATCTATCATATTATCGGTATATACTTAAAGATTTATTAAACCTTATCAATCCAATTTATATAATTGGTCTTGTGCCAAGAATTGAGAAGCCTGGTTGGAAATTAACATGTTTTTGTACTTAATTTGGTTTGACACTGCAGTGCTGTATAACATTGTTTGGTGTTACCGTACAGAACATATGTTATAGTCTGCTTTCAAGATATAAAAAGTTTGAATATTCAGTGGTTCTGCCATCCTGTTAAAGATATGCTAAATGTTTCGTAAAAGGGTACCATTAATTTAATACAGTTTCTGTACCGTGTTGTGAAGGCTACATGTATGTATACCAATAATTTACAATGGGATGGGGGAGGGGGGCGGCATAGGGGTCTATATGTTGTCCCTCTAGTCCACACTACATGCCACATAACCATTTGAAATGAGGTTAGAATTGAGTTGAAAGAATACCTATTTTCATTTTTTATAGGGAGATATTTCTTTTTGTATAATTAATTGCTTATATGACATGATTATAAAGGGAGAAATTGTCAAAAGTAGTACTGGTCCTGAGTAATAATGTCATGTGTTTGCAACCAGAATGTTAATGAATGATCCTCCAAACCCCCATGAACTTACTGTAGTTACTGCTGGGTTAATTAAAGCTGATGAGATTGTCTCCTAAATCCTTCACTTATTCAAATATATTGAACTAACGTTATCTAATTCACATCTATAATGAAAGGTTCTATATTACTTACACTTCATCAGTTGACCACTTGTGGTAGGTGCTGAAATATGCAGATTGTGCATTTCTAGCTTTCTGTTTAACTCTTGACTCAATATGCAGCTATAATACATTCAGTCCAGTCTGAATATTCCTTGGTTTTGCTTTCTGTGTTATTCAAAAGAAAAACGAAGAAGAAAAATAATGATTTATAATCTTAAAAAAGCTGTCATCATTTTAACAATAGAAGGTAATATTCGAAACTGATTTACAAGTTTACAATTAACTTTATCAATTTATGTCTCCATAATGACAGTTTTAAACTTCACAACCAAACTAGTGCAACTTTAATTATTATCTTTTGGGTAATAACTTAATGACTAATGTGGAAATCTATGTTGGGTCAATTTCCTGTGTTATGAGGAATTACACAGTCCTTCACACTACTGTTTACATGCTATAGGTGTCTGTATAATATTTCAGCTGTTCTGATGTTGTTTTTCTTTACGCTTGGAACGTTTACTGTCACATTTTCAATGTGTCTTCATATATAAGAACATGACAATGAAGGGTACAGATCACAGAATAAAATTACTCTTTTCATTAGATATGCGTACAAAATCATAGCAAAAATGATAGACAATAGCTATTAAGACATTGGTTGTGTTTGCCTATTGCCCCCCCCCCTCTCCCCCACCCGTACAAACTTGATTTGGGCTATACCACTGACCGTTTATATCACAATCTCTTTCGCATTCACTTTTGATCTTAGGAAAATATTTTCAGATCGAACATTTATCTCCTGCAGGTCTGGTGCAAGGTATGGGTGTAACCTTCGTTGAATTACAGAACTACTTTGGCGCATCAGCCACTGACATTAGTTGGATAGGTAGCTGTCTAACCTTCTCAGCTTGTTCTATCAGTGAGTATGAACATTATATACTGTAAAATGAAATTCAGGGTTAAGTAATCTTGACACCAAAAGGAAATAATATGGAAATTGAAGTAATTGGTATGGAAGACATCCATGAGTCCCCAAAGAAAATGACGAAAGGAGTCTTAGAGTGGAATTTTGTGGTGTGTTAGTCTATTTCAATAGTTCTCTAGATTTGTTTTACCACGTTAGGCCCACACAAACACATTCACATATAAATGTGGCAAATGTCAGAAGTGCTGCAAACATATTCCCTCCAGCAGCTTAACTTGTTTTCAATGGTTTGAAAATTCTACCAAAATTATTATTATTATTATTAAGTCCATTCAATTAACCTGCAAAGTGTATTCCTAGATGTAACTTCTCTGTTTTTAATTATTTTTTTTTATGTGTGTGTCTTTGCAGGCGTTGTTTCTGGTGCTTTAACTCGACAAATTGGCTGTCGTCCCGTGGTGGTCTGTGGAGGGCTTTTGGCATCAGTCTCAATGATTGCTGCATCGTTCTCTGAGGAGTTGTGGCATTTATATATCACTATATCACTCACAGGTAACTTTAATTTATGTAGAAAGCTTTACTTTTATTGTGGTAGATTATTCTCCTGAAACTAAGGTAAGTGCATAAATACAGCTGCATATCATTCATGGTACAGCACAATACATACTGTACAGCTAAAGCTCATTGGCTAAGGAGATTCTTGTAAGAACTGAACATGTTTAAAACTAGAAACAGTGCATTTGCGCTGCAAATACTTGCATTGAAGTCTGGTGGTATGGTACTATACCTTTGCTTGACGTTCTCGTGTTATACTGTTAATTCAACATCACACTCATAGTCAGCCTGTACAATTGTTTCTTAAAGGGTGTGAAGACTCGCGCACAAAGAAACGTCTCATGCCGGTAATCTGACCTAGTTTCGATTGAGGTGTAACAGAAGTGTTAGACACCACCATTGATCCCAGAAAATACACACACAGCTTGCTACCGTCGGTAATTAGACACTAGTGTACAGTCAGTACATACAGCTGCGGTCAATACCCACAGCACAGTGTACATAGCAGCGATGGACATGGTCTAGATAAAAGATAACAAGGTATCACGTTTCATTACTGTTTGCATTTTGTAGCGACAACGTAGAAAACCTTATTTGCAAGCAACGGACAGTTAACTTTTTCAGAGCGCGGCACGTGGTTTGGGGCGAGTCTTCAGTGCCTTTAATAAAGGTGAAGACATGAGTCAATCAACCTGATTGGCATTTGTTTTACGGCTCAGGAGTCTTAAAGTTTGACGTACTGTGGCTGTACTGCTTCAAGCTAGCTCAGAAGTAATGTGAAAGTTAAACCTGTTAATGTAACTGAATACTAGTTTCACATTATCGACACTGGGTAATGGAGTCAGATGTGTACAACACTAGTCAGCACAGCAAACACATGAGAAGATATGTTTCAAAGATTTCAACAAATTCATCGGCCTATGACCAATCGAGCAGTCCGTCCAGGAAGAATTGCCCACTTTTGCCTGCATAATAGTTATTTGGGCATCATTTACAACTTTAGTTATAGCCACAAGAAATAACTGGGACTGACAAGTAACGTTCAATTATTTTGACAATAATTTGTGACAAGTTTTAAAAGGGAAGCTTGGTCCGACCTTGTAGAGGAGAGATTTATCTTACAATTACTGGTCATGTTGTGAATGTGGTAAAAAATGAGACCACAAATAACATTGAAAGATTATAGTCTTAGTAATAACTGCTCTTATTTTTTCATTTATTTATTTCTTCTTAATTTTGTACTTGTTTCCAGGTTTTGGGTGTGGCCTTGCCCTTCCTGCAGCTATTTCAGTGATTGGTTTCAATTTCCAGGTTCATTTTGGCATTGCTAACGGTTTGCAGTACGCAGGGGTTGGTGTTGGTATCATGTCCATTCCACCACTCTTCCAGTTTCTGTTTGAACTTTACGCCTGGCAGGGAGCCTTATTGATCTATGGAACTGTCTTACTCAACGTCTGTGCATGTGGGCTACTTATGAAGCCTGGTGCAGCAGAAATCTACAGCCTTAAAAACAAAGCCTCAAAATACTCGTCTGTGCCTGCCTCTGGAAACGAGTCAGGAATACAGAAACCAGTTAGTAGTGTGCTAAAGAGTGACAGAACTACTGAAAGATCTGTGCAGTTATATAATAAAGTCAACGATGATGTGTTTGAGAGTAAGTCGAGCGATTCAGCCAACCCCAGTGCCCCAGCGGACAGTCTCGGCGGACAAAAGGCGGAGGAGGCACAGAATCAGTCTAGCCCGACCAGAAGGCAATCATCTGTGAGATTCGAAGTGGAAACCACAAGTATATTTGCAGAATTACCTAGTGAAGGTCTCCCAATCGAGGAAGACATTACGGACACACAACCGGCTCAACATAAGTGCCTTTCAAACATTGCTAAATCTTTTGGAGAAGCTGCGTCAATCGTCGGTGTTAACATTCTCTGGAAGCATCCAAACTTTGCATGCTTCGCCTTAGCCGTGATGATGTTCGGGTTTGGTTATTCCTCCTGTTTATACTATTTTATTCCACGTGCTATACAAGACTTGGGAATACCGGAGCTGGAGGCCTCACTGCTCATGACGGTGTTGGGAGTCTGTAGCCTGACAGCGAGACTCACGAATGGTCTGGTCGTCGATCTAGGGATCATCACTCCTCTGAAATTCTTTTGTCTGTCCTGCTTGGTGTGCTCTGTCAGTAGCTTCATCACTCCCTTTACACATTCGATTGTCGGCTCCTTTGTCTGTGCGGGTCTGTTTGGGTTAGCCAGCGGAGTTGCCAATCCCATGCTGGCCATGGTGTCTCGGGAACTTGTGGGACAGAAGGTGATGGCCAGTGCGTTGGGCATCTTGATGCTGTTCAATGGGATGGGTTCTGTAGCAGGCATTTTTACCATGGGTGAGTATTTATACTTGCAAATTTAAAAAATATTGATTTTTACTTCATCATTTCAAATGCAACCTGTGCTGTGTGGTGTATTAACTAATTGGCAGAGGTATTCTCAAATTGCCAGTGTGTACTTGAGAATATCAGATGACTTTACATATGACTGTCTAGAGCCACACTTTCAAAACTATGTGTTGTGACCCAAAAAACAGGTTACCAAGATACCCAGGTTACCCAAAACTTCCTCCCTGTCACATAGTGACTTGTCACACAGTGATTCCACATTTTGATAAATATGTGTGTATGGGTTGTTGGATAAGTTTTAGTCAATGTCAAATCAATTGCAATCGATGGCAATCAAATCAGTCGATATGCAGTTAAATCATCAATCAATCATCATCAATCAGCATTGACGTATGCATTAACCTTTAGAATTGGTGGGTTTGCAACTAACCTCGGAAAATGGCAATGTGGGTCGACACAGATACAGATCAGGAGGCAGTGGTCTAGATGTAAGGTTTGATGTCAAATCTGTCAGGTGATATGATGGGAGAGTCACATGTCTACTTTTACAAATGAAGCACTGCAGAATGCGTGTAGGTGACAATATGTGGTAGAAGTTGACTTACAATGTACCGTTGTGGGTCTTTATTACCATGGCTTATTTGTCATTGAAATCAAAGCTGTTTTCTAAAAGGTACTTGCACTGGGGAGGGGACACTTGCCCCCTTAGAATTATGCCCCCCACCCCCCTTTGCACACAACACAGGGCTTCAAGGACAAAATATGGGAAGCAGGTGTCTAGAGTCAGTCAAATCAGTCAACAATTCATGGCAGCTATTTCATTTGTCAAATTGAGTTCTCTGAGATCCTGTGTGCTTAATAGTAATTTGAATTACTTATCTTTGTGGTCCCCATTACCATTAATTTATTTGCCATAAATATAAACTTTTATATAGCTTTATCAAGGGTACTTGCACTTCACTCTTTTTGGAAAACATTAAATTTTTTAAATATTTTTTTCAATACTTCTCAGGTTACGTCTTTGACCATTATGGTAACTACAGCATCTCTTTCTACATCGCTGGATGTGACCTTCTCCTCATCATATTTGTGGTGTTTCTTGGAAAGGCCCTGACCAAGAAACTGCCATCCAGTAGAAGAGCAAGCAGGAATAGTTCTATAATTAAAGATGATTCTCTTGATACACCAAAGAAATCACCACAAAGACACAGCATCAAGGAGGAGGACACCAAGGCCGCTCAAAGTGTCCGTCCTATTTCTTGTATGGAGAGCTCAGTGTGAGCATGTTAGTATTACGTGGTGAGCTGTGGTTAAACTATGTCTTCTCCCGTCACATCAGTTAAATAAATTTCCAAAAGCGACAATCTCATAATCGTTTATCTATGACCTGCAAGTAGCAATCAGCAATTAATGCAAATTCAGGATATTTAAAACTTGAAATATTTTTTTTTTTTTTTTTAAAGTTGATTTGGCCTTGTAATTGGGAATTGGCAAGGAAAACTCGGAATTCTGTTAAAAAAAGCTAACCCAGGTGAAAATTGACTTTGAAATAATGGAAGAGGACCATATTCTCATTAACTATGTGAATTTTTCATGCAATGCTAACATAGGAGTTTCAAAATATTGATATTTAAAATGGTCAAAATTTGTAAGAGAGGAATCTGACTGATTACAGTAGGATCATGAACATTGAAGGAAGATTTAAGACTTTTATAAAGGAGGGGGTAAGGCCTGGGGTCATAGAAGCCAACTCTCATGTTGGGGCCCTCCACCAGGTAAAATTGAAATGTCAAATTGTATACATTTTAAGGCTTATTAATACTAAAACACAGCTCTATAAGTAGAACTATACGTAAGATTGTACATTTGACTGTTTGTGTGATGTTGAAGGGGTGCACACTTGTAACAGTGGTCTTTCCCGAATGTAAATATCCCCCGGCTGAACCCTTGCCCCCTTCTAAATCATCTCCCCTTGCTGATGATAGGTGGTAGGGGACATGATTCTCCCCCCCCCCCCCCACCCTTAGTGCTTGCCACTACCTCAAACTTGCTAGATACCAAAGGAATTTGTAATTATTACTTCATGAGCATGCAAAGCAAACCTTTTGTTTTATCTATTACAATCGTTTTATTGAGAAAACATTAATTAAATATTAAGTAATTAAATATTAATAACATTTACTGTAAATGCCTTCCAACATAATATTAATCCAGCTATAGTTTAGACTTTTATCTTGTTGCCATATTTATCTACCAATTCATTCTGATAAAAAGGCTTTCCATAGAAATATTTCCTATAGTTTTATGTATTTAAGGGGAAAGGAAGTAAATGATACCTTGTTGAATGGAAATTAAAAGCAACATCATGGACAATTTAAATAATCTTCTTAGAAAATTTCCTTCAATTTTTTAATTTAATCTGACATGCATTAGTTGTAGAAACTATTTTCCTTCTACCCCAAATGATGGATTTTTTTTCTATCCCAAATATTTGAAGATATGTTATTTGGCACATATGGCTTATTATGTGAATGTTTTCTTTTGTCATGACATTAATAATTACTACTGAAGGACAGGCCTCCCTCTGCCAAGGTCTAAATATTTTCTACTTCATTTTACGAACTTTTTGCTCCTTATATCCCTCATTTTCTCTCGAATAATTTCCATTGATAGTACATTATGAATCGGTTTGTATGTATCATGTAAACTTGATATGTGTGACATCAGATCCACTTCTCCTATTGTTTTGGGGGAAGGTCAATGGTCATTTGAGGTCAAATAATGGCAACCTTGTAAAGCTTAGATATACTTGATATGTAGGTCCACATTACAGCGTGAACATTGCTGTCAATAATTATCATAATTTAAAGATCATCATGTTAGTTGTTACCATGAAGTGTGGTAAGGATTCACTAAATGAGTTTGCCTTTTGGGTTCGGATTTTGGTTCAGTGAAAGCAAGAAATATATATTTTTTCATCATAATATATATTGTATAGCATGTGTGTGCGTGTGTGTGCTAAATCAGTGAGCTAATGAGCAATTTACATTTTTTGTTTTGTGTATTGGGATTCAAATAACACAAACGGTTGTAATTGAAGAAGGCATTTTACCTTGGGTAGAAACATTCAAATACATTTTACAACTTGAACTCTGGTATGTGCCTCATTCATTTTTCTTGGCGATCTTTGTTTATAACAGTAACTTCATATTGTTTACACGAATAAGCAAAGGCCTATATACACAGCAGTTGGCTGGAAAACCTGTTAATTAAAAATAAATTGTCAGTCCCATTATGACAGAACTAGCCTAATATAGCTGTAATATAAAATATTATTAAGATCAATTTATTGTATGTAGTAATAGCTATTCGGGCAACCAATACCATAATGCATTGCCAGATATGAACAAGGTCTGACCCAGGATTATTCAAATGCAGGGTTGTTGCCCTGAGGACAACCCCAAAGTAGCAGCTAGGGTCTGGGGGGGTGGTCCTCCCCAGCAAAATTAATATCTTAGGCGTGAAATAGTATATTTGAGGCATATTTAGGCTTTAAATGAGGTCTTTAATTATAGGTCTACATGCCAAACCTCTTCCTCTTTTGTGCAGAGTTTACAAAAATGGGAGTGGGTGGGTGGGTAGGCTACACCCCATACCCCCCCCCCCCTGGATCCGCACGCCATGAAATCAACCACACTAGTACAGATGTTAACATCGCATATGTATAGCAACTTGTAATTGACATTGTAGTACTGTCTCATTTTGCTTTTAAATAGGGAAGACCCAGTCATCATCTGTATAACTGTCGTATCCTACAACACATACAGGTAATCCGAGTATAGCGAATGCTTTTACTCATGATACGTTTGTAGGAAATACAATAAACCAAGTAAAATAAACATACTTGTCTTCTACTGTCACTAGTGTAAGTCCATTGCATGCAGTAGGCTACTTTGGATCCCCTGGACCCCAAACTTTGTTACCTTCACCGTTTTCGACAGTGAAAATCTTACGTCATGTTAATTCTCTTACAATCTATAGTAAGGCTCAAGGCATGAATGGAATTGTTTCCAAGCTTATTAAGCCCGCAATTAAGTCACGTTAATCCTGTATGCCCTCGCATATATACACAGTAATGTGTTTCTCAGTGGAAGTTACCCTGAAATCAGTGAGATATCCCTTCGTTCAAGAAGGGTGACCCTGCCGTTGTGGAGAACTAATGCGGGGGATCCTCAGCACCCTTTCTGTTCTTCATCTACGTCAATTATGTGCACAATGTGGTACCCAACGTTTCCACTCGCCGTTTATCGGATGATACCAATGTCTTTCATTTTTATGATTGCAAAAAGTTACTTGCCAAGGGGCCAGCCCCTCCGACAACTGAAACATTGGTTTGTCTCCAATAAACTTACCCTGTCTTGAGGTAAAGTTAAACAATCTTTCATTCTTATGATAAAATCCACTCTAGTTGCGATCAGATTGTTTCCGATGAGCTAACAATAAACAGATGGCATAGCAGGAAGAATTTAGAGGACTAACAATATATGATGAGCTTTCTTGGGTGAACTATATCACAAATCTTTGTATTTCTCGGGTGAAGTATATTATTTGTACTTTTTATCACGTATTAAGGGAGGTTCCTCCCAAAGCTACAATGGTTCAAATATGTTATTTATTTATTTACTTCAAGCTAAGGTACGCCTTTGAGATTTATGTTACAACTAACGGATCATACTTCAGACCACATAAAATCCTGTAAAGTAGATTAATTTAAGCTACTTACTCATATATAGACCAGCTCTCGTTATCCTATACTTGTATTCTGTACAAGGAGAGTAATTTGCTCATGATCAGTAAGATTCCTACTGCATTCAGTGCTGTTTTATTTATTACTATTGTAACAATAAGTTCCAAGATGTGAGCCATACCAGTGTTTCCAAATATACAGTAACTCGGCATATTACTCAGTATGATAAATTACTCCTCAATTACTACTGCTTCACCTTGTGGCAGTCCCTTTATTCTTCTCTTCAAACTCCTAAGTAACGTAATTCTTTTGAAAAGGAAACTGATGGCAGAACTTGTAAGCACTTATATGTAAGGTAGTTACATTCCTGTCCTTCTCATGTTAATCTCTTCTTTCTCATGTTAATCTCTTCTTTCTCATGTTAATCTCTTCTTTCTCATGTTAATCTCTTCTTTCTCATGTTAATCTCTTCTTTCTCATGTTAATCTCTTCTTTCTCATGTTAATCTCTTCTTTCTCATGTTAATGTGATTGTTTTCAGTAATGCGTTCCTCGCTCATCTCTATCTATCTCTTTCTTAGTTCTCTGTTCCTCTCTTTTCCCTCTCTTTTCAGTTTTCTTTTGTCTATAAATTCTCAATATCTTTGTTGAAATGAAACTTCTTTGTTTGTGTTTTATGTTTATTCTTCTTTATCGTCACTATAGCCCGTTAACAATATTTCTGTTTTACATATAATGCAGTGTCCTATTTGTCTACTGTAGTGGGTTTTTTCTGTACGATAATATAAGAACTAAATTTGAATTGAATATTGATTGATATAGTATATAGGGGGGGTGGGGAGAAACCCTTAAACTAAGACCCCTCCACCATCCCGCGACAACATCGTCCTCCTTTCCTCAGATAAAATGTTACATGGTATACCTAGCAAACCAACAATACATTTTGTACTCAGGTATACCTATACATTGCGCGAGATCGTATATGGAAAATACAAACACTTTAAAATACTTTTGCTTTTCGCTTCCACTAATTTATATCGTCGAAACCACTTGAATCTGTTGTGCAAACTATCTCCCATGGAGCAGCAGTTGGTGATGTTTCCTAGAACTTTGCCCCCACTTTGGGTTAATCAGCGCAAAAGTTATATATATATTCCAAATAAGGATAAAAGCGTATAACCTGCATCTGTTTTCGTCCTTGTTCTTGGTTACTTTCCAACAATGACAAGATGAAGCCAAGATGACTTCTAAACTTAGGTATGTTTCCTTGAAGCTTGGCAATGTTCATTTCATATTTCTTGCTTCTCAAGTTGTTTTCATGCTTTCCTCTCACTGTTGAAATAGGACCTCCATCTGTTTGCACAGCTTTTCTCTTCATCTCCAACGGCACAGGTGACGAGTAACACACTCAGCTGGAAATCTTTACATGATCATGAAGGAAAAAATATACGATCGGTTAGGTTTCTCTTTGAATTGGTTAGATGAATTGTTTGGTATATTAAATCCATATTTGGGGATTGCTTCCGTCTTTTGTTCCGGGGGGGGGGGGGGAAGGAGGGAGAAATTCGGGTCACTAAGTTAAAGCAGCAGCCTTCGATTTCAGTGAATCTGTGTATGAGAATCTTAAGTGAAATTGATGGAAACGAACACCGACTTTCTCAGCTGTGTGTATTAATGTATGCTTGCACAGTGAATATGGATGGGGGTTGGACGGTGAGAGGGAGGGGGTGGGGAGAATGGTACCCTGCCTAAAATCATCTGCAATCTATCACTTTTGTGCAGGGTTGATGAGAAGTAGGGACCAGAGTGAGACATCCCCAGGGGCCAAACCTGGTTTTCACGCAACACCTTTTGAAGGATAAAAGCGAAAGTGCTCACTTGTGAGTTCTACTGCCCAAATCATAACCCCCCCCCCCCCGACCCATATGAATTACTTACTATATTAGGCAGTTAAATATCACTAACTCGTTACCTAGAGTATGAGGTTTAACGTTACACATTATACGATCACTATCTGCTCTATTCATCTTATTGTTAGAAAGGTGATGGGATTCTGGATAAGATCAAACAAAATGTCGTTCTGACTATTCGAAGATATTACCTTCAATTACATGGCAATGTCTCACTTCTTTGGAAAAGCCTTGTTTTTGCTGCAAATACTACCATAAAACAATACATTTAATTCAAAACCCCACATATAAACCTTATTTTTAGACTAAATATTTCAGAATGCACATTTACGGTCCAAAGTTTTATTTTATTTCCCTGGTGATCCCCAGCCCCGCAACCCCCCCCCCCCCAGCACCCAAGGGCCTCACTCTGTCCTTTGAAAATCCTGAATCCTCTCTTGGACAATTTAGTGGGAAGCTGCTATAAGTGGCTTTAATTAAATGATATCAACAAAAGAACGAAATAAAAAAGATCATAAAAAGTTGCTGTTTTTCTTTGTTGTTTTTGTGTGTATTTTCGTAACATTCTTTGTGCTCAAATAGATGTTTTCATATAACTCAAAATTATACCAATTTGTCAAGAACAAAGAAGGAAGTCTTCAAACCCTCGTTAATCAAACTTTTTCTCTTTATCTTTCTATCCCTGGCTCCTTAGGTAACACATTTTTACATCCAAATAGCTTCCAGTTATGATAAATGTATGTATAAAAACAGAACGAAAACAGATAATTGTTTTCTACAGTTGCCCCGTTAGCCCACCAACACCCCCCCCCCCCCCCTTAACCCTTATTTTAACTGCTACCACTTCGTTGGTCGAGGGTTAATTATATGTTCTTCAACAAGTACACTTTTGAACAGGACAGAAGGATCGATAAGTGCAAAGTAAGTTTTTGTCAGGACAAGGCAGAAATTGACAATTCACCACTGCAATTGTGCAGCTTTGAAATGGGCACCAAGACAATTATTGAAACATTTGAAAGGGCACCAAGTTCTTGCATTTTTTTTCAAAGAGAAAAAACAAAATACAGAAATGACACAAGTCAGGAATGATGAGATCATTTGTAAAACCTATACATTTCTACCCTAACCGAGGGGTTGTTTTAATAGCTGTTTTCTCTGGTACAAATATCGATGGAGTTTCAGATAAAGATTTCAACACTGACTTGGGTTTGATATAGAAGTTGAATGATTGTTATGAGAGCACAGACGGCAACTTGATTGAAGGGGCACGGAAACTGGATTGAAAGGGGCACGGCAACTAGATAAAATGGGGCACAACATTGGTTGCAGCCGTTAACAGATGATATTGAATGGTATTACGGTAAATGGCAATTTTCGCATCGGCGCCCTTGATTAATTCGAGCCCTGTTTTTGAAGACTTTTTGAAATAACAATTTTTCATCAAAGACAATAAGTGATTCATGAATCAAACAAGTTAAAGAAAAAACTGTTGATAAATGAAGTTGGACAGTTCGCACTCTAACATTGGAGACAATATCTTAACCGGATAACAATAACATTTAGTATTCTTTATATACTAGCACATACAGAGAGATAATTTCTACCACTCCATAATGCATACCCCTTAACCCTAACACACATATCAGCCCCCCCCCCCCCCGCCAAACATATTCTATCAACCCAGAAACTTCTGAAAATGCCACTGAATTCAAATTAACTGCAGGCACATACGTGAAACAATTTGACAATGGTTATGACACTGTGTTAGACTTCACATTTTTGTGGAGTTTATAAAAATCTTGAATAAAGAAAAATCATGCAAATACCCACGAACTATTGTAAGTTATTTATAAGTGTTTTGATTTTTTACCAAATGAAAGTAATACTGTTATTGGAAATGCCTTTTATCGTCACTTTGCAGTTAACAGAAGGGACAATAAGATGCAAATTAGGAATACACAACAAACTAGAAAGCATTTTTGTAAAAAAAAAAAGTAAGAATACCAGAAAAATTTTAATACTTTGGATTAATGAGGATTAATAAAATCGTTTGGTTTAATATTACAGAAAAATAATATGACAAATCAACAGGGGAATAAAAATCAATTTACCGTCAATACCTTATGGCGATCCATGATAATGTAAGATTCAAAGATACGGTTTGAAACCTAACATCTTCTGTAATTTTAATGTGTTTATGTAGAAATAATTTTCTTTTTTTAAAAGTCAAAAATAAATTTACTTCTGAACAATTCCTCACGTAACAGTGACATAAACAACCATGTATTATTATGGCATTTTGAGCGACCAATCAGAATCTAGTACTGAGATCATGTGATCTTTTAGAATGAAGCCAGCGAGCAGCCTAACAGTGCTTTTAAACCTAGTATTATCACGTGTAGTGTCACCCCCACCCCCCCACCACCACCACCACTAAACATGGTACTGTTGCACCTCGCATTATTTTACTTCGGAACGTAAATTGACTTGACAGGGTGAATGAGTGTAACACACAATGACGCCTATCCCAGAATTACTATACTACAAAAGATACAACTTTGTGTACAGCAGCAGCAGAGAGCAGGACCTGGTCAGATTATTATATATTTGCCATTTCAAGTGTTCGGGAATAAGAAAAATGAGAATCAAGACCAACTACATTAAAAAGAAAAATGTATGAAGTGATTTTTGGGAACGTTGGCAGATGAATTATGGACCATCCACTGCACGTAACTTGTGCTAGTAATGTTGAACAGTGAGCTATTGTGACTTGGCCATGCAGAACAGAAAACTTTTACTAATATGTGGACGTGTAACAGTGAACTTATTTTTGAGTCCTGAAAGCAATAACCCAATTGTTGAAATAATATTAAAAACATGATCATCGTTAAAAGCTGTATCCAAAGTGTAAGAACATCAATCAACAGTAACGCAAACTCCAATGTCTTGCCTCAAAAAAAAGTTGTGATCTGTAAAACACAATCATCTTATAATAATGGGTTTGAACTGCATGCTGTGAATAATTTACACCAATGACATTAGTGAAAGCGACGTACATTTCAACTGCCAATTGGAGTAACACATAGTAAAACACCCTTGCTGAGAGGATATGTGACAAATTTCATAATTGTTGACTGAGGTCAGAGGTCAATCAGGTCTCCCTGTAAGTCTCAAACTGAGCGACATGGTGCTTGTGGATTTCAATGTCACAACAGAAAAATGTTTCCTTCCATATCTAAGGTCAAACTTTTATGATCGTTTTACAGGAACAAGGGTCATCTCCTCATTGAGTAAAGCATCTTTTATTATTTTTTTTAACTTTACCACCTGATAAGAGACATAATTTAGCTGAAGGCACCAGTCTGACAGTCCCCTAATTTATCTGATTGCACCAGTCAGATGTCTATGATCTACCCAAAGGCACCAGTTCGATGCTCATGATCTTGCTGGAGGTACCAGTTCAGTATAAATGATGTAGATATTGAGTGGTATCTGAATATAAATATTTCTGTCTGATTAAGCAGCATGTGTAGTTAAATGAAGAAAAAAGAAAACCCCAGTGTTATTTTCATTGGCATGAGCTCGACCATGACATCATTGGACACTGAACTCTACTCTCTGTACACATTTTCAGGAAGGTAGTTCCCCCATTTTGACCACCATTACCTCACTCACTCTCTGAACCGGGTTGGCACATTCATATGTCAAAGAAAAGTTGAATGGCTTCTGGCATTTTATGGGAACAAAAATAAAAATCTAAATATACATATTTTGAGAGACCCTCCAAAAGAAAAGGAAATGTCCCTTAATTGAAAAACATAAAAGAGCCAATGTGGTTTTATTTTCTTTCGCACAGCTGCTGCCTTGCGCGATTCTCCTTTGCAGCGATATTTCGGAGCGATTCGTTGGTCCCGTGAAATATTGATACCTAACTATTAATACTTTCATAATATTCCTATCAGTGTAATCCAGTGACTGTACATATTTACACGTAACATCTTGTACCGATAAAGTGTACGGCACAGAACAAAACCAAAATAAAATGACCTCTTGAATAAACCCGAATAAAGGTTTCTTTTGCTATCTATACATAATATAAAGTGCTTTTTACTTTTCAATCTTATAATAAACTTGATATTACAGTTCAGTACTTTCTTTGTCTGTCTCTATAGGGGTTCCTCTAATTGCTCGGAGGAAATCTCCGTTATTTAACCAACTCTACATCTGAACCTAGGACCCTGCATATATGATCATCTAGTTCAACCAGTTCTATAGTCTTCCCCAAGTTTCTTTCCAAAATGCCGGACAGAAGGTTCGGTCCTAACATCGCCGAGCTCTCCATTTCCTCTCTGGTTATGCTGTACACTGTGACGTCTCGATGGTTGTAGAGGAAGTCTGGTCGTCTCATGTCTAACCTCTGTAAAACGTCACTCAGAAGCAGCCAATTTGAAAACCTTTGGAGGGAGACGAAAGATTTAAGCAAAGAAATATAAATATAAATACAAACATAAATATGAATAATGAATATATAGATATAAATGTTGTTTAAGAAACTGGTTACACAATAGATATAAACAAATGTTACAGAGGACAATATACCACAACTAGGCTTGGCACATAGATCTTGAACCACATAGTTGGAAACTGAAATTTTTATAGAGAGCCTTGGTATATGGAAACAAACTTTCTACTTTTAGATTGGTAATTTTTCCTGCTTCTAAAAATGAGGGGAGAAGGGGTGGTGTACAGTTCACATGAGGAATATGGTGGAGTTATGCAAGGGGAAGATTGAGGGACAGGCCTGTGTCTTTTAATCCTGTCACAAACTGAGGCCACTAACTTAAACTTTCAACTTCTGATTAAGCATCCTTGAAACAATAGCACAGGAAGGAAAGTTTACAAATACAATTGACTACAAAGTGGTTCCAAAGTACTATCTTCTGATATGTTTTATATTTTTAGATTATTGAATTCTTTTCTTGCTTTTTTTTTCCCCTTTCAGTTTCTTAAATCCTTTCATCTGGTGGAAGTGGCGTTCATGGTAAACAGCTTACGAAGAATTTTGTAAAATAATTGTTATCATTTTCAAGAATAAATGTAGCATAGTAATTAAAACTGATCTCAATCACGTTCTTGATCAGTCATCGTCAATCTTTAATTTTAATTCCACAGATGCTCAGCTTGGACATGAGCAAAGAACCAACACTCCCATCATGTCTACTCACTTTTTAGGTTCGTCCAGATACATAGAAATAGAGGGCAGCAGAGGCTTGTCGCTGAGTTCAAACATGAGTTCGTCATCTTCGTCTTCTGGCGGCGACGCTTCTGGAGCACCGGTCATGAAGTCAATGCCAGTCTGGACTAAGTCCTCTGCAAAAAGTGAGGTCAAATCAAAACTGATATTTATTACCAACTGCAGTGAGGAGGAGGAGGGGCAAATATCAGTCGTGATTAGCATGATTAATTAGTCCCTAAGGCATTTGCATCACAACAGAAAGAGATTTTTCACTCCTGGGTAGATTATTTTGGGACCTAAGGTTCCTCACAAGGTTAGGTAATTTATTTTTTTTTTTATTTTATTTATTTATTTCCAGTATAAATATAAATATTTATAAAAAGGACATCAAAAGTGAGTATGTAACAAGAAATTATTTTAAAATGTTAGTGTACAAAACACAAAAACAATAAATAAAAAAAATATATATATATATACATATATATACACATATACACACATACATATACACATATGTACACATATATGCACATACACATATATACACATACATACATATACATACATATACATACATATACACATATATTCTCAAATTGCTTCAGCTTGTGACATGGAAATCTGTAACGTTTGTTTGTCTGATTAATGGACTAACCAAGCGATGAATGGTACTAGTAAGGGGGAGACAATACTCTATTGTTATAGAAGGCAGACTGAATAATACATACCTGATGTTTGGAGAGAACTTTGGAAGCGAATATTATAATTGATGTTCTTGAGACCCTCTAGCTCCTCAACTGGAGCCAAGAAACGACCATTGATATCCTTGAGATACCCTGGGAAAAAAAATCAAATGAAAAAACTCTATGACTGTTTATTTGGGATACAGGGTTGGGTGTTGGGAGGGTGGGGAAGTGTGGGGGTTGGGAAGACCTACTTACCATGTACGATTGCTTTTGTCTCCTTAGATCGAGCTAGTTTCCTTGTGGATCTACCAGCATATGGGGGGTGGGGGTGAGGGTGGGGTTGGGGGTGGACAAACCTACTTACCATGTACAAGTGTTTTTGTTTCCTTAGACCGAGCTAGTTTCCTTGTGGTTCTACCAGCATACAATGGTGGGTGAGGGTGGGGTTGGGGGTGGACAAACCTACTTACCATGTACAAGTGTTTTTGTTTCCTTAGACCGAGCTAGTTTCCTTGTGGTTCTACCAGCATACAATGGTGGGTGAGGGTGGGGTTGGGGGTGGACAAACCTACTTACCATGTACAAGTGTTTTTGTTTCCTTAGACCGAGTTAGTTTCCTTGTGGTTCTACCAGCATACAATGGTGGGTGAGGGTGGGGTTGGGGGTGGACAAACCTACTTACCATGTACAAAGTGTTTTTGTTTCCTTAGACCGAGTTAGTTTCCTTGTGGTTCTACCAGCATACAATGGTGGGTGGGGGTGGGGGGGGGTAGACAAACCTTCTTATCATGTACAAGTGTTTTTGTTTCCTTAGACCGAGCTAGTTTCCTTGTGGTTCTACCAGCATACAATGGGGGGGGGGGGAGGGGGTAGACAAAACTACTTACCATGTACAAGTGTTTTTGTTTCCTTAGACCGAGCTAGTTTCCTTGTGGTTCTACCAGAATACGTCGCTATAAGAGGATCTCCTCCGTGGGCCAGGAGCAGACGACCGAGTTCAACCTTTTCGTTGTCAATAGCATCGTGGAGGGGTCTGAAACGTGGTCATATCATAGTGTGACTCTTTATTACTTTATTCCACTTAAAAAAAATCAAATTAATTATGAAAAGAGAGAAAAAGTTTGTTAATGAATTGACTTACTCTACTAAAAAAAAAAAACGTATCTAGAGGTAAAATTGTAGCTGGATCTTGGCGAACAGAGAGTCCAGGAAAGACGGTCCTGCAAAAATTAAAACAACTGTTCTGTTCTAGACTTTTGTATGTCACAAATTTCTGACTACTTCTCACTCAGAGGTATACTCTCATCAAATTATCCAATCAAATTGTATCAGTTGCCTCTTTGGACTGGAACAGCTCACTGGCTTAACATTTCTTGGACTTTTCAAGTTGTACAGAATGCAAACACAACACAATACCTTTAATGAGCAAGTACTAATATTAACATTTGGTAACCCTCTGAAATATCTACACCCCCCCTCCCCCCCTTCTGAATTCCAAGTCCTCACATGGTCATCATTTTTGTCTTCCAATGTTATGAAATAGAAAACTAACCAGTCACCTTTAGTAGATTACAGAATTGTCAGGGAGATTCACAACCTGTCAACCCTGAATATTGCAATTTATCCAACCCTTTTAAAATATGAATATTTCATAACCTTCTTTAATTCAAGACCTGATTTGTTATTACCTTGCCAGGAAGACTTCCACCTGACCTTGTTGCTAAGTATAAATATTCAATAAGGTTTTCAAGGAGAAGATATAAGGCCTCCTCCTGAACACTGTCAACAATTGTGTCATCTGTGAGTCTTGCATCTTTCACTAACTTTATCATAATCAAACTGTTAATAATTTTAAAGCAGTCGTCAAGGTCGAATTTTGGATTACGTTGGTTTACACCAGCATAAAGAATACATTAGTCGTATCAGCATTTAACAATTTTAAAACCTCTGACAAAAATCCATAATCTTCCACTCTCCATGCAGTTTCTGACTGAACACACTGTAGATAACTTTGAAAGGCAAATTTCTGTTAAAAACTAAATATCAGTTTAATACCTTGTTCCATCTGCAGCACTGCCATTAACATCGGCCCCTTTTGCAATCATATGTTTGGCGACCTTAAGTCTGCCATTGACACAGCATTCATGTAATGGGGTGTAACCGGCGTTGTCCTTGGCATTGATGTCTTGCATGCAATAGTTAATACAATACAAAGCAGAATCCTAGCAAGGAAAGAAAAAGGGAATGTGGAGTGAGGAAGCCTGTCATAAGCTCATTGCATCCCTACCTTTAAGTAAGGACTTCTAATTCCACATCTCGTATTAAAAAAAATACTATGCAATGCTGAAGTACGAATGACAGAGCCAGATAAATGTGGTGAGGCATTATTCTGATGAATGTCCTGTTTAAATATTTCTAGCACAATTTTATATTACCCATTTTCAACAACCGTCACCATTAGAGCCCTCCCCCTCCCCTGATAAAAATCAAGGGGGGGGATTCTGGCAGACGGAACATTACAGAAAATTCCTAGTGTACAGTATATAACATGTGTATGTAGTACAATCTAAACAGCCAAAAATTATTAAACATTGTTTCAAAAGTTGCAAAATCTTGCACCATTTTGAATCTCTTATTGAAAGCATCCTCCATTTTACAAAACCTACTCCTCCCCCCAAGGAACAACACACGATAGTTGCCCCCCCCCCCCCCCCGCCTATAATACTGAGATGATGTCCTATTGCAAATCTCAATGTAGAATTGGCAAGATGAATAGATTGATTTATTATCGTTTCGTGTGATTATATCTCTTTTTTTTAAGATACCAGTCATGTTATAATAATTATTAAACCTAAATAATTATTGTTCGAAAAACAAAACAAAAGTGTTTGCAAATTTTGTTCTCATAGATGCTAAATCAGCTTCTCTTTGTGACCTTTCAAACTTAAATTACCCCCTCCAAAGTGTTCTTCAATTCCTTCCCACTATTCTTAACATAATTTCAAAAAATTAAACAGGTACTCCAAACTTACATCATGACCGAGTCGAGCGGATTTATGTAATAGCGTCTCCCCAAGTTTCTTGTTCACAGCAAGACGTTTCAATTCTATGGATGAAGAAGATACAAAAGTCAGTAGAAGAAAATTGAGATGAGATGACATATATTAGTTATAAATCATAATGGATATTATCTGCCCTACAGTAATTTTGTGATGATTAAGGTTTTACTGTCCTTCACATCAGAGGCCAGTAACAGGACAGCAAAAAAAAAAAAAGAGTCATCTCTAGAATTTCCAAACAAAAAAACAGCTTCTTGGTTGGAAAATCTCTTACTAATTATATATTAGGAGTATTACCAAAATTAACATTGCAATTAATTGAACTAAGAAAACATTTTGTGCTAATTTAAGAACATTAATCAGGGAGTCATAGTGAATTTTATGTGACACTAAACATTTTGTTTATACCTGGACACTTCTCACAACAGTGTAAAGAAAATAGAAAAACATTTACTGAAAGAGAAAATTGGATTTTTTTTTTCTTCAAAACTTTCAGCCATGATCTAGTGTCTTTGAAATGGACTAGTGAAGTTATGTCATTAATTGTTAAACAATGAACTAGAGACTGTTGACAAACAAATTCAGCAATAAATTAGTGGAAATGCAAACAAAGGGTAGAAAGAAAGATTGACAAATTAGATATTGTTGGGTAAAAAGGGAAAGTACCTTTCTTCGAGTTGGGGAGATTAATGCTACACACTTTTCACCATATTTTGTCAATTTTTGGCAACATGTGAGATATGTTGTAAAATCAACAAGTTGCTTAAAATTTAAACATTTCCGGATATGTTTTTATTTTCTTCAAATTTCTTATCAGAATGGGGGGGGGTGGGGGGTGGGGGGGAGGCCCGTATTTTCTTGATCTGCACTGTAATCAATATATATGTTGTAAAATCCTTGCCGATGTAATCAAGTTTCATATTTTTCTTCCCTGTTTGTGAGGCTTTCCTTTGCTCCATGGTGCTTTATATAAAATTCATCATAGATTCAACAACACACATACAAGGATTTGGAAAAAGGAGAGAGGCTTGCAGCCTCACAAAGTGTTGTAGCTCCCTACAAATCCAAAAACCTTAGTAGTAAACATAATCAACTCGCACCTTACATTGCTGATCACTGAAAAATAGCGATGAAAACCAAAAATATTTCTTCCTCCCATCCAACCCAACAGAAACCCCCCCCCCCCTCCTGACACCACCCAACCACCACCAAGAGGAAGGTAGCAAAGTATAACATTCCCAATTCAGAGGATGATAAGTTGAATGTTGAGGGCAGAAAATAGTGTCCTCCAACTTTATAAAACCCATTCCTCTTTTTCTGGCTCCCCTCTACAAGTAGAGAAATTTGCAGAGCTCAGGGAGGGTATGTATCTGTCCTAAATATTGCTGTACAAAAATCTGAAACTGGTTTTAACGCACTTATAAATATTGAAATAAATATTACAATCTTACCTCTAGGGGGTGGAGGGATGGAAGGGCTTGAGTCAGGGATAATCCTGGCCTTGAGTAGCTGTAAGCAAAAATATGAAATGATCCGTGAACTTTATAAATGAACGAGGTAAGTAAAGTTTCAGAAGATAGAATTCAATAGAGTCCAAAGATCAATTCAATATTTATCTATTGATATGAATTATACACTGTTTGAGTATTGCCTTGCCCTGCCCTTGTAAGAAACACTAGCTACATGGAGTCCTCAATGACCCCTTACAGCATTTTTTGTTAAATTTAGCAACTTAATAAAAGCCTTCCTGTCAATGAAGTTTACCACCAACCATGGAATGGAGTGTCAACAGTCACAAGATTGTAAATACAAAACAAATATATGCAAATGCATGGAAGCTTTCATTTGCTAACGAAAAAAAAAAGGACCTTTAGAGTAACTAAGAATTGGTGATCAACAGTTTACTAATTGTGTCTGTTTTGAAAACATACCAGCACCACACCATCCAACTAATATTTTATCCCACAAACTCACCCTCCTTCTGACCTCAGTGCCTCACGGCCGCTGTCTCCTTCCATTCAAACACCATACAACACATTCGTACTAATGACACACAATCACCATTCAAACACCATACCAGCACCACACCATCCAACTAATATTTTTTCCCACAAACTCACCCTCCTGACCTCAGTGCCTCACCGCCGTTGTCTCCTTCCTATCAAGCACCTAGCAAACACCATACAACACATTCGTACTAATGACACATCACCATTCAAACACCATACCAGCACCAGACCATCCAACTAATATTTTATCCCACAAACTCACCCTCCTTCTGACCTCAGTGCCTCACCGCCGATGTCTCCTTCCTTTCAAACACCTAGCAAACACCATACAACACATTCATACTAATGACACATCACCATTCAAACACCATACCAGTACCAGACCATCCAACTAATATTTTATCCCACAAACTCACCCTCCTTCTGACAGCAGTGCCTCACCGCCGCTGTCTCCTTCCCTTCAAACACCTAGCAAACACCATACAACACATTCGTACTAATGACACACATCACCATTCAAACACCATACCAGCACCAGACCATCCAACTAATATTTTATCCCACAAACTCACCCTCCTTCTGACCTCAGTGCCTCACCGCCGATGTCTCCTTCCTTTCAAACACCTAGCAAACACCATACAACACATTCATACTAATGACACATCACCATTCAAACACCATACCAGTACCAGACCATCCAACTAATATTTTATCCCACAAACTCACCCTCCTTCTGACAGCAGTGCCTCACCGCCGCTGTCTCCTTCCCTTCAAACACCTAGCAAACACCATACAACACATTCGTACTAATGACACACAATCACCATTCAAACACCATACCAGCACCAGACCATCCAACTAAGATTTGATCCCACAAACTCACCCTCCTTCTGACAGCAGTGCTGCCCCGCCGATGTCTCCTTCCTATCAAACACCTATCAAACACCATACAACACATTCGTACTAATGACACAATCACCATTCAAACACCATACCAGCAACAGACCATCCAACTAAGATTTTACCCCACAAACTCACCCTCCTTCTGACAGCAGTGCTTCCCCGCCGATGTCTTCTTCCATTCAGATGCATTGCAAACAACCCAGATGTACTTGGCTTATCAGTGTTAAAAGACCAACCAGCAGCGCTTCCGACTAATCTATTTCTGTTCATCGGTGACGGCCACATTTTCCCTTCCCTCTTTGCTGGTTTCTTGACGTGCGACACCACCTGCCAATCACCACTTTCGTGGAATTTTCCAGTTAGGTCCTTCCTTTGAATCCGAACTTTAAGTTCGACGTGGGGCGACATTAACCTTCTTTCATAATCCTCGTTGGTGTTGAGGCTGTCTTCGTCCTCTACACCACAATCGCCACCGTCCATGACTATCTTTGTTGATTTCGTACTTGGCGGTGGAGAAGAGGACACTTTGCACCTCCGTCTTCTCGGGGATTCTCTGGTCTCTTCGCTGCTGTCATACTTTTCGTTTGCTTTTGGTAACTTCACCTCTTGGCATGGCTGTCCCATCTCGGCTTGTAAGCCCTGCTTCCTTAACACGGCTGTCCTCCTCCGTCTTCTCTCCATCACTTTCTGTCTCTCCTTCTCTATCTCCTGTTCGTAACGGTCGTCGCGGTGATATGACGATGCCATGGCTGCCTGCCGTCCTGAGGGAAAAAAAACAGCCAAAAACTGATGGGTGACCACTTGCCGATGAAAAGTAAAATATATTGCAAGAATTTGATAGTGAAAGTAGAGCTATCCAGCAGGCTATGACAAAGAAAATTCCTTCTTAGGACGAGAAGTACGAGGAAGAGATTTAGAAAGGTAGTCATGTAAACAAACAGGAGAACAGGAAAGATTGAATTTGGGCAATACTTCCTGACTACTTGAAGCATCAACTACAAACTAACACCGGTAAAAAATCAGACTAATTGACTGGAAAGGCTACTGTTTGTGTATTTACTAAGAGTATGTCTTACTTCTGCCATCCGCATTGCGAGTCCTCACTTGCAAAACCTCTGGGCTAAAGTCCTCATATTTAGGTTTCATCGCGGGGGCTGGTGTCCTACGGACTTGCGGAGGCTTCCGTTTAGTACCTAAATGAAATATCCCCAAAAGTCTTTGTCAGTTGCCAAATTTTTGATAACCATGAATGTATGGTAACAACCCATTTATATACAGTAAACTACTACAATTGCACCTTGCAAAAATATTACTGACTATTACTAATTATTGGAGAGATGGTATGTTTAGAGGAATACGTTACATTAGTCTGCCCCATTGTAGTAAAAAAAGTTGTGAGATTTATTCAAAGCTCATAATTTCAATCCAATGCTGATTATTAAGGTGACCATTCAATTTCCAGATATCCATAAAAGTACTTGGTTTAATTAATTTTCATACAGGATTCCATGTGACCATTTAACAAATATTGGCTTGACCAAACATTGGTCAGCATCGAATGGAACCGTTTGCTTATTTGCCCACCTTCGAGTGGAGAGAAAGACCATCACATTTTGCTTCAAAAACATAAAACATTAATGTACAAATCTCTCTCAATTGACCTCTTCTGTGCAATTCTCACCTTTTCTTGATGATGCTCTCCTGGGTACGATGTGGTAGTATCTTCTAACCCGGCGTTTTCTTTTGCGTCTCGGCCTCGTGCACTGTCTGTCCGCGTCTGCTTCGGGTGAGACCTCCCCATTATCACTCATCTTGCTCTCCTCGCCCATGGTTGATACGTCGTGTTTACTTGTTGGTACATCTTTACTGACCTCTTCACTGACCTCTTCACCATCAAGTCCTTCTTCTTCTTTGTCATCATCTTCAAACAGCTGATCCTAAGGAAACAAGCAATATTCGTAAGTTTGAAGTCACATTTTTCTCATATAACAAGACCCTAAGTAATGGCTACCTGAGGCATTAAAGTTCACGCGATGCTTCATCGCGAGCAAAAATGCTTCACAAGTTATGCAACCCAAATTGGATCAGTGGTTCCAGTAATTCTAGTTGTAGTTGGTTTTGTAACAGATTATAAACGCCAATAACAATGCTGGAACGTTATAACTGATCCCTACCCCTCAAACATTTTACCAGATTTTTCAAAGACATTCTTCTGCGGAGAAAGTAATGTATCTTATTCAACACTACATTCATTGACCTATGTGACAGAACAAAATTTGCCCAACACAGCTAACTTAAGATGATGAAAACAATCTCGAAGACACATTAGCACTGCCAATGTCTTATTGTTACAGTGGATATCTTAATCATCTCATGACTACTTAAATGTATGCTGACAAAACAACAAAAACATAAAGAGTTCAAACAATAAGAAAAAGAACATGAAGGGTAAACTCACGGGCAGTTGACACTCCTTGTCAGCTTGATCAGCTCTGGGTATAATCTTTGTGTCTGTGTAGTTCTCCACAGTTGGTGGGTCTACGTCTGTCGCTTCCATTAAACTTCCCTGCAACACATCCTCTGCCACCACAGGTGTCAACTTCGACCGTTCATTAAGGGCAGCTAGCACTTTCCTCCTTGGATCGTAAGAAACAGATTTAATACTACCGGGTGCACCCAGATTGGGTTCTGCTGTTAGTAACTCGCTACCCTTGTCTGACAAATCAGAGTTTGAACTTTGACCTGGCATCTCCATGTTGCTATCAGATTCCGTTTTAATCGTAAATTCTTGTTTGATATCTTTGTCATATTTGAGACCCTCGTCTTTAATTCCCGCTTCCTGTTTGATCTGAATGCCGTGGTCGTGGTCGGCAGATTCGATCACATCGGTTGCTTTGCAATCAGCTTCACAGGCTGTTGCTGCCTCTGCCACCGTTATTAAACCTTGGGATATATTTTCAGGATTGCACTTGTCTGATAATGAGGGACATTTACTGTATGTCACAGCTCCTGACACTATAACACTGTTCGAAGTTAAAGGCACAAATCCCATCCTTGCGTCTGAGGATTTTATCAACGGAGGTGGGTTGTCCGCGTCGTCGATGTCTCGTTTGAAACTTTCAATCGAAACCGGAGCATCCAGAGGATTTGTTTGAGGAGATCCAACTCTTCCCGAGACATCATCTGTGACAGTTTTCTCAACGGATCCTTCCGAATGTTCACTCGTTAAGTCAATCACCTCTGAACTATCTGAACTTTCGTCAATGCACTTTGAGATCTCATGGGCGATGATGTCTCGGAAGTTGATCGCACAGCTTTTGGACCTCTGGAGTTGTGAACTGTGGTTCTTCCGTAGAGTCTGAAACAATTGCAGCTGCTTCTCCTGATCTTTCTCTTGGAACAGATCCCTTAAGGTTGGGTTCATATTTGCTAGAATGTGGTCCCGGGCAATCTCGGGGTTGATCAAATTCTTTCGATTGCGGAGATGAGACTGTATAGCACCGAGTTTGTCCTGCTGCGGATGAAGGTTTGGATCAGAGTGACTGGGAGGATGTGAATGATTCTTGACAGGTGATGCAATAACTGTTGCTTCTGATGGGCCTGAGGTTAATCTCGATATGGGATGAGGAAGACCCTGAGAGGCAGGACCTCTAGAGGCAGTACAACCTGGATTCAGACGCCCGTTTTGAGTGGGTACCACCTGATCTTGTCGGCTGTTTTCTGTTCTATGTTTATGAAGTTCATGGTACATATGTAGCCGCCCGTTCTTTGAATCATGACCTCTTTGTAGAAGATGAAAGGTCTTGAGATCCATACCTCGAGGGTCTAATGATGTTTTGGCCCTCTCTTGGGATACTGGTGCAGCTGTCGTTTGTCGATGATCAATATCTTTAAGGCTGTACTTGTACTGAGGACCGCTGTTTGTTCCGACACCCTGGACCAACTTCATTCTTCGGTCGCATTCCCTGTTTCCTAAGATGGAGGGTGGTGCGTTTCTGATGGGTAACGAGGGCCTATTTTTTGAAGACAATGACAATCCATTTTGCATATCGTACAAATATCTCCTTCTGTAAAGTTCTTGTTTCTCCTGATGAGGACTGGACCTACATGTAGGAATTGGAGGGCTTTGAGTTGATGATGATGACGATGTTGAAGAGAGTGAACGCTCCTGAATTATACCTGTTCGTTGTTGAAAACTACGAATTAGCATACGTTTCTTCATGAACTCAATGTAAGCAGCCTTTTGCATAAGTTTCCTCCTCATATCTGCCGAATTGTTTGGAGTCGGATTTAGTAGCTGCTTAGGTTTGCTATTCGGAGATGAAGATGGGGATGGGCGATGCAGTGACTGCTGCATCATTTGTCGCAGTGCTTCCTCCATCTCAGAGTCTACAGCTCCATTCTCTTTGATCAGCTGTGATGACCTTGGCAACAGTGTCTGTGTACGATAGGGTTCTTTATCTACCGGTATTCCCATCGCTGCAGCCCTTGCAAGCAGTTGATGCTTCTTTTCTTCATTTATCAATCTATTATGTTCAGATATTTGCTGAGGAGTTATCAAAGCAGGCACTTGATCCCTGTGGGTGAGAAGCCGGGTGCCTCCAGAGCTGGAAGTCACGAGGGGCGGGACGGATGCCTGGACTCGCTTGACCGGTAGATGAGGGTGGGGAGGCGGTGGCCCTCTCTTCTGCAGCATCTTGGGACTCTGCATAGCAAATTCTTGTCTGGCTGTCCACAGCTTAGCCTCTTCTGCTTCTTTATTTCTGGCCATCTTGTGTTGCAAAAACTTTTGGTGTATCAGAGTGTTGGCATCGTTTTGAGATCCTTCGTGAACCAAGGGGTGCACTTTCCTCTGTTGTCGAATCAAGTGATCTGTAGAGGTCCTATGCAGCCCAGGATAGATGGGCGGAGGCTTTGATAAAATTGCCGAACACTTTCTACTGGGGCTTGCCGATCTGTCAGCCTTACCTTCGCTTGCATCTGCGAGACGCTGTCTTTTGATTGCCGCTCGCTGGTAAGCATCATCTTTCTCTGCATCGTTCTTCCTTTTGAGAGAGAGGTCCAAGGGTGCACTGAGATCAAGAGGAGAATCTTGTGCACTCTTGTTTGAGTTACTTGCGACGTGGTTTACTTTCAACTTTGGAGGGAGGGCATTAGGTACTGCGTGTGCCATGGCTGGGCTAAAATTTGGATTCTGTCTGATGATGGGGTGAGCTACAGCCAACGGAAAGCTCTTCCTCTTGTGAACAGTATTGATGAATGACTGGTGTGAGCTGGATGCAGCAATCTGCTGTGGGGGTACTACCATCACATTAGATGCCAACTAAAGGATCATACAGAAGAGAAGGAAAAGAATGATTTTAACGGAAGTAAAGAATGAAAATAGTTTAAAGATGCTCGCCTCTTTTTATTTAAAGAATAAAAAATACAAGCCCATTTCCTCTTTATATTGACAATTATAGTAATTGCACTCAATGGGGCAAGTCATATATAACAGAGTACAGAGTTTCTTGCATGGGTTAATTAAAAACTTCTTAAAACTGCATCATCATGTATTATTTGATGTCTTTTCAATAGTCTCCATCATTTGAATATCTGTTCATGCCAACTTTCTACTTTCAGCCAAAGTTCTACTCCCCACAAACACAAGACCAACACACTCAATCAATCAAACATTTGGCACAGAAAATGTAATGTTTGTGTACCTGCATTGGGACTGTTGGGGGGTGAGGTAAACCAAGAGGCATCTTGGAGCTTTGAGTTAGCACTGGTAGTGCTGGTCCTAGTCTCCCAGATGGCAGAGGAAGCATACTTGGTGACCTATATGGTAGATGGTGGGTCCTGGGGAAGAAAAATATAACGCGTTATCAAACCAATGATCCTGAAAATTCAACATCATTTAATATCACTTTTCTTTTGCAAGTATGAAATCCATTATCTCTGAATCATGGAGTCTTCCAATTCTCTTGTATGGCTGAGGTATTGATGTAATGCTACGTACTACAGAGAATGTACACTGAACCCAAGTCCAGATATGCCAATGTAGATCAAACTCTATGACACTGAATGGTTGAACTTGTGGTGCAATATCTGATCAAAATGCCAGAAAGGTAGCCGAGTTTGGTTGTTAGAATTTGACTCATATTGACCTCAAACAACTTTTGCCCTCAACAAAAATGAAAGGAGTCTGGTACTTACTTGCTAAGAGAAATTTAACCAAAAGTTTCCCATTTAAAAATATCAGATTTAACAGGATTTCATACTTTTATCTCTGTTTACCTCAAATGACCTTCCCTCCCCAACTAATTCCAATAGAGGTTTGTACTCACCAATAGGGAAGTAGGCCTACATGGAGCTTCACAAAATTTGAAAATTAAAAGTCTTCTCTTTACCTTACTGAACTACTACTGAGTACTGGATATAGTGATTGTAACTAACCTTTCACTGCTACCAGCCTCCTCTGAGGTCCTCTTCTCATGGTTTTGATATACCTCAAGCATTTTGGTGGGTGAGAATTTCCTACTCCTTTTACATTCTTATTGTAGCCATCTGGTTTCGGCAAATTTGATCTGCTCTCTGCCAATGTCTTCTACAAGCTGTAATCGTAAGATAGAAGACAAAGTCAATTGTATGTATAATTTCAAGTTGAAAGAACACTCTCTGTAAAGATGATTGCCTTCATACATGTCACAAAATGGATGAATGGTACTCAAAACTGACATTTACAAAAATTCAAAAGATATTCAACAGATCACTGTAGTACATAAGTAACTAACTTGGCTATATTTGCTGCTAGAGTTTTTAGAATATTTTCTTGAAGGTAAAGTAAAACATACATCAAGATGACACTCATATGAAAAGGTTGTATTTGCAGATATGTTGTTTATTTAACTTAGAAAAGCAGTAGCTGGGAAGTCTGGATGCAACCTAGGCCAATTTTATACTCTTAACTTTGGCCGTTATAGGACCTCGGCTCAACCTAGGTCAATCACATCAGTACCAGACAGGAAGTGCAGTTCTTCTGCCCAACCGTTAATTTTGATTCGATCTCAGAAAATATGGGTAAAGTCAGTATGTAGAAGCCGGGTGGGGAATTGACTTCATACCGGAAAATGAGTGGAAGCTAATATATCGTTTACGAGACTGCGTATTATTTTTATTCCAGTAATTCGGCTGGTTTTGACCTGAAAGCAGATTTAAACGGTGAGATGAAGGCCATGTTGGGACCTGAGAATTGCACTGAGCGCATTGGGATTAACCTTATTTGTTCTAGTTAGATCTCCAAATATAGCTACATCCTTTCCATTTGCAATTGTTTGGTACTCTTGCTTTGAGGGTCTTAGTTGGCCAACAATGTACCTTAAATGGTTTGCATTCAACGATTGCTTTGATGTTTTGTATCGATTTGAGTATTTAAATGTTTGGAAATGATTGGTTGTGACTCGACCAGATAAAAACGTTGGCAATAACGTTGGGCAAGTTAGGGCATAGGCCTATTTTGACACATTGAATTCGGTCTGGCTTCATAATGGCTAATTTGCCATGCAGGCAGTGCTGTAGTTTAGGCCTATTCATAACTTGGGCCTCAAGCCTACATTGGTAACGTTGCATACAATTGAGCGAATAACGTTAAACTCAATTCACGTCTTGCCTATCTTTTGGGAGAAATTGAATTCGTAGAAAGTTATGTCTTCTGACAACAGAATCATAATCATCAGCTCCTTCATGTTTTGATACCGTTTCACTGGATGAGCTTCAGTGCAAACAGCTTATAGGCTATGTGAAAAATGGGAAAGTCTGCCCAAATCGTGCTCTACTTTGACAACAGTTACGTACAGGCGTGTTACGCACAGCGCGGCGTCGAGGGCCAGGTACTATATAGATACACGACTACCGTCTTGAATGATTCTTGCTAACTTCTAATACAACACAAATATTGGCATTACATTTTATGGTGGCGACAATTACTTTGTGGTAATAGGAAACTAGGCAAAACATGTTCCAAGGGGAGGGGCTAGAACTCCTACATGTGGCAGTCGGCTTCATCGAGGACCACGACCATTGCCCCGGCCCCTCCTTTAAAAACTCCTGTATTCGACCCTTCCATAAGGGTTCAGAATTCCCAACGCCCGCTCTCTTCCCCACAGTTGAAAATCATGTTTACATCACCGTGACATAAACGTAAATACTGTTACGTCATCGATGCCTAACTGGACGAGTGTTTAAAAAATGAGTTCAAGACAGCAAGTTATGTTACTGAGATTAATGCAACCAGAATCAGTAATCGCACACGCCTGCATGTTTCAATCACGCAGTTAGCCTTCAGAAGTTCAAGAATAGAACTTTGAGTCACCACATTATTTATAACTTGACTGAAACCGGCTATACCCTACTTGGAAAAGCGATGAGGTATTCGGGAAGGGCGGTGGAACTTCAATAAACAGTTTGAAATTACAAAAGTTTCTTGTTATCGCCTACAGACGGGTAGGTTAGGTTATAGATACAATATATTAAATCCAAAGTATAACGCAAGTCTATAGTTTCCACAAGACAACATTTATGCGGCCTTTATATATAGACCAGGCCTATAACGGCGTCACGTGATCACTATAATTGTCGTTAGGTTTCATGTGACTCGGAAATCTGACACGATTAAGTTCACTGCTCCGTAAATATATTACTGGTGAAACTAACGTGCACGGACATATGTAACGTCACTGTCCCATAGAAATTGATAATCAATTTCTATGCACTGTCCACATTCATTGCCTATAATTATGTCAATACGGGATATAGGTTCACGCCTATAGGCCTATATACAACATTCTCATGGAAGCGTTGGATTCTTAGTAAACCGGGTAAAAAATATTTTCGTCTTAAAAGTATATGGAATTTGATTTGCTTAAAAGCGTGGAAACCGTGTATAGGCTACTGCTGTAATCTGGATCGAGCAAGTTACGTTAATCAACAGAGAAGGTATGAAACAAAAACTACCATGTAGCCTCTAATATTAACCTATACACTGTATAGGTTTATATTTGGTATATGTAAAGGGGCCTTAACACTTTTAAACAGACTTTGCACGAAACGGAATGTTAGACAAAAAAAGGGCCTATATGTTCTTACTATATGTTCTTCGTGAGTCCTTCCACAAACTCATGATATACCATACTGCCTTATGAGAACTACAGAACTACACTGCAGACTATGAAAGTCAAGTCTGAACAGTGGCCAAATGTCTCACTCAAATTACATATTGAGTGGAGCATTCTTAATCAGCTTTCCCCCCCCACACACACACCCCCAACCACCCCCCCACCCCAACCCCTCCATGAACAACCGATCAGCGTTTGCGGTTACGTTGCATACACATCTGTGACAATGGATCGACCAACAACAAAAGTTTCACCCAATAATCAACAAACTCAATAACATTCCCCTAAGTTAATCTTCTCCTTACCAGAGTTTTACCATAAACCGCGAAAGCGAGTATATAGGAAAGGCCTCTATCACAAGGCGCCATATATGCTATTACTTGACTTCAAATTCGTTGCTTGAGAGCGGCTTCCGACTCTGAGAATGGATTGACAACCTTGTCCATGTTAGATACGATTCTCCGAACCTTACAAAAACTACCATAACCATAACTACTTCAAACTGAACACGTACATTCTAAACTGTAATTAATGTAACTGAATAACGGTTTTACTTACATAACGCCATAACAACCATGAGTGATTCGCTGCACGACAACGAACTGTCAAATTGTTCTACTCCATCAAAATAGTTCAATTTTATAACTATCTATGAAGAAGGTTTCTATATATTATGAACGATTTTTTTAATGGAGTTAATCCTAACACACCTTTCGGTTCCCCTTATTTACATGAATAAAGTCGATGACGTCACGAGCGATAACCATGGTGACAGCATGTGTTCCATGAGCACACAGAGGCCGTCTGGTAATGTCGTTTGATTTTTTTTTTTCAACCTGATACGGTAATTACAAACCACCTGGATTTATTATGATATTTGATTCCAAGTAACATGTACACTGGATCAAATATTTGGTCTTACAAATTAAAATGGTTGTGTTGTGGCGTTCCCTAACTAGTTTTCTATATGACAACTTATAGCCTATAATTAATGTGAATGCCATATAATTCCTATAGCTAATCAACGAAATTTGATGGAGACATCTCGAAAGTCTCTTTCAAGAAAACTGTTAGGTCATTAGTTGCAATCGAAGTAAAGGTGGGTGTGTGGGGAGAGGGGAGGGGGTGTGGGTTTCCTTAAAGGATGAAATTTGTGCACAAGATTAAATTTGTGTTTAAAGTCATCGTTATATAGTTTACATGGCTATCAATCCTGCTTATATTTTGTAGTTATATGACTATAGTCGTCAGTTATCTTTCACATTAAGACGGTAAGGTTACTGTAATTTGGCGATGCCGTAACATCTTATCGATGTGTGAGACTTAACGGTCGATTGAATGACGTCAGCACACGTAGCATCACTAGTATCGACCTTCTGTTTAAATCGTCAACCAGCAATCGAATCCCGAAAAACCACTGAGGTAAAATCAGGACGCATTTTTCTTGGAGATAATTTTGTCATGACTGCATGCGTATCTCTCGAAACATTAAATGTAGGTAACGTAATGTAGGTAACCCTATATATATATACATATATCAACCCTTAAACGGAGGCAAAGCGTAACTTACACCGATGATCATTTCAACTTGCTTCCCTAACCCGGTTTGAAGTTAACCAGTGGCGTAGGAAGGTACTTTTGAGTGGGGGGGCTGAAGACTGATGGCCGGCCTGGGGGAGGGGTCTAAGGGGAGGGGGTGTCCCCCTCCCCTTTGGAATTTTTTGCATTTCCAGGTGGCCTCAGATGCAATTTGGTGCAATATAGCACACTTCAACACTCACTGCATTTTGTAAACTTAATTTTGTATTTTCACCTGGCCTTAGATGCAATTTGGTGCTCCAAATGAGATTTTTTTTCTCATTTGGAAATGAAAAAGGGGTTTTCTGACTTGCGAACCGGGGGGGGCGGAATGATACTTCCGCCCCTCCACATTTTTCACTGGGGGGGGCTGGCGCCCCCCCCCAGCCCCCCCCCCCCCGGTTCCTACGCCCTTGAAGTTAACGACCATTCCCGCGAATGAGCCCACCGGTCGATCAGTGGTTAGGACGTTTCTAAATTGTTGCTTCCTTTCCGGTCGAAGGTCAATGGGACATTTTAAGGGGCAAAACCACAAAATCTCCTCAAAATGACAGGCCCATTTTATTTTGCTAGCTTGCACGGGCAAGGAATGAAGTATAGACGGTAGTACCAGTATATGGAAGTACATCCCGAGCACGACGCGCTCTGTAAAGTTTGTGTTATCCGTGAAAAATAAAATCTCGCTGAGCAAATTCAGTTGTTTTTATCCATACCGCTATATCTACAGTCCTACAATACCTTCTTGTTTTGTTTCCATTGTTGTTCCTGTTATCTTAAATCATTGTTATGATAGGAGTACCACAGCAAATGGATATCTCTAAACGTGTATATTTATATATGTATATATAGATATAACAAAATGATACGGATCAGTGATAATATAGCAGGATCGATTTAACAAGTTCTCATTCAGCGTTGCTGCAGGTTTGAATAATAGCTAAAAACGTGACTCGGTCATGCACATGGAGCCGAAAGCGACTGGTGGAATTATTTAAGCACGATCTTGTTAAATGATATATATATTCATCAAAACTTCTAAACAGTACCATTTTTTTTTTCATCCTGCCATACGGGTCGAACTATGTACAGGTTTTGGAAGGTCTTAACGCTGTAGGATAATAACTTGACCGTATTATTGATACGGGCTTACTACATAGGGCTAGTCGACCGTGAACATTGACCCGAAATGCACGTAAAGTCGACCGCACCGTGAAGCGGAATGGTGTTACACCAGGGAGTTTCCATAACAACTCCCTGGTTACACGATGGTGGAGTTACACGATGGTTTAGGAACTATAGACTAAACAATTCTTCATAAACAGGATGTGAGTCGATATCTGTTTTCAAAGGCATCGTCTTGTAGTAACCACGTGACCTATATAAGCTATATACCAGTGTATTTATGAATGTTTCGAAATAATTAATATAATTTTCACGTCATGTATACCTGTTCAGTTCAACGCTGCATTTTTTTTTTTTTTTTGGTGTTGAAATTTGAAATATATCACCATACTGGAATGATTAAATAAAGCGGAATATAGGCTTCAAACAGTCCAACGTTTCATTTGAAATTTGTCGGACACACACATTTAATTACTCGAATCAGTAAGGAGGAACATAGCCTAACCACATATAGAAACCACGTCTTTTATTTACTTTGAGGGTAGTACCGGTAGCGTTTTTTTTTCCCCAGGACGAACGTGGGTTTCAGGTTTTTTAGGAATTTACAAATTCGTTTGAAATCAGAGTTAGGGTTTAGAAAGTAGGTTAAGGATACAGTTTCTATGAAATGTTTTTTGAAAAAGCGTCACATGTTTGGAATCCAGGGATTTGATTGGCCGATGCCCACGTTCGTCCTGGGAAAAAAATACGCGTACCGGTATATATGTTCTAGTATGTGTTAATATATCACTGCTTAATGAGAAACTATATTCAAATTACGCAAAATAGCACCTTTAGGTCTAACAATTATATGCAAATAATTTTGGTACATTGTTACGTGAGAGTGATGCAAAACTATATGAACGCACGCGAAATGTCACTCTCAGATTTTGTTGTTTCTGAACACCAATAACTATATAAAAATGATCAATTGAAATTAACCGATATGCTTTGATTGGTCCCTATCTTACTTGCGCACATCTCTCTGTACTGACACTCAGCACAGTTACGGCCGTAGCCATGGGAAACGAAGGGGAGAGCCCCCACTCCCCCAACCCAGAAAAAAAGGAGAACTCCTTCCTAATGACATTTTAAATAACCCACACTAATAAAATTAACACTTGTAATACACAAAAGTAGTTAAACTGATGAAAATGATATACCAACATTTAACATCTAATAGCTCCTACCCAACCACAAATTTCTTCCAGCATATGTTCCCCCACCCCCCCCCCCCCAAAAAAACATTGGCTATATATGGGCCTGTTTCACATCATCTTTGCGATCATATATAATTGACCCCCCCCCCCACCCAAATTATATATATATATAAAATATCAATATTATTGACGAAAGCAGAGAGGTTTTATGGAGCCTCACACGTATCAGAAACGCCAAGTAAAAACATAGGCCAATAAATAAAACAAAAATAAAAACATTGTGATGTCTCGCTTTACTTCCTATTCTTTCCCTTATCTGGAGTAGCATATATCTTCGATATTGTACTAGTTACGTGATGTTTGTTAATTTCCGTTAATTTTCAAACTGACTGGAACAGAGATTCCGGTTTTATCAGTAACCTACGATCCTTTTCACCGATAGGCCTATATTGTTACAAATATATTTTTTTTATGACAAACTTCATTGTTACGAATGAATTTAAATAATCTAACCTCTTTTACTAGTTCTTATCTCGAGGAATTTATAGTAGGCTATGTGAACCTTTGTCGAAAATAGACAATGGCTTAGTTTACCCGGGGAGACGTTAAAACTGTTCCCTGGTTGAATTGCTGACGTCAGTTCAAACTATTAAGACATACATAAGAGTAGTCAAACACATACGTAGGCGTTCTTGGCACGGATAACGTCATTGGGCTTAGAGCTACGCACGTAACTTATCTTAGACAAGAAAGTTTTCTTGGAACGCGACAAGTGTAAAAAAACAGCCCCATATTGATTCATTCTTAAAACTTCGCCTATTTACATATATAACAAAATAATGTCTTTCCTATTTGGCCTAACCAGTTTACTTATTATTATTAGGAGATATTTTAATAAATCCAGTTTGAAGATTAAATAGTCCTTCATATTGATTCCTGTGCATAATCCTTACAGAAAGACAGACATACGGACATTGAGGGATATATAGCTTACAACTAATGAAACCTAAAATAATTAAGAAAATTCTTGAATTTTTCGATTTATTATATAATTCAATGGTTGATTATATTATAGGCCTTTCATTATTATTGTTATTATTATAACATGCAACAAACCAAAGCTATAAATGTCATAATCTAAACAGATCGCATTTCTCACACCGATGACGTGGCCTAAGATGTTTCTATAATATAACTAATAAACTATATATACATGTAAGCATAGATGCGCGTATCCAGTTTTCGCATGATCATGTAGATTTATCATAGCAACCCGTAGGAGGGTTTGCGTCAGTATTCTAAAATTGGAACTGGCCGGCGACGTGTGTCTTTCATTACATGTGTTTGTATTAACATTGCAGTTGACGGCTTTATATAGTAACATTGATACCTGTTGCTGGAGTCGCTTTTCGAAACAGTGCGGGTTCACGTCACGGGTTATAACGGGTGTAAAATTTTCCCATTTATGAGATTGAAGAGTTTTTGTTAACCCGTATAAAGTAAGGGAACGTATATTCCATTAGCTTGAATATTTTCCAGTTTCAAATCATGAACAAATGAACAACTTATAATGAAACAATTTTCAGATTTGCATTAAGTTGCAATGTGATTAATGTATTAATTAATATATTAATTAATATACTGACATGGAAAGTATCTGGGTGATGAAATATTCAATATCGACTCAATATCGAAGTATTCAATACTTCAACTCTCAGTAACACTAAGTCAGCTGGAAATGAGACTTGTGGTGAATTTAAGTGAATTCCTGTTTAACATGTTATTGTATAAACTCAACCAATTGTTTTGAGCCCAATATACCAGACTTTTCTTTTTTACGATCTAAACTGAAATCACCGTTAAAGGGATCATCCCATTAGGAGACGTGGAGAGGGAGAGGGACGGGCCAAGGGCGTTAGTTATGCGCTCTGCGATAAATAGCGGACACCCCTGCATATATATTCATCACACGCCTTACCTTAATCATACAGGCATGAACTGGGTCTGTAGGCTTCTCTCATAAAACACCTGGAAGAACAAAAACAAATACATGCAAGTAAAAGATATTGTCACATTGGAAGAATTAACATACGGCCATCGTATAGAAGCTCAGGCGCGTAGCCAGGAATTTGCCAAGGGAGGGGCGAAAATGTAGGCAAACTATCAGAGCCGTAGATACGGCATTGCAAACTATCTAAGCGTAGCGTCACGATGATTGGCGCGAAGCGTTCAAGAACATTTTGGCTGAAAATGCCTCCCACATCGCTGGAAATGGCACTTCCCGGGCCTTGTTAGTTGCATCTTAGCATTTTCTCTTTTGAAATTACTAGCGATTTCATAAAAACATTTAAATAAAATAGGCTCAAGGGGGGGGGGGCGGCTGCCCCTTCGCCCCCCCCCTTGGCTACGCGCCTGTAGAAGCTATATATAGAAATAACTATGACCAACCGTTGCGGTTTGATTTAGTGAAACATTTGAAAATAGTTGAATGTTTACCAAGCCAGGATGCACACCTCAACTGATACATATATATTTGTTTATTGTTTAAATCAAGGCGAACGACGGAACGAAGGAAGCGATTCTAGCACGTTTTCACAATGAGTCATAAAACAAAACTACCTGATATATAGTCACTGCTGGGTTCAGACTACTTGGTTTCACTTGCGAAATGAAATTGGAAGATAAGATAGCGGATATCAAACCGACCATCAGCCGATTATTACGTGTGATAACTGGAGGCCGAACTTAGACCCAGACTCATGAAAACAGGACACAAATACAAATTCTTTAAAAACATGTGTTAATCTATTATTTGACCTTCGACATGACCTCTGACATGACCCAGGTGCGACATCGTGCGTATAGTACCACAGAAGCCGTGGTATACATGTTTTGCTCTAACTTATAAAGCTACATTAACAACGGATTCCAACTTGTGTTGTTTGTATGTAAATTAGGTAACGCCGCCCCTGGTCGCATCCTACTCCTCCTCCCGCCCTCCCCCTCCCCTCCCCCTCTTATTAAAGCGATAACCGATATAGGCCGGGTGACAGACCAGAATATATACATAATGCTCATGTGTGGGTGTTATGTCAACATATGGATTAGCTTCGGGTATACCAACTAACCTTCAAACAGCTATCACTTCAGAGAGACTTTTTTATCATAGATCCAAAAATAACTCGCGCGCCAATATTTTACATCGGGTATCGAAGTCGGGCTATCGCAAAGTCTAAATGGAATCAAATTCCGATACGATTGTATTCAAACAATCATAGTTGAACAAACAGAGAAAAGGGGCGACTATTTGACCTCTTGGCAATGAGTCGGTCCCTTGATAATTCCCAGGGCAGCGGGACGTCCCCGCATGCAAGGATCACACCATGACGAAGTCGATCGACATGAATGGCTTACGGGCACAGTAAACTGCAAAATATGAAAAGCGTTTTTTTTTCCTTCTAAATTGATAATTCTTTTTTTGGAATAGACATTGGCCACATACATAACAAACACCTACATTACAAGTATAAGAAAATTCATAACACATCTATATCGAAACTCGGAAGTCACGGTATGGTTACGATTTGTGTTAATTAATATGATCAGGAGCTGTAATAGGGGTCCGTTTACACGAGAACTGAATCCAATTATTGCTGTCTGTGAAGACACATTCCAGCTCGGGAATTTAAATGCCGCGCCATATTATTAGATCAGAAGAAATACTTCATATACACAGGAGTATATAAGGGGTTGAGTAATATATATATATATATATATATATATATATATATATATATATATATATATATATATATATACCTTTGAAAATAATATGCATGTACCGACTGTCAACACTAACAGTTCTAGGTACATAAATGCGGTCATTCCCACAGTGCTGTGCTGCAGATGTCACGCATATAGCCTACCATCTGGTATATCGATCTTTTTTTATAGAAAAATGTAGGCGGTTTATGTAGATACAGGGCAACCGTACTAATAAGTACTCTATATATACCGTATTTAATTTGCATGAAACCGACAAGAACGAGGTCTGCGATTCTGTAAAGATAACGGCACTTTTTCTGAAACGTTAGTAACTGGCAACTTATACTTCGATCGCCCCCGTCTTTATCTGCCTATCTACGGCATCATACTTTCAGCAAAGGGGAATACTTCAAGTTACTAATGACAAGTTTAGAAGGAACGTCATCGCGTGTACAGCCTATATACATGGTTACCACCCACGCCGCATACGTACGCCGCGTCCGTACGCCGCGTCCGTACGGCCCATAAGCCGCCTACATACGCAACTAATTCATGCGCATTAGTGGACACGTCAACATGGCTATTTGTTGATCCATATTTGTCGATACAGACTTTGGTCGAGGGCAGGGCGACATTGGCCTTAATGGCTTACTTATATATTCGTTGTTTTCTGTAGTTAAGTACACCACGATTAATTGGACTATGCAAACAGTTATGAGATTAATGAAACTCGCCAAAACAGTACAACAATTATATAATATGTAACCGGGATTAGTTCATTCGCTTGCGTTATCTTTTGTTTCACCACTTAATTAAAGAGGTCATGGTAAAATGAAGGGAGGAGCATGACCGCCGTACTCCGACGGACAACCCTCCATGGCGCTTGATCATCGAAGAAAATGGTGTATAGATTTAATTAGTAGTATATCACAATAAATTATTAACAGATAAATGACTATAGAAAATTATATAGAAGGCAAAAAAAGACATTTCATAAAAGTAAACATGATTTGTAAAGTCACGTATGAAACTCAATTCCTATTTCTGTTTCTGCTCTGTTATTGCTGCCATGTTTCCTTTCCTTTTCACGCAGACAATATTTCTTTGTTCTCCTGCTGCCAGCATGCACGGAACGCCGAACAGGACAACGGATCAGATACTGTATAAATAAGGTATGCTTGTTGTACAGTTTGTGTACGTCCTTTTAAGATGGCTGATTTACGTCTGTATATTGTATATTGTTACTGTAACGTTATCTTTACGTGACAATCTAAACATTCCCCCTGTTGCAGTATACATTTACATGAACACGTAGCCTCTTTTAGCATTACAGTTTGCGGGCACGATCTAAAGGTAACCACAGGCATAAAATGCACCTCAATTGGTTACGGAAAAAAAAATCACCAATATGTGATGCACAGGATTCTATACTTCTTGTTCATTTTGTAAAATTTTGATCTCTATGTAAATAAATAAATAATTTACAATAATTTAATAAATATCCTCAATTGAAGGAGACCATCATCCATTGGTCATGCATGAACAACTACCCCCAACAGGTAAGAAAAATCATATTCCATTTGGCTGATATATATCGCAGATTTAATGTTTCTTCACACATAACGGCTGAAGACTTGATCCATTTGCTTATCTCTACAGTTCCATACGCATAGCACACATATCTCATCAGAAAACCAACGATAACGGTATAATTGCTAAACATGTAGTAATTTCTTTAAAGTATTATAAATATTGGGAGGTTACGTAAGTAAAGCTCTGCTTAGACTCTTTCTTCCTTATTCCCGGAGCTCGCCACCTTTCCCCTTCCACTTGCCCCTATATCGTCGTCCAACATACTCATGATTACGTAACTCTTACATCTATATCCTGAATACAAGTTTGTATTCCTCGTATAAAAATAAGATATGACTGGTGGTGTTGTTGTTGACTATTTTAACTTTCAAATTATGTAATTGCCGACCCCATGTTAGCAAACAAGCCACTGAAAACTAATACCTTGTACCTTTAGGTATAGGCTATATCACCAATTGACTATATATGTCAGTCGTAGGTATATATGAAGATAACAATCACAAGGCACACACCTGTTGTCTACAGCTGTGTTAGGTTTTGGCACACCCTGGTAAAAGCTGTGCGTAAACAACATTTCTAGCACGTCGAGAACTGCCCCCCCCCCCCACCAAATAACCCAAGGAATACAAAACAAGGAATTGTAAATTTGCAAAACTAGTGTGCTACAGTTATGTCATCAATATTTTTGAGGGCACGATTATTCATTCAATAAATTAATCCAAAGAACTTAACATCAGTCACAGTTGAAATAAACAACATAGTAATAAACAGAACATGATCATTTTAATAAGAGAGAGAGACTGAGTGGTGGCCCACAAGAAGCTTGGAGTAGTTTATAAACCATGAAAAGCGCTTTATAAAATACAAATACGCCTAAATATGAAACAATAAAACGACCGAGAGTGAAAAAATAAAAACACAAAGAAATGTGGCACAGATATTTAAGGTGAAAAAGGCTAAAACAGAACACCAAGGAACTGTTTAATCACAGATGGTTGGTAATAAGATGATGTTTGAGGGCACTTTTACAAGTAATGTTTGAGAGACATTATCGACTAATTGATAACGATTATCGGTTAATTGACAGCGGGTATTCTTTTGTCATGGTCTTACTTGTCAGAAACTGGAATCGACATGTTTAAGATTAACATACGACCATGCAATTATTCTGATTGAGTCGTTAAAACAAATCAGCCTTTGATAGGTATAGAGGATCGTTATAAGCATAATCCAGCGAACGTATAAGGATGACGTCAATACGGTAATGACAGTGTTCAATTACGGATACTTTGTGGATCCCATAGTACACGTTTAGGCTGTACTATTGCATGTAGGAATGTTCATAGTACGTCACTAGCTCAACCTGATTGTAGAATCCATACAATACTTGTGCCTGAACGATCGAAAGATTGTGCCCCGAAGCATAGATGCCTTTAGGCTGTAAACAAACTTGAACGTTTTCACGAAGCAGTATGTACAATATGCATGTATATTGGCTTTATCGTGCAAACAGAGAGAAGAATCATGTACGTAGGTCCATTATCAAACGTGGGTAGGACCTATTTAGTGTGCATTGTATGGGTACGTGTCATAGTATGCCTAATGTGGAACTTTCGCTTGGATACCATAATTCATGACAGACGCCACCGGTGCCGACCACAAATCAGTTTGCAATGATTTGCGGAGGGGGAAACATGCGGTTTCTAAGTCATGTTGTGGCAAGGATGTTTCTTTCACCCTCTACATTGTAAACACGACATTTTTCACCCAACACTATACAACACTTCTTATTGTGTTTTTGTCTGATAGAGTTACTATGGGAACGCTTCTATTGTGATGACGTAAGTTGAAGTAGAGTGTTAAAGCAGCCTGCTGCGATGGAATAACACGCATGACAACAAATGCACGCTAAATTCAATTATTGGTCATGATCGTGTGATGGGCATATGGAGGAATATATTATATTTTCTAGACTGTTACATAATTCATAAATGTATGTACTAACCATCCAGACACATGATACGTGGACAATTTAAATATGTGCTCGTACACATCGCATATACCGGTTAATTACATGCATATGCGTACATAACGGACGTACTTTATGTAGGGCGTATGTACATATACGTACATCCCAAACGACTAAATAACATTTATTATTAGTAAACAACATGTTCGCATAACAGGTGATCAGTGTGTCTCATGTATCGAGATGCTGCAGTTAACTGCATGCAGGTAATAATGAACATTCTGTGTTCACGCAAAGACACACATGCATTATTAACCTTTATATAAGATAGACATTAATCCTTTAGGTGATTCACGCAGGACTAACTGATGTACTATAGCAAAGCAGGAAAGATATACGAATGCACTTATTTTCTGAAACATTTTTTTCCATTAAAGTTATTCCTTAAAACATACGGCGGGACATTCACGTCTCCCATGAATTATGTCCTCCTATTCTTTTTTTACTATATACGCTATGCTGTATTTGTCTTCATATTTATGATAAGCCTACCCAGTACCCGCGATTTTGATTGCCCTGGCCATATATCATACCCGTACAATTCAAGGTCTCTCTCGAAATGTAAACTAGTACCAAGGTTTCAGACTCTGGAGCAATCGACCGCCCAAAAGTCTGGCATTACCACCTTGGCAAAGATGATGCGTATGAAGGCCTACACGTTCCTGCATAATAAATAACCTAATACCTCGGAGGTCAAGAAGTTTTGGTATTTATTTTTAGAGAGGAAAGAAAATAAATCTTTCCTGGAAGTGCTGATGCTCCAGCTTATTTCTATTGTTCAGTTCTAACTTGTGGAGCACATATGGGTAAAAAAACCGATGACTTATAATTAAGGAAAAATACAATCATCAAGAAATCTAGACAGATCTTAAGCAGATGACAAAATATACAGCACGAAGCTTAAAGGTATGATGTATTGGCCCCAAAATATGTAAGATATTCAAATATTCTCACCTTTGGTCAAAATTCTTAAACTGTTATTATTACAACCTTCGAGGAAATTTCCCTAACTGGGACATCAGTCATCTTGTGCGTTCCTTAGCAATGTCTGAATACAATTTGGAGAGTAAAGACCTCCAGAAAGTACCTTTTGAAAACTTCTAGCAATTATAGCGTGTTATAATTTGGGGCCTATACTGACTACCTTTAATGATCCTTGCCACATTGTAAATTGAAAAAAAATAAATTTAAAAAAAATAAAGTTCACTCCTACACCAGGATCTTCAACTTATGACCGCATAATGAGTACGCAAACGCACACACCCACATACACAAACACACAGACAGACATCAATTCTAAGTGGAAACAATCAGGGTTGGAAAATGTGTTGTTGTATGAGTTTGGTGGTAAGTGGCGTTATTTTTTTCTTCATATTTTTCCCTTCAGTTTCATTGATATGTTTTATCACAACATACATATATGGAGCACGTATATATTAATAAGTATCTGATGACGTGCATTGCATGAGGAAGTGACCTAAAAACCTTTGTATATAGGCCTATCTAGTAGGTCATTCCCCGTATAACACAGTTAAACTAAATACATATGGACACAAAAATATAAGGAGGGATACCGTATCTGGTAACAGCCATCAATATCTCAAATGGCTATATATCTTAATTTTCTTCTGAAAGATGAAACAGTGCTATAATGTTTCATATCATGTGGCAATGAGTTCCAGCCGAGAATCTGCACGAATTCTCAAACAATGATTGGCATTATTATAAGTTCTAAAAACGTGAAGTGTGAAGGTTTATCAGCTGACCTAGTTTGTTATCATTGTGGATTTAGTAATTGCTAAGTAACGAAATTTGTGACATTTGCTGGGATTAGATTATGAACAATGCGATTAAGCATATTGACATGTATGAGATCAACAAGCTTGAGATCAACAAGCTTGAGATCAACAAGCTTGTGATCAACAAGTTTGAGATCAACAAGCTTGAGCAAATTGAAAGAAGAAAACACAACTTTCTAGTATGTTCAGTATGTTTAGTATGTGATATGTGACGAATTGTTTTCTCTTGTAAAAGTATTTATTTGTTACCGTATTATACCAATATTGCCAGATGATACCATACACAGTCAACTAATGACCAACCAAAGTTACTGGAACTTCACAACCCTGCAGACGTCAAACTCTTAGAAATAGGAAGTTCTTTTCCAGTCGGGTATATCCCTAACAATTCATTGTGTTAAGAATCAAGTGTTCTGAACTTTGATCCGAACAATCATTTATGCTGGGGCGTTTCAGAGTGCAAAGGTCATTAGGGGCAATAATGACGTCATTCCATCCGTCTGCCAAAAGTACTGTATGTTGTTTGTCGCGTTCCAAAGGGAAGTTCCTTCGCGACGGTGACGTCAGAACGTATTAATAATTAAGCTGTGTGCCTATATACGCTTCACATCAAATTACAAACAGCACTGTACATAAGCATAGCAGGAAAACAGTGACTTAATATATTTGGAACATGGGAAGTACAGGACGTCGTGAAAAGTTATGGCAAAAAGACAATAAAGTGAAGTCAAAAGACCAATAAATAAACCATTACACCAGTGGCGGAGATTTCTTGTCAGAAGTGGGGGGGTTGCAGGCCATTGATGAAATAAAAAGTCATAACTGCTGGCTCACTATCTAAGTGGAGCGACACCATAAGTTGGCGCGAAGTGCACAAGAATTGTTTGGCAAATATTGCCTCCCAGATTGCAGTAAATGACACTGCCCAGGCCTTGAAAAGCTGCATTTAACCAGGGGCGTATGCAGGATTTTCTAACCCGGGGGGCGCGTATTAATATCTAAGCGGAACGCCACCGCTGGTTGGCGCGCAGCGTACAAGCAAATTTCTGGTTTTGGTACCCCCAGATCACCGGAAATGGCACTTCTCGGGCTTGAAACTGACCAACCATATGTACACTTTTGCCTGAGAACCAAGTTTCTTCCAAATACTTTTTTTCTCATCTATAACCTTTTTGAAGATTGTCACCAGTCACACATCATGTTCGACTTCATCACATATCCTGTGGATCATTGCTTTTGTAGGTGATTCTTCATCGCGGCCCACAATATCCGTCAGCCCCACTGTTCAGAATTTGAAAATTCACAATTCTCGTGAATAAATTCACTTCAAAACATACCCACAATGTTGCATCTATGGACAACCGATATAGAAAAACCTCCTTCAAACCCTAACAGACGGGTCAAAATTGCACGAGTATGATGAAGAATGATGAAGAATGTAGGTTAGGGAATTTTCGAAAATTCAGACGGCTACTAAAAAATTTCGTTGAAGGAAATAAAAATATTCCAGATATTTCCGAAACCGAACACTGCACACATCGTCAGTTTTGAGCATGGGCGCAGATCAGTCTTGAATAATGGTGGGGACGCGTGTCTGTTCTATGACACTATCTAAGCGGAGCGCGACCATGGGTTCGCGCGTAGCCTACGATTTTTTGGGCAAATATACCTCCCAGATCGCCGGAAATAACACTTCCCAGACCTAATGATGCTCCTAAACCTCCTTAAGTTTTAGATCTCATGGCTTAGAAATTTAGTTTGGAGAAATACATGGGCGTCTGCAGAAAGAAAATCAGGGGACCAATAATCCAAGTAGACTTTTGTATATACGATGGGTCTGGGGTCCTCTCCCAGAAAACAAATATAGACTGCTGCAAATGCGATTTCCGTCCTATATTTAACAACTGTGGATAAAATACAATAAAATGAGAACTGCTGCATGTCATTTGCACAATGCTGGATCAAACTGCGCCAAAATTCAATACAGGGGAACTTGAAATGCAGCTATTGGTCAAGACAAATTGGTGGGGACACGGTATATCATGTCCCCACTACTGAAAAAGTTGGTGGGGACGCGTCCAGCTGTCCTCACCAGGATCTGCGCCCATGGTTTGGAGGCTGTTTATCGTGGAACGCCATTTTCATGCTCACTTATATGATGTGATATCTGCTGTTTGCTTTACAAATTTGAATAATTTTGTCACTGTTCCTCTTTCTCTTCCCGTTTTCTTGCTGTATTTTCTACTCCATCCTTTTCTCTCTTTCTTCTTTTTCTTTTCCTTCCTTCACCTCGTTGAAGTTGGCAAGTGTATACAATTCCAAAGCTATTCAACAGCAACAAAACGTTATTTTGTGTATGTCTGTTGTGGGGTGAAGTTAGCGCTATGAGCTACAAGTTCCAATGCGCAAGGTGGGGGAAAGGGGCTAGAAATAATGTGTGGGTCAATTCTAACTCGGTCGTTAATTGTTGATGTAGCCTACCAGGTAAAAGGTTGAAATGACTTTAACAATTTCAAATTTAATAATTTGATTTATTAAGCCATTTGGAGCACATAACTTAGGCTATAACAGAACATTACTGGCAAAAACTAGGGGGGTTGATTGTGTGGGCCAACCCCCCTCTTCAAAAAGTGGGGGGGTTAAAACCCCCCCCAACCCCCCCTGTTTCTCCGCCACTGCATTACACCAATGGTCTTTATGCTACGCTCTGTATAAATGTAATATAGCCAGTTCAAATATACGTTCCTTTCTAAGATGGTGTAACGGACTATTTTCTAACATAGGCCTATATAGTTCCGTTTATCTGACATCTACAGTGAAACTCTCTTTCTCTCTCTGTCAGTCTATAGACATAAAAGACGACAAATGTCTCGTTAAATTTAAGACTTTAGTTTAATCGTCATTTAATGTAATCTCTCGGACTTTTCCACAATAACCCCGTGAAATAATTAAGTAGTCAAACGTTATAAATTGGACGGACGTTTTAACCGGTAATTCATATTCTTTATAATTTATGAATATTTCGTCCTCATTATGAGTTACCTATATATAACCACTAACCTTATTTTCTAATTTAATAGCTGAGGCCTATATACAAAACAAATGTTTGATCGAAGATGTTTACATAATATTATAACAGCTGTAATCATAATTTACGTTGTTTTTAAAACTCATATGTCTCTCTGATTGAGACACGTGTAAAATTTACATGTAATCTAATATTAACACACACATCACAAACCATTTGCCCTGTTCCTAACTTAATATGCCCAGTATTAAGGTTTCATCCAACATAGACTCTTTGTTTTGTCATGTCCGATAAATATCATGTCAAATTTTATTAATCTATTTGCACAACTTCGATGTTTCTGTTTAATGGTCGTTTCGGGTGCGATCAGTTGGTGGAATAAAAACGGATAGATTATGGTTTCAGATTTTCTCAGCAGCAAATTAGGAGTTGGTTTTCAACTTCTATAATGACATGACAGGTTCCCGCATTATTCGCAAGAACAAGAAATAACGAGCAACTGTTTTGTCTTTCATTTCACTTCAGATGATTTTTTTTCCTTCTGGGGAGGGGAGGACGGGGGGAGGGGAGGACGGGGGGAGGGGAGGACGGGGGGAGGGGGAAATATTAGCTTAAAGCAATCTGTGTAACAAGCAGTTTACTGCCATTCTCATTCGAGATGTTGCTATGACCAAAATGTGTAACAGTGTAATAGACAAGTATAGAGCACTCCTCCGTATCTGTGAATAATCTATATAAAGTCACAACCTTCTATGAAACTTTTGAAAGTGTTTAGATACATAAACAGATACCGGTATAGGATATGATTATAATATATCAAGCACACGTTAGGATACGATAAATTCTGTACACGTCCACAGATATGCAGGCCTACTGCAGTACACGGGTGCTTTAATAATATACATACATAAATAGATATATAGGATCGCATTGTCGTTCGTGTGAAAACAGTGATATATGACTCGTTTGCTTGAACGTATGGATCAATAACATTATGAACGTTAGTTACTGGCGGTCTACACGGTACTGGAGGCGTAGTATTAATCTCGTGATACGTGTGGATTTGATAAGCATGAAGATATGTATACGTTATATACGTGTCAACATATAAAATGCCCCGGGAAAGAATTTTTCATTTAAAGTGGTATATACATCTCAAATAGAGTCGTGGAGATGGCTTTCTTTGATGGTTCCAAAACTTATTAAATTCTTTCTTTCTTTTCATAAAAAAAATATAGTATACATTTATGACCACAGCTTGTATGGAAAATGGAATTGTTTAACATACTGCCATATTCAGTCGCCGTATTAAGGTTTCAGTTATTTATATTCCTTCTTTGGTAACGGCCGTGAAAACGTTTTCATATCTTTGAATCTCGCAACATAACAAAAACAAAAATCAAAAATCGGGCAAAGAAAAAAAAACCCTACTCATTGTCATCTGGAAGTTCCATTAAATCTTTTCATTAATGGCAAAATCCGCTCCATTTAATACAACTTTCTGGTTTTTTCTCCGTGAATGATACGACCGTGAAATACTATATAGTAACCGCCAACTCGTAGTCATTAAAATGGTAAACACATTATTGATTCAGACTTCATTCAAAGGTAAAATCCCCCTTTATGTTCCCTATTATCATATGGAATAATCTTATACACGCCTCGATACGGCTAAAAAGCTTCGATCGCTGCATGATTTTAAAATGTAAACTGGGCTGGAAACTGAGATGAATACAAATGATTCTGAATGAAAATGACGATACGCTATAAACACATTTTAAATGTATAATGACAAGGTTGAAATATTCAGTTCAACGTGTTGGTATAGGCCTATACTCGTAAACATTAGTCTACACACAAACACAAACACCCACACACACACACGCACACACACACACACCCACACATTTGACTATGCTAATTAAGTATCAGCTTGATCACTTCATCAATATAGACAACAATTTTCATAACCAAGTAATTTTCCTTAATAAGCAGATTTGATTTCGTCATCACTGTTTAGAATATTATGCATACAACAAGCACAGAAAAAGGAAACCCATCTTTGTAAATTGAAAGTCCTTGAAAACAGCATAGCAGGAAGACTTCAGATTTTTTTTACATTCATTTATCCCACAATAATTTGCAAAACAAAATAGAAACTTGTGTGTTAACTGTGTCAGTTAAACATTAACGGAGAACAGAAACTAATCCATGACTAATTCTGCAACTCAGCATTTGAACAAAAGTTAAAACTAGGGCCTGTATACAACAAAAATAAACATTTATCTCGTGATTATAAACGGCCAGCAGGAAGGATGGACAATAAAATACTTCTGTTATTCATTTGAAGATATTCCTCTCTCCTTTTGAAACTTTCAACAATAACAACGAAGGTCACGTACAAAACAAGCCGTTAATAATAGACTGTGTGGGGTGTAGGAACGGATCATATATCAAAGAAGAATATACATGATACAACATAATTTATTTTTTTCCCATCAGGAAATTAAGATGATATATTGTGTTGTCATCTAAACTGTTGGCCAATTCAATAACCAAGAATAGATCCACGCACCCTGCCATTGTCATTTCGTCTTTTTTTTATATAAATGTTCGACTAATTATTTCTTCAAATTTTTAATCAAATTTTTCGTAGTCTTGCGCAAATATTAAACCAATAGGAAATAAGTACCGTTCGGTATGTCATTCCTCGAGTCATTCCCGTACCATGCACTGGTCCGCCGCGTTTAGTTGTACATTGTTAATCTGTATAGTGATTTCGGTGAATGAAACCAAACAGAACGGTGGCTGCAAATGTGACGTCATGTAATATTATCATGCAGAGACCAAAAGATTTCGTCACCGAAAGCCAGAAACCTCATTTTTTTTAAAACATTTGACATAGCGATTTGTGTATTTGCCGCTGTAGAGTTATAGTTATCTCATGCCGTGTACATGAGTTTTGTTTCATTTTCAAAACAAAGGGAGTCCCGTGACCCAATTCCAGAGCGGTCACATTTGTAATAAGCCGTTAGCAACCGTGGCATGTAGAGAGAGAGAGCTGGTTGTAAGGGAGTGAGGGGGTTGCAGTAGGTACAGCACTAAATGTACACTATGCATGGACGACGGGATGTAACCATGGTGACATCTTAAATCGACGGTAGAAGTATATAAACTTTTAAAAGCAAATATAGGGTCTCGTGTCTCTGTTTCACTTAAAAACTTTAGCTACATCTTATACTTGTATTAAGGTAATTAACAACTGAATCGCGAATACTTATATTAACCATTGAAATTAATTTAATAACGTGCCGTGGATGTGATTGCTGCCTTCGCAACAAACGCATACAACAGGGCTTTAGCTCCGTGGTTATCAGCATAAGGCAGTTATAACTACCATATATCGTAGTAGGTATACAACGCACGCACATTAACGTTCAATAACTTAACAATACGGTTAGATCAATGCTACAGGGAAACAAGAGTAGCCTACATAATATTGTTCAAGTGTTTCTCTTTACCGCATCTGCTCTTTCTCGGCTTAACTTATATAAGTTCAAGCTTTTCATATACGCACACGTTAATCTTGTCGGGACACAATGACGTGTACAGAGAAGATGCTACAACACCGTACCGCAATCCTGAAGCCTTATATACTGGTATGTGGTATACATACAATCAACTCAATCATGCGAACAATTAATGCAACTTTAACGCGGAATGGGACCACAAGGAAAACGATAATTCTCACCTTCCCCATGGGGCAAATTTATCAGCTTTTCTTCCTGTCCGGGAAATTCTTTTGGCCCTTAATGCCCGAGTCTGTTACCTTTTACTATAGCCCCTCCCCCACCCCCACACACAACCCCACCCTTCGCTCTCACATGCAGGAAGCAGTGTTTTTCGTGGAAATACCTACGTAAACATGTGCTGTATAAATTAGTGTTGGACTGAAGCTAATATGCGCCACCCTACCCAAGACATGTAATAAACACATAATTCATCATTACTCCCGAAGCGTAGACTAAATTATAGGCCTTATAGGCCAAATTATGCTCTAATCACCGAAATATGACCGTACCGTACCGTTCGTACCCCGTTAAAGGGAACAGGGCTGGCTACTTACATGCCTCATCAACTCCCTGATCTCGTGTGTGTTACATGTCTTCCTGTAAACGTGGCGTTCATTTCCACCTAAATTATTTCATTTATTGGCGACTTTATCTCAAAAACCGTACAATTTTGGGCAATTTAAAATGACTGCACGGAGAGCAACCAACCCGGCATCCCGTGTACTCAGATAAATAGAGAGATATAACCTATACAATTTGATATGTAGAGCTCCGAATAACCTCATCCCGTATAACTTGGTAAATACTGAATTTCGGATTATGAACCGGCCTGGTTTGACAAACATATAACAAAAATGTACATTTGCGTAATAATTTCCGATAACAATGTTTGGTCAAATACCCCCCCCCCCCTTACCGTTCCACAAGATTATAGGAATTATCCATTGACTGAAAAGGTGGCATTTTTTTATGGAAAATGAAACTATTCCACACTGTTAGTTGAAAACACCACCTCAATAACTTGTCCCCTTACTCAATGTATGATTGAAGGAAAATTTCCAGCCTTTTTAATAGGCAATTAAACTCGGCCACGGGTTGCGATATCTCATTTAAGATCGTATAATTATGGGACATACGCCAGAATGGTCAATCCTGGCAAATCTTCTGGAAATCTTGAAATAGTTCCGGAATGAATCGGAATGAAACCGTAACAGATATTCATGTTTCAAAATGATGTTTTGGTTTCACTTTAATGTTTTGTTTTTGGTGTAAATAATCCAAAGGCTGTTGATGTTTTTCTTTAGAATTCATTTCCCCCCCCCCCCCCCGGTTTTGATACACTTTCATACCGTGGCAATACACTGCACAAATAACACGCAATACCATATAACGACTATATTATACAGCCAAAAAAATGTCACAACGAACATCCGTCCTAGTTCCTTGTTCATTTCTCGATCGATATTAATTTACAACCACCATTCTGCACTAGAATTTGAAATAATAATGATAATAATAATCATAATAATAATAATAATATCCATACCTCTAACAAAAGACTTCATATTAGTGAAAATGATTGAATCATCGGATAGACCTATAAAAGCTTACCGAATTAAAACTTCTCAAATTTTGAAATGTATATCAAAGTTTCTTACAAGTAACAAGCGAACCTTTCTATTTCCAATCGACATTATTTTCTGGACTATTTTTATTCCTACCGATATCTGACACACTTCAAATAAATTCAGCCACAAATGGATTTCGTCCCTCCCCCCCCCCCCCTCCCGCGCAACCGATCGGAAACATAAGATTACATTTACGAACATTAAAATATCAATATTAAATATCTCAGGCAGCCAAAACAATTGGTGCTACTACCAAATATGTTGTCCTTCCCGGAAAAAGAAGACTCCGTGCCGACCTGCACAACGCACACGACATTAAAATGTTGCGGTAACAAACAAAAAAATAACAACAAACATATTAACCTACCTTTCCTAAACAAAGATAATGGAATATTCCTGTTTATTCATTCATTGAACATTCGTTCCACAGTTTAGAATTAAAATATGACTCCTCGAGAACGAGATATAATTCCCGAATAAAAATCCTCACTGTATTGCGTGCTGCTTTTTATACACGAGGCAATTGGACGTCTACACTACGTGATCACAAACACAGAACTGAAACATAAACTATACTAGCTAGACTCGATGCTCGTTCGCAGCATACATCGTTAGATCGGTAATGGCGGATGCTGCGTGTGTGTGTATATAAATATCTCTCTCATTGTTGTTACCACATAATACAAAAAGCTAAACCGCGCCGCCCCTTTATAACTTACACCGTGGACTATTGAGATCCTGTTGCATGCGTGGGTGATTATTTTTTGTAAAGGCCTACTCCCAACTAGACGATTTCCATTTGTCCATCGCGCTGTAAAACAAACCGATGTAATTATTCTCGACCGAGGCTTGAACTATGGGGAAGTTATAAACTCCGTTGTCAAAAAACAAAAGAAGTGTAGCCTGTATATATTTATATATTAATATAAATATATATATAATTATATATAGATATATATACAGTTTAACAGTTTTTCCGTTATTCCTATATATATATATATATATATATATATATCTTCACAAAGAACTAGGTAAATGGAGTACTCCATGCGCTATTGTGTGTTTGACAATAGTTCGGTCACCTTGTTTCGCCTTGGTCTTCGTTCGGGACAAGGTTTACAGGAGGGTTTACGTTTGGAAGAGTTCTATAAACTTGGCAGAATAACCTCTTATTTATTTTAGCGCTTAGAGGGGGGTTGTTAGTGGAACAGATCGATATGAGACCCAATCTAGCTTGTGTCGATTTATTGTCTGTATGCATGCGCTTATAAGCTTGCCGGGATTATTGCGTTTATGTTAAGCCGTCGTGCGGGGATAGGCTATATATATGTATAATGTGTAAATGTATTCAGATCGTTAAAAGGGGTCTACTTTCCCGTGGTATAAGCAAGGAAGGCTTTTTTTTTACAAAGAACCGACTTGGTATAAGAATATCAGAAATGGAATATCACTCACACACAATAATTTGCATATGATATACGACAGAACAACAGAGGGAAAGTACAAGAAAAACATATATATATGGATAGAATGGTCGGTGACACTCGGCAATTACTTAATTTCTCGTTAAATCGAAAACTAAAATATAAATACAAGTGTAGGATATGTAAATGGAGGAGCAATGTCTCTGTTTCATGGAGCATATTTTACATAACAAAAAGGTTCTGCTATATAATTACCATAAAGTATCACGATAGAGAGTGAATAGGGGTTCTCCTGTTCCTTTATTAGTTACACACTTGTAAGTTGAATTTAGCACACGGATTTGAAGCGGGGATGGGGTGGAGCAGTAGGTCCGGGGGGGGGGGGGATTACGGACTGTATATAGGTCGGCAATAGACATATCTTTGAGACTATACACAAGTATAAACAGTCATAACTACCAAATTGATAAACATGTTATTTGCTAAACATTTTACACTTGAGTTCAAAACCTGTGATTGCATCCTATCCTATCCTATATAACGTATATAAATCGAACCCTTTGTTTTCATAATAAAGCGAATCAGATAACATTATTAACTACATTTTCGGCCGACATGTTTTTCGCAGTCAGCGCCGTCGCCATCATAACGTTTATATTATCGTTGTTATTAATAACTATCAACATATGACACGATAAACCACTTCGATAAATCCACATGATATTTCAGTCTTTGTTGTTTTTTTAATTACTTTTCAATCTGCCTATAAATGGGATTGAAAACAGTTGAGTCATTCGTAGCCCGACAGAGCGCATCCGACCGAGAGATACTGAGAAAAATTACTGATATTATTATTATTTAGCCTATTATTATTTTTTATTTATTATTAATTATTATTTTTTACCAGATTTACATTTTTTACACGTATCCATATTGATCGTAAAATGACACATTATGGGCATGAAAATGTGAGTTGAATCATTGAACTTTAACCTTTAAATCGTGTGTGTGTATAGCGTTTTTTTGGGGGGGTGGGGGAGGGGCAGGGCGCTGTCAGCAGCGGACAGAAGTTATACAAGTACATTGGGCAATTTGTGCGCACGTTTGTGTGTACGTTTAGCAATATGAATGATCGATTTCGGAAGTAATTATCTTGCCCTTCCCCTCCCTTCTACACCCACCCCGGCTCCTTGTATGCAATTACAGCACCGTAGAGCTAGATAGGATGTATGGACGGTTATTAGAATTTGTCCATTGAATTGAATACGACAATCCCATAATAACATAATAATATATTCTGTGCGCACAAGCTGGCCTGTTTCCAGCTCTGCATGACAAACCCCTGTGTATATACAACCTATATAGCACCTATTCACGTAATACGGATAGAGCATACATACATACATACAACAATGTGTTACACGCATAACGACCTCACACAACACAGTATTATGTACACACACGGCCATAAAATACGGCGGACATGAGAAAACGAGCTCTGAGTAAATTCGAACTTGCACATGTGTAATAATTAACCAAGTTTCCCTATATATATATATATATATATATATATATATATATATCATAGGATTGTTTGTGAGTGAAGCTTCTATCCTTTCAATCAAATCGTAAACTATTTCGTAACATGTCCACCGAAAAATCGATTTCATTAATCGTTTATAATGGCTTCCTCGATGTTCAGATTAAGCATCATAGCTGTCCGTAAATTATACATATATTTGCCCCATACCTCTACATTGTGAAAAAAATTGGTAATAATAAATAGAATTTTTTTTTAATGAAGATATCATGTGCGATGTATCATGAAATGTAACTACCTGCACATTGATACATTCGTCTAGATTTGGGCACAAAAACAGAAGTCTTATTGCGTTATAATGACATTCTCAATATGATAAAATACGATTTAGCAATTTTAAATATTTCGCATTTTCAATCCCATTTGTGTGTGTTTGTTGTTGGGGGGGGGGGGGGGGTGTGGAGAGGGGAAGGAATGGGAAATTGTTTGATACATTCGTCTAGATTTGGGGACAAAACAGAGAGATGTCTTATTGCGTTATAATGACATTCTCAATACGATAACATACGACTCAGCAAAGTTAAATATTTCGCATTTTCATTCCCATTTGTGTGTGTCTGTTGGGGTGGGGGGGGGGGTGGGGGAGAGGGGAAGGAATGAGAAAGGGCGCTGTTTGCGTAGGGGTGGGATTGTGGGGTGTTGGGTCTTAAACTTGCGAAGTATTTTCCCCGCCAGCTTTCTGTTTTTCTTTTTCTTCTTTTCTATAATGAAGGGGTGCATTTTTTTTTTGGGTAATACGGCTAAACATTACCTTCCATATCCTATCGTCTATATGTAAACGTGCAACTAAAATATATTGCATGTTATACGTCTAAGACCCTTGGTACCTAAGTGCGGCGGGTATGATAGTAGTCTACCCGATCTTTGATTCATTGACTAACATCCTAGCCTGCTAGTAGTATACAAATACACGTAACAATTATGTATATTATAACTGGGGGGGGGGGGTAATTAGTGGAGAAAGTATCACGTGATGAGCAGCATTGGCGCCAAACTTATAGTTTCAACCTGATGGAACGATGAAACTGATTGTATGTCTCGATTTCGCGTACAATATTGGAATCGAATACATATATATATATATATACCAGTCGAACATATCCTCCCTGTATTAATGCAATCACTATACTTTGCACGGGTATTAATTAATGCGAATATATATACACACATATTAAACCGAATATGCACGTGCATTGAATTGAATATGTAGAAATAGATGTAATTAAATATACCAAATCAGACCGAGAAGAATTGATGAGTCTCGATTTAAATCAAAGTTGTTACTAATAGTAAAGTAGACACAAATCCAACCAGCATTTTTTATCAATTTGAAAGAGAAGAGAGCGAACAAATCATGAACAACTTATCCAAAAGGGCTAAGAAATATACTGTTTACCGTACATACATACATACAAACATACATACATATATACTATTCCATTTGGGGGATATTAAACGTTTGCAGATGACGACTAACAACTTGAACAAATCTAAATATCACATTACTGAGTCACATGCATGCAGTGTTTCAATTTCTATGATTCTCGTTATTTATTACAATGTTAATTTGTTGAAATGCAGATGGGTTTTGCGTGTGCGTAATTTAAATATTGAAGTTGTTATATATATATATATATATATATGTATATATATCATGACCTTGTGATATCGTAACCCTCATTCTACCACAGTGACGTAGAAATTGGAGTAGTGTGTGTGTGGGGGGGGGGGGGTTGTAAGACCCTAAAATGTTAACTGCCGCGGTAAAAAGATAGAAAGAAGAAGTATATATAGCTATAAATCCCTGCTCTATCGCGTTAACTATTTTTCGTTTGGTTATCGATCCCGGCAAGCTTAGGACACCTACTGAGTTTTATTCAAGGCTTGCTTTAATTATAGCAAGGATGATATTGGTCAAACAAATATCGTACGACACAGTGAACAATATTGCATGAAGAAAATAATGAGGACAATAGTCAAGATATTTGTGTCAAATACAATCGGTTAGCCTATATTATTTGCCAAGGCAAATTTTCGAGAGGAAAATCTAGTTTTTTTATATTATGAATTTGAAAGTAGATCGTATATGATTTAGTTAATATCAGTTAACCGTATTGCTATGGCATTTCAGGTCTTAGAAATTTACTAAGATCAACGGAAAAGCTGTAGTAAGCGGTGGTTGATGATTGATTGGGGGTTTAGGCTTTGCTTGTTAACTCACCTATAGTTAATAAAATATCGTCATCATTCCAATTATTTTTATGCACTTAATAAAAACAAATATATCTCATGATTTCTACAAACCGTTTTCAGTGTGTTTTCAGTTCGTTCATGTACTAAATATAGAATCATAACTATGGGCGGGACTAAGCCACTGTTGACGGAGTAAACAAGCCTAACGGTGTCTGAATAACTTGAACCAATGCCAAATCAAACACAATGGAAGCATTTGTTCCCGGGTCAAACTGCGGCTATGCCATCAAACACTATACCGATGACGTGTCGGCGATTATTGCTATACGCCAACGAAGCATTCACAAGCAGCATAAGTTTCAACGTCTGGAAAAGTCGTTTTCAGATATGTTGACAGATAATATCGCATGTCAACATATATCCCATTTTTCTGAATAACTTGACGGAGTTGAAAGACGGTGGTTAGGTAGGGGTGGGGAGGAAGAAAGGAGGGGAGGATGGAGGGAGGGGAGGAACCGGCTTAGGGTGTCGGGAAAAAATCAAATTGTTGTAAATTCCAAAAAGCTCAATTAAGTCCCAAACGGCAAACAGGAAAAGCCTCGCAGGGTATATACAAACGAGGCATATAACATACGAACAATCGCAGGCTTAACATATATGAAAAATGCGGTCATTCCGCCTGCTCTTCTCATCCTCCCAATCCTCCCGTGCCCCCTCCCCTCCCCGAACCCTCCCTCGCCCTCCCAACACATATATAGCCTACTGCATTAAATTATACAAGTATAGATTCTGTCCAATCCCTGAACTATGTTCCTCTTTGTTCTCTCTCGTATCCCACCACCCCGCAACCACCCCCTCCCCACCCCACCGCCCTGTAATCCCCCGACACACACACACAGCAAACACACTACCGCGTTAAAGTATATAAGTATAGATTCTGTCCAATCCCTGAACTATATGTTCCTCTTTGTTCTCTCTCGTATCGCACCACCCCGCAACCCCCCCCCCACCCCACCGCCCCGTAATCCCCCGACACACACACACAGCAAACACACTACCGCGTTAAATTATAGAAGTATAGAATTCTGTCCGATCCCACAATTCGAAATTCGCATTTATCTGCATCCTGTATATATATTCTCTTTGTTGTCCTCGTTCTGAGCACTTGCGTTATGCTAGCCTCGCCGCCAGGTTCGCCGATTGGAACAGACGAGGATGCTATGGTTTAATTGACTGCAGAAATTTGGAAATTTCGTCACGAAATTCCGAACTGCGTCTTTTTCCGTATACTGTATGTCTAAATACATATCGATTGTGTGAGCTCGAGCGCAATGCTAGCAGTTAAAAGAGATATTCCGGTAGCGGAATAGTTGATTAATTGATTGCTTTACAATATGCTGGAAATTTCCTGCATAATCATAGCATTTGTAGTATAACAATGAATATCATAATGTATTTGTTGAATGCATCCGGTAACAGCAGAGTGAATGATGTCATCACCTCAATTGAACTGAAAATGTTTTTTTCTTTAAATATCTAACTCACTCATTCATTCTCCATATATGTTTCTTCAGTATGCGCAGCAATATAAAAATAGTCAATGACCACGTTAACCCCCCCCCCCGCCCTCCCCTCCCACCACCACAAAGTCACTATTCTTTGCACATTTTCCAGTAAAATGTGAACTTTTCATCATTTTCTTGAACGTAATTAGTTATTCATATTTGACAAGAATTTGCAGAAATATAGTAACATGTATAGTAACTTGTAAAGTAACTTGTACAGTAACTTGTAAAGTAACTTGTATAGTAACCTGTACAAGTAACATGTATAGTAACTTGTACAGTAATTTGTACAGTAACTTGTATAGTAACTTGTACAGTAACTTGTAAAATAACTTGTAAAATAACTTGTATAGTAACTTGTAAAGTAACTTGTATAGAAACTTGTATAGTAACTTGTATAGTAACTTGTATAGTAACCTGTACAGTAACTTGTATAGTAACTTGTAGGGTAATTTCTACTGTAACTTCTATAGTAACTTCTATAGTGACTCATATTCAGCAGTTTGTCATTGTTTATATCTAAATTTAAATACATATATTCTTACAAAGTACTTCACTAATCTTGTTGCTGCAGTAATTCTGAACAGATTAATTCAACAGTTTTAGAGTTCCTACGAACATGTGATTGCATATGGGCGCTTGTGTAGTGTTAACATATATGCTACGTCATTTAACATGTATTTTGTGTTGAATTTATAATGTGGTGGAGCCATATACACGCGTGACCTATAGTTAATATATCAGTCTCGCGATATCTGAAATTTTCTGGAAATTTAATCTATGGAAACGTTACCGTAATACGAGACCGTCAAAATTTGAAGATCTTTTTCTGTGAATTTGCTGCAATTCGAGATTAATTAAATGATAAATTTATCGTTATTGCTACCAACCGTTGGAATGATCATATAAGCGTAATCCATCATTTTGTGGCAATATGTTGAATTTGGTGAAATAACAATTTATCATATTGCTGCGAATTGTTAACTTCATGACATTTGATAAATAATAATCTTGACATCTTGTAGCAAAATATTGCATTTCATACTTATTAGATTCAAGCATTTTGCCATTTTCGGTTTCATTGTTAACGTGTTATCTGAACGATTAATCACTTTTCTTGAAAATCGCTACAATGTTGACGGAGAGAGCTTAATATTTTGACGGCACCTGAACATTTTCATATTAATATGTTATTTGTGGCACCGAGAACGTTGATATTATATGCAAAAACGTCAAAGGTTTAACAAATGAAAAAAAAGGAATTAATCTTAACTGTGGGACACAAAATTTTGTGCATTATTTACAACTTTTGTGTAAGTATCACATGACTTAAGCAATGCAAATTATAAAACAACGTAAGTAAATTACAGTAAGAAATCATTCAGTCATCAGTTGCATATAGCAACATAGATTATAATCTGGACCTTGATCTCACAAATGTAGAACAGCAAATGTTTCGCAGAAGTATACCGGGGTATGTTACCTTGCTTATATGACACAACAAATGGTGTTATAAAGGTAACTGCTTATTAGAAATATTTGTCCGAGGCGTGAGACCGAGGGGGGGGGGGGTGGGGGTAGGGAAGGGAAGGGAAAGGGTGAGGCAAGGGTATAGGGAAAGCAAAATAAGAAATAGGGATCATCGTCCGGGATGGGCAGAAAGAGGAGGAGAGAAAGGGGAAGAGGGGTGGCGGAGTGGGCGAGTGCTGCTTTCTAATAACAACGATGTTTTATGCAAGATTTTGTTCCCTGTTTGCAGGAATTTTACAAATTGTGATGAAAGACCTCTTAAATGTTCACTGCTGCATGTACACGACGCTGCATCTTTCGATAGTTCTTAACCGGAAAGAAATAAGCCATAATATTCATATCAAAATGAGGGAGGGGTGGGGTGGGTGGGGTCGGGGAGGGTTCGACATTCATAACAATACTGTGGGTTTACGTTTCTTCCAGGGTGCGTATAATATCGATAACAGCCATTTTGATGTCGGCGCCGCTCAGAACTTAGTTTATATGTGTCGGTTGTGTAATTATATATAGACCCTTATACCAGATGGCTAGACACCATACCTGCATAAGTGCATAGCCATTAGCGCGGTATTATACAGAACCGCATGCAACAACAAACACTGAATTATCAACCGTCTGTAGAATATGTCTGCAGAGCGCATAGCGTATACATACGTTTTTGCTTGTTTAAAAGTTGATGAAATAGCCTATATACGAAACATGTGCGTTACGTTACGAACATCGTGTGCAGTAAATCTACATACACTCTTAGTTCCAGAGAGTGAAAAATAATTCTCTCTTTGAAAATTGTCTAGGATGGTCACTCGTTAAAGGGTCACTCTTTATCGAAGAGTGATCAAATGGTGGCATGTTTTGTTCTAAAATTAGTGTTTCACTCTTAAAGAGCTACATTGTCTAAAATTTCACTCTGAGATGAAGTCTAAAATCGCTCTTCGAAAGAGTGACCACCGTCGACAATATGCATAACGTAAACCCTCTGTTAATGTCAGCCCACTATTCCTCCTTTGTTTGTTTGTACATTTTTGATAACACAACCACCACAGGGATTGGCCGACACAACTACAGAATAAATGAATATTCATGATACCATTTGTTATTGAAAACATTGCAATTTAAATTCATGTCTTGAGATCATAAAAGTGTTTCATTTTCTATCGAAATCTGTGTTGCATAAAAGGCTGATGAAGTAACGTAATGTTCTGTATTATTAGACTATAAGTATAAATATATGAGCCTTAAATGTTTAAAGTGTCATTTTTCGCAAATTAAAGTGTGATACAAAATACAACATGTACAGATAACTGTGTGCTACATGTTTTTGGGGGAGGGGGGTTGGGGAGGGGGGGTTCTAGGACCCCATGTGTGTAGTTTGTCTTGTAATGTAGGCCTAGTGATAGATGTTCACTTCCCCAATGAAACCGAAAATTCTTTACAAAATATTCTCTTTTTTTTTCATTTTATACACGATTTACCACTGCATGACTATGCAAGAACTTACTTTGATACGACCCAGCCTACCATAAAACCACTTCCCTATCAATACGGCACATATCATTCATATGCGGCTTTAGTTTTCAAAGTGGGTTAGTCTATATAGCATATACTTACATCACGTAAAAGGTCAACTCATGGAAGCAACACGATAACATTCAATAAGGACAACCAAGCCATTTCATGGCCTCAGATAACATGCACGATTGGTTAATGGACAGATGGTGTCGTGTCGCATTAATTCATGAGTCTTTCTCTGCTGTTTATAGGAAGTAAAGTGTAGAGTTTAATCAGAAATTCATACATATCAAGGATCTGCTATTCACAACACAAAGTACACAATGGAGTGGAAATCATCATCGTCGTTGTCATCGTCGTCGGCATTCGTCATCGTCATTGTCAACATCGTCATCGTCATCATCATCGTCGTCGTTGTCATCGTCGTCGTCGTCGTCATTCGTCATCGTCAACATCGTCGTCGTCATCGTCGTCATCATCGTCATCATCGTTGTCATTCGTCATCGTCATCGTCAACATCGTCGTCATCGTTGTCGTCGTCATCGTCGTCGTCGTCGTCATTCGTCGTCGTCATTCGTCGTAGGCATCGTCAACATCGTCATCGTCATCGTCGTCGTCGTCGTCTTCGTCGTCATTATCCCAATTCGTCATAAAGAGCATTCTACAGACATTATGCATATTATATAAGGTCTATATATCTTGAATGAACCGCTGAGTTGACTGAGAGACGTTTTCCATTTCTTTGATGTCTGACATCTCAACACGAATAATCTTTTACTTAAAACCATCCTGTCAAGGTGCACTTGTCAAAATGATATCGACGGAAGAAAGGCTAAAGCATACCTCTGCTTGACGGAGTTTTGAGACATTTTTTACTAAATTATATGTTGTGAGGCCGAAAACACATGTTTACCTTTTTTTTTAGATCGCAGATACACGTATATTACAACCCTGGGGGTGTTGCAAGTATTGTTGGGAGAAAGGCTGACGTCACTACGAAGTGACGGTAGATTAAACACAATTTGCGGACAGGTATTTTAGTGTGTATACAGTTGTACGTTTTATAGGTCTATTTGGTGTCAATTTTTATTCAGTGGAGCGCGCAGTGAGGGGGCGGGGGGGGGGTTGGTGTAAGTAGCAATGAAGATAGTAGTATACGGTCTTGATCACTGCATGGTAAATGCATAGTAACGTATACTCAACTGTTTATTTTAGATTGGTACATTCTAAACTGTGAACTTGCGT